>NC_143069.1:5874166-6178958 GCF_052426305.1 Pelodiscus sinensis
TGTTCTTTACAAATCCATGCTAGCTGTTACCTCTCACCTTATTTTCTTCCAAATGTTTGCAGATGAATTCTTTAATTACTTGCTCCATTATCTTCCCTGGCACAGAAGTTAAACTGACTGGTCTGTAGTTTCCTGGGTTGTTCTTATTTTCCCTTTTAATAGATGGGCACTAGATTTGCCCTTTTCCAGGCCTCTGAAATCTCTCCCAACTTCCATGACTTTTCAAAGATGATAGCTAAAGGCTCAAATACCTCCTCTATCAGCTCCTTGAGTATTCTAGGATGCATTTCATCAAGCCCTAGTGACTTGCAGACATTTGACTTTTCTAAGTGATTTTTAACTTGTTCTTTTTTTACTTTAACCCTAAACCTACCCCATTTCCACTACCACTCACCATGTTAGGCATCTCAACACCTTCAATCTTCTTGACAAAAACTGAAACAAGTAAGTCGTTTAGCACCTCTGCCATAGCTGAGTTTCCTGTTATTGTTTCTCCCTCTTCACTGAGCAATGGGCCTACCCTGTCCTTGGTCTTTCTCTTGCTTCTTATATATTTGTAGAATATCTTCTTGTTACCCTTTATGTCTCTGACTAGTTTGAGCTCTTTTTGTGCCTCTACCTTTCTAATCTCACCCCTACATACTCGCATTATTTGCTTATATTCGTCCTTTGTAATTTGACCTAGGTTCCACTTTTTATATAACTCCTTTTTTATTTTTAGATCATGCAAGATCTCCTGGTTAAACTAAGGTAGTTTCTTGCCATACATTCTATCTTTCCTATGCAGCAGAATAATTTGCTTTTGGACCCTTAATAATGTGCCTTTGAAAAACTGCCAACTCTCTTCAGTTGTTTTTCCTCTAAGGCTATGTCTACACTGCAGGCTTCTTGTGCAACAACTTTTTGCACAAGAGTTCTTGCACAAAAAGTTCTTGTGCAAGAGCACGTCCACACTGCCATGTGCTTTTGTGCAACAGCATCCATGGCAGTGTGGATGCTCTCTTGTGCAAGAAAGCTCTGATGGCCATTTTAGCCATAGGGGTTTTCTTGCACAAGAAACCCCTGTTGCCCATCCACACATGCCTTTTTGCACAAGAGCTCTTGTGCAAAAAGGCTTATTCCTCACAGAAAGAGGAATAACTCTTGCGCAAAAAGCCCTGTGTTCTTATGATGTACTGTACTTTTTCTTGCGCGAGAATGGGCTTGTAGTGTGGACGCTCCGCAAGTTTTTGCGCAAAATCGGCCATTTTTGTGCAAAAACTCTGCGGTCTAGATGTAGCCATAGTCTTGTTTCCCACGAGACCTTATCTACCAGATCTCTGAGTTTACTGAAATCTGCCTTCCTGATATCCATTGTCTCTGTTTTGCTGTTCTCCCTTCTACCATTCGTTAGAATCATGAACTCTATGATTTCATGATCACTTTCATACAAGCTGCCTTCCACATTCAAATTTTCAACCAGTTCCTCCCTGTTTGTTAAAATCAAATCTAGAACAACTCCCCCCCAGTAGCTCTCTCTGCTTTCTGAAATAAAAAATTGTCTCCAATGCAGTCCAAGAACTTATTGGATAATCTGTGCCCTGCTGTGTTAGCTTCCTAGTATTATGTCTGGATAGCTGAAGTCCCCCATCACCATCAAATCCTGCACTTTGGATGATTTTGTGAGTTGATTAAAAAAAGCCTCATCCTCCTCTTCTGCCTGGGTAGGTGGTCTGTAGTAGAGCCTAGCATGACATCACCCTTGTTCATTACCCCTTTTTAATTAACCCAGAGACTCTCAACAAGTCTGTCTCCTATGTCCTTCTCCACCTCAGTCCAAATGTATTCATTTTTAATATATAAGGCAACACCTGTCCTTCCTGAGTAAGCTGTACCCTTCTATACCAATATTCCAATTGTGTATTATTCCACCAAGTCTCTGTGAAACCAACTGTGTTATAATTATGTTTATTTATTAGCACTTCAAATTCTTCCTACTTATTCCCCATACTCCTTGCATTTGTACACAGACATCTAAGGGTACGTCTAAACTACATGCCTCCGTCGACGGAGGCATGTAGATTAGACAGATCGGCAGAGGGAAATGAAGCCGCGATTTAAATAATCGCGGCTTCATTTACATTTAAATGGCTGCCCCGCTCTGCCGACAAACAGCTGATCGGCAGAGCGGGGCAGCCATTTAAATTTAAATGAAGCTGCGATTATTTAAATGGCGGCTTCATTTCCCTCTGCCGATGTCTAATCTACATGCCTCCGTCGACGGAGGCATGGAGTTTAGACGTACCCTAAGATACTGATTTGATTTTGCCCCCCAGTTCTGCCTTGTCCCTCCTTTATCTCTGCTATTATAGCCCATGCTCCCTCCCATTTCTGACCCATCTCCCAGGTCACCATGTTCTTCACTTACCTGTGGGCTTTGGTCACCTGCCCCTATTTAACCTAGTTTCAAGCCCTTCTCACTAGGTTAGCCAGTCTGCATCCAAACCCTCTCTTCCCCTTCCTCAGAAAGTGAAACCCATCCCTGCTTAGCAGGCATCCTGTGCCAAGGAAGCTAAAGCCCTCCAGGCGACACCATCTTCTGCCAGGCATTCTCCTCCAGGATGCACCTGTCTCTGCCTGGGCCCCTACCTTTGACAGGAAGGACTGAAGAGAACACCACCTGTGCTCCAAACTCCCTCACCCATACTCCCGGAGCCCTGTAGTCGCTCTTGATCTGCTCAAGGCCACACCTTGCGGTATTGTAAGAGCCCACATGGATGAGTAGCATGGGGTAGCAGTCAGAAGGCGGGATAATCCTCGGCAATGTCCCCATAACGTCTCGGATACAGGCCCCTGGCAGGCAGCACCTCCCGAGATGTCATGCCAGGGCGACAGATGGGATCCCCTTCAGAAGACAGTCTCCAATCACCACTACCCTACGTTTCCTCCAGGCTGCAGTAGTGGGTTAGGGTGTGTGCCCTGGGGTGGGGCTGAGGGGTTCAGAGTGTGGGAGTGGGCTGCAGACTGTGCCTGGGGCAGGGAGTTGGAGTGTAGGGGGGCCAGGGGGCCAGCTCTGGGAGGGGGTTCAGGGCTGGGGTAGGAGGTTGTGGTGCGGGAGGGGATGCAGCCTGCAGGCTCTGGAAGGGGGCTCGGGATTGGGGTACAGGGGGAGGTGCAGGCTGCAGGCTCTGGGAGGGGGCTCAGGGCTGGGGTAGGGATTGGGGTACAGGAGGAGGTGCAGGCTGCAGGCTCTGGGAGGGGGCTCAGGGCTGGGGTAGGGATTGGGGTACAGGAGGAGGTGCAGGCTGCAGGCTCTGGGAGGGGTCTCAGGGCTGGGGTAGGGATTGGGGTACAGGAGGAGGTGCAGGGTGCAGGCTCTGGGAGGGGTCTCAGGGCTGGGGTAGGGATTGGGGTACAGGGGGAGGTGCAGGGTGCAGGCTCTGGGAGGGGTCTCAGGGCTGGGGTAGGGATTGGGGTACAGGGGGAGGTGCAGGCTGCAGGCTCTGGGAGGGGTCTCAGGGCTGGCACAGGGGTTGGAGTCTAAGTTCCCCGTAAGCTGCATGGCTGCGGAGCAAACGATCAAGGGCAGAGCCGGCGGGGAGAGGTGCCCTTCCCCTGTTCAGACCTGCTGCAGTGAGAGAGGACTGAGGGGAACTCTCTCTACTCACCACACTCCTGGGGAAGCCTGTATCCCAAACCCCTCATCCCTGGCTCCACCCCACAGCCTTAACCCCCTGCTGGAATCCTCACACCCCACATCCCAACCCCCCCGTCCTACTCCCAAGCAGCCTCCCACACACCAAACCCCTCAGCACTAGCCCCACCCCAGCTAGAACCCTCACCCCTATCCCCAGCCCTAAGCCCCCTCCCGCATCCGAAGCCCTAGGTCCCGCCTCCGCCGCATCATCACACACAAAACATTCATTCTGCACATGGACACTGGCTGGGGTCAGGGAGCGGGTGCAGGTGCAGGGTCCAAGCAGGTGGCACTTACCTTGGGCACCTCCCGGTTGATGACAGGCTCCCTGCTGCCCTAGACCTGCGTTGCTCCTGGAAGAGGTCAGCACGTCCCTACAACCCCGGTGGGGGAGAGGGGGTACTCCTGGCCCTGTGCACTACCCCTGCCTCCAGGCACCACGCCCACCGGCCAGTTTCCCATTCCCAGCCAATGGGAGCTCTGGAGCGTCTGACCGCTGTCGGCAGATAGGACACCGGGCTAGATGGACCTTCGGTCTGACTCAGTGGGGCTGTGATTCTGTTCAGTGTAGGGGCAAAATCAGGAGATCCCTGGTCCCTCTTCCCTCCCCGGCCTCTGGACCACAGGGGGTGCCAGCTGCTGGGAGCAGTGTGGGGCTGGGGCAGGCAGGGATACTGGCTTAGTCCTGTTGCGCCACCGAACATCTCTCAGATTGACTGCAGCAGCCTCTGGAGACGGAGCCCGATTCCGGGAGACTCCTGGCCACACCATAAGGGTTGGCACCCCTAACACACACACACCCATCCAGCCCCCTATCCCAGACCACAGCACAACCCACACCCCCTCCAGCCCCCGATCCCCACCCACAACACAACCCACACCCCCTCCAGCCCCCGATCCCCGCCCACAACACAACCCACACCCCTTCCAGCCCCCGATCCCCGCCCACAACACAACCCACACCCCCTCCAGCCCCCGATCCCCGCCCACAACACAACCCACACCCCCTCCAGCCCCCGATCCCCGCCCACAACACAACCCACACCCCCTCCAGCCCCCGATCCCCGCCCACAACACAACCCACACCCCCTCCAGCCCCCGATCCCCGCCCACAACACAACCCACACCCCCTCCAGCCCCCAATCCCCGCCCACAACACAACCCACACCCCCTCCAGCCCCCGATCCCCGCCCACAGCACAACCCACACCCCCTCCAGCCCCCGATCCCCGCCCACAGCACAACCCACACCCCCTCCAGCCCCCGATCCCCGCCCACAACACAACCCACACTCCCTCCAGCCCCCGATCCCCGCCCACAGCACAACCCACACCCCCTCCGACCCCCGATCCCCGCCCACAGCACAACCCACACCTCCTCCAGCCCCCGATCCCCGCCCACAGCACAACCCACACCTCCTCCAGCCCCCGATCCCCACCCACAACACAACCCACACCCCTTCCAGCCCCCGATTCCCACCCACAACACAACCCACACTCCCTCCAGCCCCCGATCCCCGCCCACAGCACAACCCACACCTCCTCCAGCCCCCAATCCCTGCCCACAGCACAACCCACACCCCCTCCAGCCCCCGATTCCCACCCACAACATAGCACAGGCACCCTCCAACCCTTTCCCCTGCCCCATCCCTCCCAACAACAAGATCATGGCCCACCACGAAGGTCAGAAGGTCATCCTTACCCATATGCAGAATTTGGGGCACCATTGGGTCCTAATGTCCACCCTCCCACCTCTTCCTATCCCTGCTCTGTGGCTCTGCTTCCTCCCACAGAGGACCTAGTTAACTTAAGAGTGAAAAACATCGACCATTAGCAGAACAGGGAAGCTGTGAAGGAGCCATTCAAATGGCAATGGAGCCATTTAACAGTCATTTGCCAAGCCCACGTCTATTCTGCTGGTTTCTGAATGGACTGTGAGTCTGCAGAATCCTCCTCTAAAATGTGCTTTCCAATGTGTGATCAGTGTGTTGCTGAAGGTTATAAAAATCACAGCTCTAAACAATCCCCCCTCCCCAAGGGCTGCCGTCGGGCACAGGGGCACCAGTACCGTGTAGGGCCCCGTAAGCCCAAAGCACGTCCCTGCCAAAACTCAACACGCACACCCCTCCAGCCCTGATCCCAGTGCACAATACACCACTGCCAGCCACCTCTTCCTGCCCTTTGCCCTGCCCCTTCCCTGATGCCTTGTCCCGCTCTCTCCATTGCTCACTCTCCTGCACCCCCGGCCACTTTCACCAAGCTGGGGAAGGGGGGTGGGAGGGGTATGGGCTGGAGCCGGGGGATTCAGAGTGTGGAAGGGGGCTCAGAGGTGATCCTGGGGCAGAAGGGTATGGGAGAGGATTGGGGAATGGGGTACTGGCTCCAGGAACAGGCTCAGGGCTGGGGTTGGGGTAGGGGGGCTGGAGTATGGGGCAGTGTGGTATGTTCATGCCATGAGGAGGCTCTGGGCTGGTGCAGGGGGTTGGGGTGCAGGCACTGGGAGGGGACTCAGGAGGTTCAGGTTCACTCTGCTGGCTGCAGAAGGGGGCTCCAGGCTAGGTCAGGGGTTGGGGTACAGCAGGGGTTGCGGGCTCTGGGAGGAAGCTCAGGACTGGGGCAGGAGGCTGTGGTCTGGGAGGGGTAGAGGAATGCAGGTTCCAGCCAAGCAGCCATCCGCTCAGGAAGCTCCCAATTGGCAGCACAGGGGGGTTAAGGCAGGCTCAGCCAGCCATGGACACAAACTGCTCCTGGAAGTAGCCCTTGGCCCCTGTGAACTTGGGGGGGAGGTGGCAGGAGGTATGTAGCTACACGTGCTGCCCCTGCAGCTCCCATTACAGAACTGCGGCCAATGGGAGCTGCCGAGTCAGCGCTCAGGGCGGGGACAGCACACGGAGCCCCTTGGCCCCTCCCCACCTCAGGGCCAAAGGGATGTTTCGGATGCGTCCAGGCTCTGCACAGGGCCAGGGCAGGCAGGAACCCTGCCTTAGACCCCTTGCACCACCGGACTATTAACCACCAAACACCTCCCAGATTGGCTGCAGCAGCCCCTGGAGACTGCGCGGGATTCTGGGAGATTCCCGGCCAAACCAGGAGGTTGGCATCCCTAGCAGCTCCTGATCTCAGCCCACAACACAAAACACTCCCCCGTCAGCTCAACCTACAACACACCGCCTCCAGCCCACAATCCCAGCCCACCACACAATGCACATACCCCTCCAGCCCCCAACCTCGGACCACAGCTCAAAACACACACACCTTCAAGGGCTGCCAACTTTCCAACTTACCAAATGCCCTCGCCCCACCCCTTCCTGAGGTCCCTTCCCCCACTCACTCCATCCCCCTCTTTCCATCATTTGCTCTCCCTTACCTTCACACACTTGCTTAATTTCACCATGCTGGGCAGAGGGCTGGGATGTAGGAGGGGGTGAAGGCTTTGGGATGGGGCCAGAAATGAGGAGTTCAAAGTGCTTGAGGGGCTCAGGCTGGGGCAGGAGCATACACTGTGGGGGGAGTACAGGCTCTGAGCTGGGGGTGTGGTTCTGGGGTGGGATCAGACAGAAGTAGTTCAGGGGCAGGAGGGGCTCCGAGCTGGGGCAGGTAGGGTGGTGAGGGTTCCAAATAGTAATGCGGGCTGGAGATGAGAGGTGCCGGTAGTGGGAGGGATGCAGGCTCTGGGATGGATTTTGGGTGAGGGAGGAAGCTCAGGACTGGGGCAGAGTGCTGGATTCTGAGTGGAGTTGTAGGCTTGGAAGTGGGGCTGGAAATCACAGACTCCTAGAACATTAGAACAGGAAGGGACCTCAAGAGGTCATTGAGTCCAGTCCCCTGCCCTCACAGCAGGACCCAGCACCATCTAGACCATCCCTGAGAGACGTCTATCCAACCAGCTCGTAAATATCTCCAAGGATGAAGATTCCACACTCTCCCTACGCAACTTATTCCAGTGTTTAGCCACCCTGACAGATAGGAACTTTTTTCTAATGTCCAACCTAAACCTCCCTTGCTGCAGTTTAAGCCCATTGCTTCTTGTCCTAGCCTCAGAGGCCACAGAGAACAATTTTTCTTCCTTGCCCTTGTAACACTCTTTTAGGTACTTGAAAACTGCTATCATGTCCCTTCTCAGTCTTCTCCTTTCCAAACTGAATAAGCCCAGTTCTTTCAGTCATCCCTCATAGCTTATGTTCTCAAGACCTTTAATCCTTTTTTGCTCTTCTCTGGAGCTTCTCCAATTTCTCCACATCTTTCTTGAAACATGGTGCCCAGAACTGGACACAATACTCCAACTGAGACTTAATCAGTGCAGAATAGAGCGGAAGAATGACTTCTCGTGTCTTGTTCGCAACAGACCTATTAATACATCTAAGAATCATGTTTGCTTTTTTTGCAACAGCGTCACATTGTTGACTCATATTTAGCTTGTGGTCCACTATGACTGCTAGATCCCTTTTCTGCAGGACTCCTTCCTGGAGAGTCACTTCCCATTCTATATGTGTAACTCATTGTTCCTTCCTAAGTGAAGCACTTTGCATTTGTCCTTATTCAACTTTATCCCATTTACCTCAGACCATTTCTCCAGTTTGTCCAGGACATTTTGAATTATGACCCCTTCCAGCTTGGTATCATCTGCATCATGCCAATATCTAAATCACTGATGAAGATATTGAACAGAACTGGTCCCAAAACAGACCCCTGGAGAACCCCACTTGTTATGCCCTTCCACCATGATTGTGAACCATTAATAACTACTCTCTGAGAATTGTTATCCAGTCAGTTATGCACCCACCTTATAGTAGCTCCACCTAGGTTGTATTTCCCTAGTTTATTGATCAGAAGTTCATGCGAGACCATGTCAAATGCCTTACTAAAGTCTAGGTATACCACGTCCACTGCTTCTCCCTTATCCACAAGACTTGTTATCCTATCGAAGAAAGCTGCCAGATTGGTTTGATATGATTTGTTCTTTACAAATCCATGCTGGCTGTTACCAAATTTTCTTCCAAATGTTTGCAGATGAATTCCTTAATTACTTGCTCCATTATCTTCCCTGGCATACAAGTTAAACTGACGGGTCTGTAGTTTCCTGGGTTGTTCTTATTTCCCCTTTTTATAGATGGGCACTAGATTTGCCCTTTTACAGTCTTCTGGAATCTCTCCTGTCTTCCATGACTTTTCAAAGATGAAAGCTAAAGGCTCAGATACCTTCTCTATCAGCTTCTTCAGTATTCTAGGATACATTTCATCAGGCCCTGGTGACTTGCAAACATCTAAACTTGTGGGGTTTGTGGTGCAGGAGGGGCTCATGGCTGGGGTCAGAGCTGGATTTATGCACAAGCTAAGTAAACTACAGCTTAGGACCTCAGGGCATGTCTACGCTGCAGAGTTTTTCCGGAAAAACTATACTTATGTCGAATAGTGATAGAAATGTAGCCGTGTTAGTCTGGTGTAGCTGAAACAAAATACAGGACAATGGAGCACTTTAAAGACTAACAAGATGGTTTATTAGATGATGAGCTTTCGTGGGCCAGACCCACTTCCTCAGATCAAAATCTTCCTCAGATCAAAATCAGAGTCTGAACTGTCATTCATGCTTAAATTCGACACTTTATGCCTAAGTTTGAATAAAGACTTTAATTATCTTACCCATTACAAAGATAGCTTCCCCAATTATCACCTCTAATAGCATTAACTCACAGACATTTACCTCCTCCCCCATCCCCTTTCTGTTCTGAAATGTGATTTGTCCTTTTCATATGTGCTCATTTTTTCAATTGTATCCTTTGGTATATATGGTTGTGACAATTTTCTTCCACTATTTGATTTGAGGAAGTGGGTCTGGCCCACGAAAGCTCATCATCTAATAAACCATCTTGTTAGTCTTTAAAGTGCTACATAGTCCTGTATTTTGTTTCAGCTACACCAAACTAACATGGCTACATTTCTATCACTATTCTGAAAGAATTGGGTTTGTTTAGCTTGAAAAAGAGAAGAGTGATGATAGCAGCTTTCAAATACCTAAAAGAGTGCTACAAGGAGGAGGGAGAAAAATTGTCCTCCTTGGCCTCTGAGGATAAGAAAAGAAGCAATGGGTTTAAATTGCAGCAAAAAAGGATTAGTTTGGACATCAGGAAAAACTTCCTAGCCATTGTAGTAAGGAGAAGGTCAGTAACATGGAGTCTGCAGGCCTGAATAAAGCCCTGTAACATAAAAACAGCGTGGAATCTAGTGAGCAAGACTTTGGTTCAGTAACGTGGCAGCCAGGAAAGAGGCCCTATTGATAACTGTGCGATTGTGTAAGTTAGGTCGAGCATGGAAGGACATAGGGAGGCATCGGGTACAGATTGTAAGACAGAGGGGAGTAGCAGAACATCTTCATAAGAAACATCTTGGTACCAAGCAACTCCCCAAAAACGAATGCACATACCAACCTAGGTTCAGGACCGGGTCGAAGTTGACAGCATGAAGAATAGTAAGTAGACTCCCCTTCGGGGAGGTGAGGGGTAGTGAGTAGCTAACGGGGGTGGCACCCTGGTACATCAGAAGTGATGTAATTTGCTTATACGTGTCTATAAAAGGGCACCACAAAGGATGATCACCGGCTGACTGGGGGGAAGGAGTGCGCTATGGCACTTAGTGGGTGTTAGCACATTGCCATGGCTTACATGAGGAGTAGTGGTGCAGTGGCAAGTCAGTTCACTGACAATTATTGGTGTATGTCGCTTGGCAATAAATCTGCTTGGGTGATTTCAATCCTTATCTGATTTGTAGGGTTGCCAGATGGTTTAACAAAAAATACCGAACACTCCTCCCCCCAAAAAAGGGGAAAAATCTGTTCAGAAAAAAAAGGGGGAGACCAAAGATGTTGAGCAAAAAAAAGGAAAAAAGGACCCCCAGACCCCGAGAGTGTTAAGCGAAAAAAACAAACAAAACAACAACACAAAACAGTGTGGCCCCTTTAAGAAACATTTTGCTTTTGAGACTTTTTGGCCCTCACTGGCTGTTGATGGCCACCCACCATCTTGCCTTCCTGTGCCAGGCCAGACAGCTTCCCTGTGGAACCCAGTAAGCATCCGGGATTTTCGCCTCATTGCTGGGAAAAAAAATAAAATCAGAAAATACCGGACATTTCAAGTGTCTGGTATTTTCTGAATTTTTTTTTATCGGACAGGAGGCGAAAATACCAGACTGTCCAGTTCAATACCGGACATCTGGCAACCCTACTGCTTTGTGGTCTCTAGGGGCTCTCAGGAGTCTGTCAAATTGACTCAAGTACACAGGGTTAACATGTTAGACAGGGGAGCACACGCACGCAGCCAAATGTTTATCATCTTCAGTGGAGTAGAGGACCTATCAGGAACCCATCGGGGCAAACTTTGAACCCTAACTGATGAAAATCTGACTGTACGACACCTGTCAGGGTGATTAAGCATTGGAATTAACTGCCTAGGGAGGTTGTGGAATCTCCTGCATTGGAGAGTTTGAAGAGCAGGTTAGACAAACAACTGTCCGGGATGATTTAGATGTTGCTTGGTCCTGCTATGAGAGCAGGGGACTGGACTTGATGATCTTTCAAGGTTCCTTCCAGTACTAGTGTTCTATAATTCTATGAACATTGACAGTTCTAATCCTTTGATTCAGATACATACCTAATAATTCATCAGAGGGTGGTGCATGATTCTCTACGAATAGCCAGTAAATAAGGACATAAGGGGAATTACAAACTACTCATCTTAACTTCTGCACCAAGAAAGATAATGCAGGAAATAATTAAGGAATCCATTTGCAAACATCCAGAAGATAATAAGGTTGTAAGTAACAGGCAACATGGATTTGTCAAGAACAAATCATGTCAAACCAATCTGATAAGACAAGACTTGTGGATAAGGGAGAAGCAGTAGTTGTGATACATGTAGACTTTAGTAAGGCATTTGATACAATCTTGCATGACTTTCTCATTAATTACCGTAACTAGGGAAATTCAATCTGTATGGAGCTACTATAGGGTGAGTCCATAAGGGTATGTCTACACTACCACCCTAGTTCGAACTAGGGTGGTAATATAGTCAACCGGAGTTGCAAATGAAGCCCGGGATTTGAATTTCCCAGGCTTCATTTGCATGTTGCCGGGCACCGCCATTTTTAAATGTCCGCTAGTTCGGACTCCGTGCCCCGCGGCTACATGCGGCACGAACTAGGTAGTTCGGACTAGGCTTCCTATTCCGAACAAGGAGTGGAACGAGGAGTAACGGTAGTTCGGAATAGGAAGCCTAGTCCGAACTACCTAGTTCGTGCCGCGTGTAGCAGGCACGGAGTCCGAACTAGCGGACATTTAAAAATGGCGGCGCCCGGCAACATGCAAATGAAGCCCGGGAAATTCAAATCCTGGGCTTCATTTGCAACTCCGGTTGACTACATTACCACCCTAGTTCGAACTAGGGTGGTAGTGTAGATATACCCTAACTGACTGAATAGTTGTTCCCAGAGAGTAGTTATCAATGGTTCAGTCATGCTGAAAGGACGTAATGAGTAAGGTCGTGCAGGGATTGGTTTGGGGACCGGTTCTATTCAGTATCTTCATCAATGATTTAGATAATGGCGTAGAGAGTACACTCATTAAGTTTGCAGATGATACTAAGCTGGGAGAGGTTGCAAGTGCTTTGGAGGATACGGTCATAATTCAAAATGTACTAGACATATGTAGGATGAAATTCAATAAGGACAAATGCAAAGTGATCCATTTAGGAAGTAACAATCAGTTGTACACATAGAGAAAGGAAAGCGAATGTCTAGGAAGGAGTCCAGCAGAAAGGGATCTAGGAATCACAAGCTAAATATGAGTCAACAATGTGACACTGCTGAAAACAAGCAAACATCATTCTGGGATGTATTAGCAGAAGTATTTGTTGTAAGCAAGACACAAGAAGTAATTCTCCTGTTCTGCTTCATTAGGCTGCAACTGAAGTACTGTGTCCAGTTCTGGGTGCCACGTTTCGGGAATGATGTGGACAGATTGGAGAAGGTCCAGCAACAGTAATGATGAAAGGTCTAGACAGCATGACTTATGAGGGAAGATTGAAAGAATTGGGTTTGTTTAGTATGGAACAGAGAAGACTGAGAGGGGACATTATAACAGATTCCAAATACCTCAAAGGTTGTTACAAGGAGAGAAAAATTATTCTACTTGTCTCCTGAGGACAGGACAAGAAGCAAATGGGCTTAAATTGCAGCAAGGGTGGTTTAGGTTTGATATTAGGAAAAACTTTCTGTCATGGAGGTTAAGCACAGGAATAAATTGTCCAGGGATCTAAATTCCCTCTAAGCTGTGCAGCTGGGTGGCTGTGCTGCTCCCTAACAAGCCCTGTGCAGGGGCTCAGGGCAGTCACACAGAGTGCCAGCCCTGCCCACAGGCCCAGCATGGAGCTGCCAGAGCTGTAGAAATGCTTTTCCCTGCTGGTCCCTGCACAGAGCTGACATGGCAGAGCTGCTGCAGCCGCTCCATACCAGGCCTCCCACAGTGTACCTGCTCCCCCACCCCCACCCTGGCCATGGCAGCTCCATGCTGAGGTTGCTGGGTGAGGCTCCCCCCTTTCCCCAGCTGCGGCAGCTCAGTGCTGGAGCGAGAGGAACATGCCTCTCCCCAGGCCATGGCACCCAACCTGAAGCTGCCCCAGAGCTGCTGTCCCTGGCCCCCTCCCAGCCTAGCCTGGACCTATCCCAGCTGGGGGACACACACTTCTCCCCTGGCCCCAAGCTGCTGCCGGAGCAGCAGCATCTCCCTGGAGCAGCCTGTATCCCTAATTCCTCATTCCCAGCCCCACCCCAGAGCCTGGAATCTACTTCTGTGATTCTATGAACTGGAATTGATGTTTTTAAGGTCCAGGGACGCAGGGAAGGCGCCGGGAGGCAACATACCTTGGAGATGTTCATTTCAGGCAGCAGGTAACAGGTTCCAATCTCCCTGTCCGGCCATGTCTCTTGTGCATCATATGTAGACTGGACACAAGGTGAACACTTTCAGCAGCGAGAGTAACTAACCATTGGAACAGTTCCCCAAGGGGTGTGGTGGAGTCTCCGTCACTGGTGGTGTTTAAATCAAGCCAGGGCATTTTTCTAAAAGCTCTGCTCTCACAATTCTTCTGTGGCATTTCTCTGGACCATCCTATACAGCCTTAGAAGTTATGCCTCACCCTAGGGGCTAGTTTGCCTACTAAGCGTGAAGGCTAATCAAGAGACTGAAATCGACAAGAGAGGAAATCTACAGGAAGGAACCAATAGCCAGTGGGATGGGGGAGGGCTCGGTTTCCAAATAAGGACAAAGGATGGGTCTGTATATCTAGGAGTGGCAGGGGACTAAGCCAGATGACTGTATGGTTTTCTCATGAGCCCTGGTGAACCATACTTTATTAGCCAGGGGAAGATCTTGTTAATTACGTTCAGGCTGTAGACTGTGCATTGTGATTTTAAGTGTCATAATTTTCTTTCCAGTAGTTCTGCTTGTTGTTCCCTGAGGGTGTGTCTAGACTACATGCCTCCTTCGACGGAGGCATGTAGATTAGCCAGATCGGAAGAGGGAAATGAAGCCGCGATTAAAATAATCGCGGCTTCATTTAAATTTAAATGGCTGCCCCGATCTGCCGATCAGCTGTTTGTCGGCAGATCGGGGGAGTCTGGACGCGATGCCCCGACAAAGAAGCCTTTCTTCATCGACATAGGTAAACCTGGTTTCACGAGGCTTACCTGCGTCGATGAAGAAAAGCTTCTTTGTCGGGGCATCGCGTCCAGACTCCCCCGATCTGCCGACAAACAGCTGATCGGCAGATCGGGGCAGCCATTTAAATTTAAATGAAGCCGCGATTATTTTAATCGCGGCTTCATTTCCCTCTTCCGATCTGGCTAATCTACATGCCTCCGTCGAAGGAGGCATGTAGTCTAGACACACCCTGAGTCTCTAGGTATCATAGAATCCTAGAATCCTAGGGCTAGAAGAGACCTCAGGAGTCATCGAGTCCAGCCCTCTGCCCAAAGCAGGACCAACCCCAACTAAATCAACCCAGCCAGAGATTTGTCAAGCCAGGACTTAACAACCTCTAGGGATGGAGATTCCACCCCCTCCCTAGGGAACCCATCCCAGTGCTTCACCACCCTCCTAGGGAAAGAGTTTTTCCTACTATCCAACCTACACCTCTCCCACTGTAACTTGAGACCATTGCTCCCTGTTCTGCCATCTGTCACCACTGTGAACAGCCTCTCTCCATCCTCTTTGGAACGCCCCTTCAGGAAGTTGAAGGCTGCTCTCAAATCCCCCCTCACTCTTCTCTTCTGCAGACTAAATAAGCCCAAATCCTTCAGCCTCTCCTCATAGGTCATGTGCGCCAGCCCCTTAATCCAGCCCCTCCGCTGGACTCTCTCCACATCCTTTCTATAGTGGGGGCCCAGAACTGGACATAATATTCCAGATGTGGCCTCACCAGAGCTGAATAAAGGGGAATAATCAATTCTCTGGATCTGCTGGCAATGCTCCTCCTAATGCCCCCTAATATGCCGTTAGCCTTCCTGGCTACAAGGGCACCCTGTTGACTCATATCCAGCTTCTCATCCACTGTAACCCCCAGGTCCTTTTCTGCAGAACGGCTACTTAGCCAATCGGTCTCCAGCCTGTAACAATGCTCGGAATTCTTCTGTCCCAAGTGCAGGACTCTACACTTGTCCTTGTTGAACCTCATCAGATTTCCTTTGGCCCAGTCCCCTAATCTGTCTAGGTCACTCTGGACCCCATCCCTGCCCTCCAAGGGTACGTCTACACTGCATCCCTAGTTCGAACTAGGGATGCAAATGGAGAGAACCGAAGTAGTTAATGAAGCGGGGATTTAAATATCCCGCGCTCCATTAACATGATCTCGCCGGCGCGCTAGTTCGAATCACAGCTGATTCGAACCAGGAAGTGCGCGCCGGGACACGTTAGTTCGGACTAAAGCTCTTAGTCCGAACTAATGTTACTCCTCAAAAAATGAAGAGTAACATTAGTTCGGACTAAGGGCTTTAGTCCGAACTAACGCGTCCCGGCGCGCACTTCCTGGTTCGAATCAGCTGTGATTCGAACTAGCGCGCCGGCGAGATCATGTTAATGGAGCGTGGGATATTTAAATCCCCGCTTCATTAACTACTTTGGTTGTCTCCATTTGCATCCCTAGTTCGAACTAGGGATGCAGTGTAGAGGTACCCCAGCATATCTACCTCTCCCCCTAGCTTAGTGAGGTGTGCTAAACAAGTGCACACTTGGGCTACGTCTACACTGCACGGGTTTTCCGCAAGAGGAAATGCTAATGGAGTACTCATTTGCATGTGTTGCGCTCGCATTTTCTCCTTGGATCCCTTTTGTGCAAGAAGTTTTTGCGCAAAAAAGCGCTGTGTAGACGGCTCCTTTTTGCGCAAAAACCCCTTGTGCAAAAGGGATCAGAGGAGGAAATGCAAATGCGAGCGCGACATATACAACTAAGTACTCCATTTGCATTGCCTCTTGCGGAAAACCCTTGCAGTGTAAACGCAGCTTTGGTCTCACTGCACGTATCCCCATGGGCCACGTGAAAAGCAGATACTCCTGCTCCATCCCCTCCCTGAAGCTGGATATGAGTCAACAGGATATGCCAAGAAGGCTAATGGCATATTGAGGTGCATTAGTAGGGACATAGCCAGTAGATCTAGAGAAGAGATTATTCCCCTTTATTCAGCACTGGTGAGGCCACATCTGGAGAATTGTGTCCCGTTCTGGGCCTCCCGTTACAGAAGGGACGTGGACACATTGGACAGAGTCCAGCAGAGGATGACAAAAATGATTCGGGGGCTGGAGCACATGACTTACGAGGAGAGGCTGAGGGATTTGGGTTTGTTCAGTCTGCAGAAGAGAGGAGTGAGGGGGGATTTGAGAGCAGCCTTCAACTTCCTGCAGGGAGGTTCCAAAAAGAATGGGAGAGGCTGATCTCAGTAGTGACAGATGGCAGAACGAGGTACAGTGATCTGAAGCTGCAGTGGGGGAGGTCTAGGTTGGAGATTAGGAAAATCTATTTCCCTAGGAGGGTGGTGAAGCCCTGGGATGGGTTCCCTAGGGAGGGGCTGGAATTTCCATTCCTAGAGGTTTTTAAGTCTTGGCTTGCCAAAACTCTGGGCTGGGTGATTTAGTTGGGTTGCTCCTGCTTTGGGCAGGGGCTTGGACTCGATGCCTCCTGAGATCTCTTCCAACTCTAGGATTCTATAAGCACCATTACCTACATCCCTAAGGGTGTCTCTAAACTACACGGCTCCATCGATGGAGCCATGTAGATTAGACTGATTGGCAGAGGGAAATGAAGCCGCAATTTACATAATCGTGGCTTCATTTAAATTTATATGGCTGCCGCGCTCTGCTGACCAGCTGATGATCAGCTGTTTGTCGGCAGATCAGGGCAGTCTGGACACACCACGGTCGACAAGGAAGCCTTTGTTGACCGGCGCAGGTATGCCTCATGAAACCAGGTTTACCTGCACTGGTCGACAAAGGCTTCCTTGTCGACCACAGCACGTCCAGACTGCCCCGATCTGCCGACAAACAGCTGGTCGGCAGAGCACGGCAGCCATTTAAATTTAAATGAAGCCGCGATTATTTAAATCGCGGCTTCATTTCCCTCTGCCAATCAGTCTAATCTACATGGCTCCATCGATGGAGCCATGTAGTTTAGACAAACCCAGCACTGCACAGAACCAGAGATGTTACGGACGAAGGGAAAGACTGCTGCCCAACAGCCCTTCAACAGAGAACTCTTGGGATACTGATTGCCACTCAAAGTGCAGTGCATCATGAAATATAAATACAGAAAATGCATTCCAGGAACAGAAACCTGCTTTGATTCTTCCTCTTGCTTCTGTATAATGAAAGCAAAACATGGACTTTTGCTGGTTGCGTTTTCATTTTGGCTGAAAAGTTCATTCCTGCCCTGTTCTCTGTGCAAAGAGCCAACGCCCTGGCCTTACCGTCGCCAAAAAGCACATTTCGATCAGGTGAAACATTCCTCTCCCCAGAGGTCTCTGGGCTGTACAGAGTAACAACCCCAACCAGGCAGAGGGCAGTTTGGATCCTCTTTCAGACACATCACCGCGGGAGGAGAGAAAGGGACAGGAGAATGCGGGGAGAAGACACCGACTGCTGAGCTACACCACCAGTGACCCCAGAAATGGGTCTTTAAAAAGTTAGAGCTTTAAATAAGCTCCAGTACTGACCCAAGCCCTTCCCCCCCCCCCCCCCCCCACACACACACCAGATGCAGCACACAGTCATTCCAGAATCTTGGCATGGAAGGAAGGGGGGTCACTGAGGTCTCCTTGTTTCTCCTGGGGAGGAGCCAGCTGTAGGGTCTGCAGCGGAGGGGGCAGGGTTCACGGGGAGGGTGCATGCCCGGGGAAGGCAGGCAGGGTTCAGAGCCCAGGAAGCCTTGTTAAGTGAGTGGAGTGTGCTGGGGGCTTGGAGCCACAAGGGCTGGCTCCAGGCTGGGGGAGGGAGAGTCAGTAGCAAGATAAAACCTGGTTTGTCACCCACTGCCCCTGCCAGCGCGCCCCTTTTCTCTGGCAGAGCAGGGATCCAGAGCTGGCTGTGGGGAGGCAGGGGCACGCCCAGGGGTGGCAGGAGAGGAGTGGTGGAGCAGAAGGACTCCTGGGCATGCTCTCACTGCCCATGCAGCAGCTGCTGCAGCAGGAGGGCGAGAGGGAGACTTGAGTGGTGGGCTGGGGAACAGGCTGCAGGAAGGCAGGGAGCAGACACAGCTGCATGCTGCCCCCCACGTCCGGCCCTGTGCCATGATCCCCGCGCAGCGCCTGCCAGCCTGCCTCTTTGGTCCCAATTGTTCAGCACCCCTGCAGGCAGGAACCGGGCTTCAGGTGTTGGGTCAGAGCTTCTGACTGGACACTGGCCGGGCCCTGTTCAGCTGGACTTCTGCAGCAAAGCCAGACACCTGACGCGGGGCACAGAGGAGCCGAGGAGCTAGCTGTAAATACTGTGAGTGTCCAGTGCACTGGGGGCTGGTCTCTGGGGGGCACTCAGAGAGCTCAGGTGCAGACATGAGCCTACCTGCGGAGGGACGGCGGCACCTGCATGGGCAGAGAGGGGATCCTGGCTGGGAGTAGAGCCCTGAGCCCTGCCAGTGTTTCCTCCTGCTAAGGGTGGATGGGTAGCAAGCTGCCGCACGGCCCAGAGAAGCCTGATGGGGCGGTTCCTTCGGTGACACCTCCATAGAAGTAAAGCCCTCGTGTTAAACTCCCTGTGGCCCCGAGCCCTGGGTCTGTGCAGCACGCCTGGAGGAGGAACAGCTCCGGGGTCAGGCAGGGCATGGGATGAATTCTAGGCCTGGGGAGAAAGCCAGTCCCCGACCGTCTCAATGAGCAAGCCCCAGCCCCACTGATTGCCTAGTCCCATAAAGCCTCGTGACTCACACACTTCTTAGGGACACCCAGGAACAAGCCACACGCGGATGGAGAGAAGCCGGCTTCCATGGGGGTCTGATCCAAAGCCCACAGAGAGTCACTGGGAGGGCTGGGGTTCCGATCAGTCCCCCAGTGAGACGCTGCCTCGGGGGCTGGCTCAAGGTGCAGCTCTAGGTGGGTGTCTCCCCAGAGTTCTCCAGGCACCGCCACTGGGCGAATTCCCCTCCCACCACATTATAGACGGGAACCCTGGGAAACATGGGGACTATGACTTGAGCACCATTAAATGGGGACTCGGAGGCAGACGAGAACCCAGGAGTCCTGACTCCCGGCCCCTTTACTTGAACTTCTAGACCAAGCGTGGGCAAACCAGGCACACGTCCAGCCCACCTGACCTTTTAACCCTGCCTCGAGCTCCTGCCAGGGAGCAGAGTTGGGCACTTGCCTTGCCCAGCTCCGCTTGGCTCTGGAAGCCAGGGAACCCAGGGGGCTCCGCACATTGCCCCACCCCAAGCACCGATTCTGCAACCCCCATTGGCTGGGAACATGGCCAATGGGAGCTGCGAGGGCAGTACCTGCAGTGCACAGAGCCAGGTGGCCCCACCTCTGCATGGGAACCAAGGGGAGGGGAGGAACAGGCCACTGCTTCCAGGAGCCACTTTAGGTGAGCGTGGAACGAGGCGTACCGGTAGTTCGGAATAGAGAGCCTAATCTGAACTACCTACTCCGTGCTGCGTGTAGCCGCGGGCACGGAGTCCGAACTAGCGGGGATTTAAAAATGGCGGCGCCCGGCAAGATGCAAATGAAGCCCGGGAAATTCAAATCCCAGGCTTCATTTCCAACTTCGGTTGCCTACATTAACCACCCTAGTTCGAACTAGGGTGGTAGTGTAGACATACCCTCGGGTTTTAGTAAACCTTCCCGTACCCCCTATTCAACATGAAAGGAAATAAATTCTAGACTCTAGAATCCACAACTTTTTTTTACTAACACTACTACTTTTGGAATATTTCAATTAGGATAATCTAGTTATTTACCAAATATTCCCCCTACCTCCTTGACAAGCTTCTCGTACCCCCTGGGGGTACGCGTACCCCAGGTTGGGAACCCCTGCTCTAATCTGTCCAGGTTACTCTGGACCCTATCCCTACCTCTCCCCCTAGCTTAGTGTCATCTGCAAACTTGCTGAGGGTGCAATCCATCCCCTCATCCAGGTCATTAACAACGATGTTGAACAAAACAGATCCAAGAACAGATCCTTGGGGCACTCCACTAGAAACCGACCGCCAACCTGACATCGAGCCGTTGATCACTACTCATTGGGTCTAACAGTCTTGCCAGATTGCTATCCATCTTATAGTCCTTTTATCCAATCCATACTCCCTTAATTTGCTGGCAAGAATATTGTGGGAGACCATATCAAAAGCTTTGCTAAAGTCAAGGTACATCATATCCACTGATTTTCCCATATCCACAGAGTCAGTTACCTCATCATAGAAGCTAATCAGATTTGTCAGACACGACCTGCCCTTCGTAAATACATGTTGCTTATTCCTGATCACTTTCCCCTCTTCCAAGTCCACTTTCCCCTCTTCCAAGCCCCTCTTTCAAGTCCATGATTTTTCCGGGGACTGAAGTAAGGCCAAAAAGTATGGGCCAGAAAGTTTGCCTAGCCCTGCCCAGAGCTGGGGGTAGAATCCAGAAGTCCTGACTCCTAGATCCTGCCCCCCTGCTCTAGCCACTAGACCACACTCCTCATCCCAAGCAACAGATAGAACCCAGGAGTTCTGTCTCCCTACCCCCCACCCGAAGGTTACGTCTACACTACAAGGTTTTTGCGCAAAAACAGCCATTTTTGCACAAGAACCGCGGAATGTCCACACCTCAAGTGCACTTTTGCACAAGTAAAGCATCAGTAAAATGGCAGAACAGAGGGCTTTTTGTGGTGTAGGTAAACCTCCTTCTACGAGGCATAACTCCTTTTTGTGCTACAGCTGTTGCGCAAAAAAGTGTGTGTGGTGTGGACGCTCCGCAGGGGTTTCTTGCGCAAATAGAGCCTATCCGAAAAAGCACAGGAGCTCTGATGGATTTCTGTGAATGGCCATCAGGGCTTTCTTGCGCAAGAGCGTCCATGCAGCGTGCACGCTCTCTTGTACAAAAGCACATTGCAATAGCGATGCGCTTTGAGGTGTGGACGTGCTTTCACGCAAGAAGTTTTTGCACAAGAACTCTTCCGCAAAACACTTCTTGCACAAAAACCCTGCAGTGTAGACGTAGCCAAACGGCTGGACCCCAGTCCCTACACGGAGCTGGGGACAGAACTCCGGTGTCGGAGCATGCGCTAC
Organism: Pelodiscus sinensis; assembly: GCF_052426305.1. Lineage (NCBI taxonomy): Eukaryota > Metazoa > Chordata > Testudines > Trionychidae > Pelodiscus > Pelodiscus sinensis. The sequence continues at coordinate 5,895,630 of NC_143069.1, forward strand.
TCCTTTTCTTAGGCATCCTGCTCCACAGGTCGGCAGATGAAGCTGCTTCAACATCTGATGGTGTCACCCCTGTCTGGGGCTCAACCGTCCAGCATCCATCATCTCTGCCCTGCCTCTGGGGAACCACCCTGCTAGCAGAGGGCAGAAGCCCTGTGGGCCGGGCACGCAGACTGCCACCGGGCCATCCATCAAGTGCCTACAGTCAATACGGGGGAGCAGCGGGCAACCCCGATGGCACAGCCAAGTCTCCCCATTCCCCGAAAGACTCCTGGCCCCAGCAAGGTGGCTATGACCAGGGTTCCCACTAACTTTGTATGTCCATGTGAGGCATGACTTTAATTATGTGCACCAATAGAGAGGTGACATGAGACACAATAAAAGTCATTCCGCACACAGTGCGTGGCAGGGGTGGCGCTGAGGGACTGGGATGTTGGAGGGAAGTCAGGGCTCAGGCAGAGGGGTGGGGTGAAGGCTCAGGCTGGGGATGTGAGCTTTGGGGTGTGGCTAGGATGAGGGTTTCAGGCTGCAGCTTGGCCCCTGGAGACAGGACTAGCCCAAGCAGCTTGGGGCCAGGTGAGAGGCACCTCGCCACAATTGCCGCAGCTCCAGCGGGCACAGCCGGGAAGGGGTGCCTAACCCCAGCTGGGGCAGGTCTGGGCTAGGCTGCATGGGGGCTAGAGAAGGGGCGCCTGTCCCCCGAGTCACAGCAGCTCTGGGTCAGCTCTGGGTTGGGCACCATTGCCGGAGGAGAGTCCCCAGCTGCTGCAGCCAGGGAAGAAAGATTTCTTTCCCAGCCACAGCAGCTGCATGCTGGGGCCGGCGGGCAGAGACAGCGCTCTTTGCAGCCACCCTGAGCCCAGGCAGCTGCACGGCTGCCTGGCCATGCAGCTTAGAGGGGACAGGCTACAACTGCCAGTGGCACGGGTCACAAGCTACTGTGGGGGAGGCATCCCTGCTGCCGTCTCTTTCCCCACCCACCCACCGGAGCAACCTCTGCTGGGCCAAACCCAAGCATGCAGCTTTGAACAAAGCTTTCCCAGAGCAGCAAAGCCCCAAGGAACGCTGCACACAAGCCCTCTTCTTGCTAGGGCCCACAGAGAGGGGGCATGGCTTGGGGGAAGACACCCCCATCAAGCCACTCTTTTTAGATCCAGTGCCCCCAAGTGTCTGGATCAAGGACTCATGCCTCTCTTGGTCTGATACAGCTGCCAGCCCACCCGTGTTGATGGATGGGTGGCCGCAGCACCCGCACGAGGCAGGGAAACATTGCTATCCCACAGGCAAACCGAGGCCTCAAGCAAATCAGCAGCAGAGGCAGTAACTGGCCCCAGGTTTCCCATGTTCCAGGCCAGCCTGCCTCCCCCTTGCTGTTGAACTGGGACTCCTAGACTAGCAGGAGCTGGGGTTGTTGGGCCACAGTGACCAGGAAGGGGCCTGTTGTTCTTCCCTGGCAATACACAACCACACGCATTGTTCTTCTCTGCTCTGCAAATCTGCCAGGGTCCACCCCTGCCTGGTTACAGCCTCGCAGGAGCATCTCAGCTTCATGCTTAGACTTTTATGGACACAAATCTCAGATCCTCCTGCTCCACAAGCCCAGCCCTGTCCCTATCCCTCCACGCTGCTCCGTCTACGCTGCATGTAGTAGAGGGTTTATGACACACAGCAGGGCAGCTCCTATTGTATCCACTGGAGTGTAGGGCTGAAATGCACTCAAGGATACAGACTGCACTGCTGCTGCCTTCGACTAGCTGGAATCGCAATGGCTCTGCTGTGGGTCATAGACCCCCTATACTGCTACTGGAGATTTTCCTTGTACTCTCAGCAGCTTTCCCTGAGATTTGGCCTTCATTTTGCTTTGCCTTGTCTCCTCCTGTCAGTGCTAGTGGCAGATATTAGGGCTGCTGTAAGCCCCTTTAGACACATTCCTGAACAGATGTCAAACCTCCTCCCCTTGTTCCAAATTTCAGTTATGCTTTATATACATAGACATCTGTTTTCCGTGGGCTGAGACCTTACACTGCTGCTGCAAAATCCCTCCATCTTCACGGCAAAATCCTCATCCCCACCTCCAGTTGAAGACTCTGCAAGTGAATCCCCACACAAGATGGCAATACAGTGTGCTGTGTAGCTGCAGGGCTGCAAGAGGGGAAGGATCGCAGTTTGCTGAGTTCAGCACCCGCCGTGCATGGCAGAGATCTGAATGGCGAGGGCCTGAATTCTCTGGCTGGGCAATCAGCAAGGCACTGCAGTCAGCATGCCAGTGAAGAGCCCAAATGAAGTGGAGTGATTCCATTGTGTGCAGGGTGGACACAGCACCCCGGAAATCGAGATCTGCTCTGAGTTGCGACAGTGTACTGACCGCAGTGGACTGGTTCCACTGACAGCGCAGTGCATAGCTACTGAAATCAGCCCACTGCAGTGGAGATCTGCACTGAATTGCAATGACTGCAGTGCAGGGGGGTGATTTCACCAGCTCTCCATCCCAGTAGAGTTCTGCATTGAGTTGCTCTGGTATACTGATCGCAGTGGACTGATTTCCCTGATTGCATAGTCAGTGAAATCAGCCCACTGCAATCAAGATCTCTGCACCGACCTGCAGTGTAACTACTGAGTCATCCCCATATCACTTCAGAGAACATGTAAGGGAGGTCTGCAGCTGATTTCACTGCGTTGATTCCAGCTGAACATGCAACAGGGATGGAATGGAAAAGTGCCTCCTGGTGCAATTCTCACTGATGTCAGTGCCAGCACCATCCTCTTACACTAGGGCTGGATTTGACCCATGCCCGGGTCTGATTAACAGAGGTGCTGAATACCTGGACTGCCCGTTGATTTCACCTTGGGCTGGGAGTACCCAGCAATTCTGGAGTCAGGTTTTGGGGCATGATGAATTACACTGATGTCTGTGGCGAGATCTGGAAATCCTCACTAAATTACTAGCGACTGCCGCACACCCGCTCTGTTGCACTGAGTTTCCAGTGAGTGCAATGCACCCGCTGAACTGTGCGGATTTCAGAAATCCTGCACTGACGCGCCAGTGATGGCAGGGCCTCCGCTGGTTTCAGAAATCACGCGCCAGATTGCTGCCACTGTGCAGCCACTGAACTGCGCCGATTTCTGAAACCCTGCGCTGACGTGCCAGGGATTGCAGAAACTGAGTGCCCCGTGGGCAAAGGCTACAGCAGGGGTGGGCAATAATTTTTGCCCGGGGGGGCCACTTCAAAAATTTTTGAAGTAGCTCTGGGCTACCCCAGAAGGGGTGGAGCTACCCACCCCCCAGACCATGATTGGTGTGGGGGTGAGGGATCCCCTTTGTCCCCCCTTCCTACTAGGCACCCATGCCCTGGAAGAGACTTGGCACGCTCCCCCACTCCCAGGCCAACCAGGGCCTGGCGGCAGGAGAGCACGGGAAGCCTCCTCCCGCCCTAGGAGGAGCACGTGGCACTTCGAAGTGCTGCAGGCTCCTCACAGGGCTGGGGCAGGGTGAAGGAAGCTTCACGCAGCTCCCACACCCCACTCAGACCCTGATTGTGCTGGGGACGGGGGAGCATGGGAAGCCTCCTCCGCTCTCCGCTTCCCCCGCCCTGCGAGCAGCACTTCAAAGCACTCATTGGGCTGGGGGCGGAGGAGCAGCAGGGCCTCCGCGGGCCAGATCCGTCCACTTGGCGGGCCAGATCCGGCCCACGGAGGCCCCTTTGCCCACCCCCGGGCTACAGCCTCCCTGCTGATTCCAGACACCCTGCTCTGAATCACTAGCTGCGGCACCCTGCTGACTTGCGCCAACTTGCGGACTCCTGCGTTGCACCAGTCTGGGGTTGCCAGGCCGATTCCGGCGAGCACGGACCCCGCAAGGGCCGAACGGGGCCCGGCCCCCCACGAGATGCCAGCTCACTTACTTCTCCGTCTTCTTCCTGCAGCCGGCGTCCCCGCTGACATCCAGCAGCTTCCGCTTGCAATTGAACTTGTCTCGGAGGCTGTCGCTGCCAAACCTGGGCTCCTTGTTGGGCACCTTGAATCGCCCCGGCGCAATGAGGAACCCTTCCCTCTCCTTCAGGTTGTTGATGGTGTCCAGGTCATTGCGGACCGGGCCCTTCACCTGCTTGCGGCCCTGCCTCATCTGCCGGAGCACTGCCAGGGCAGCGCACACCACCAAGGCCAGGGTCACGAGCCCCAGGGCGAAGGAGATGGCCAGGGCCACCGGGAAGGGGTCGTCGACCGCCAGCCGCCGGCTGCTGGCTGGAGTGGGGCTGTGCACCTTGAACTCGCAGCTGGAGCCCATGTAGCCGGCCGAGCACTCGCAGACGTGGCCGGAGAAGTGGGTGTAGCAGGTGCCGCTGTTGAGGCAGGGGCTGGAGCCGCAGGCATCCACGCGCACGCTGCAGTCCTTGCCGCCGTAGCCCAGGGTGCAGGAGCAGGTGTAGCTGTTGGGCCCGTCCAGGCAGGTGCCCCCGTTGATGCAGGGGTTGCAGGCGCAGTCGTCAATGTTGCGCTCACAGCGGGTGCCGGTGAAGCCGGGCCGGCATTTGCAGAGGACCCGGCGGCCCAGGTCCAGGCAGAGGCCACCTAGGAGGAAGCGACGGAGTGTCAGACGGGCAGGGGGAGCGATCGATTTGGTGGGCATGGTCAGAGGGGGGTGGGATTCTGCCAGAGACACCCCGGGATCAGACTCTTCTAGCTCCAAGGCAAATTAGGACCCCTTGTGCTTGGAGCATGGAGTGTAGCCCATCAGCGCCCACCCTATGCAGAGAGTGCTCTGCCAGGGCAGGGCCCCAGGCACCGGGGCACCATGGGCTCTCCTGGTCCCTGCCGTTGGCTTCCTGAGGATGGGAACACTTGCCTCAGTTGAGCCATCGAGGTCAACACAAGGGATCCGAAGGAGGAGGCCTGATTAGATGAGCTAACGGTCCCATTCGGGCTGGGTGCTATATGCAGACATTAGACCAAGACCTCGAGTGATCTGCTTTCCCGGATCAGAGGGGGAGACAGCCAGACTGTCCGTGGCTCACCAGGGTCCCACAGGCCCCAGGTCTGGGAAAGTAACCAGGAGTCCAGAGTTCCTGTCCATTGCCTGAGCAGGGAATGGGACTGAAATGACAACGCCAGCAGCGCCCATCCGTCCCCTCTCCCTTGCACTGCCCCCTCTCCCCATAGCATTGCCAGGTGTCCGGTTTTTGCCCAGACAGCCTGGTAATTGCGTCTTCTGTGCAGTAAAAAAACCAGAAAATACCAGACACATAAAATGTCCAGTATTTTCTGTTTTCATTGGACGGAAGGCTGGCAGGGGCAGCCTTCCCCTGCCGCATCTGGTGGGGGTGGGGAGCGCAGGAATTTAAAGGTGCAATGACTTTTTTTTTTTTTTTGCTCAACTTTTTTTTTTTTTTGGTGAAAGTATCTGGCAACCCTACCGCCCCAGCCTGCCCCATGCGCCCTCTCTGGCGGGGAGCTCTGGCTCCGAGGTCCCACCAGCTCCCAGCCATGGTAGCTGGGTTGCTAATACAGGAGCCCAGTTAGTGCCAAGTGGAGGCCTGTGCCTTGCATACCTAGCACTGCAGCAGGGCTCAGGCAGAGGCGGCCAAAAGACCACCACATCCCAGTCAGCTGGAGAAGGCAGGGTCCCCCACTCAGCCAACTAGCCCACCTCTTCCCTGGCTTTGATTGGAGGCTTAGCGCCTTCCCAGCTGAGTGGGAAGCTGCCAGTAAGGACACAGGAAGTGCTGCCCCGCCCCGTTCCATCTGGAGATTGAAGGCAGATGCTGCAGAGAAAGGTCTACACCTGCCCCCACCTACCCCACTGCCACCTAACTGGACCGTAGCATCCCACTGGGAGAAAAGGAATCTTCACTTCTCCCTTGGCACACACGCCCCGCCCTCGGGAAAGTGACCTGATTGTGCCCCAAAACCATTGAAGTCTTCCTCCCCCCAAACATGACTCAGCCTCCCGCTGCATCCGGTACAGCGCCACCCAGCAATGCTGATTTACACCAGGAGGGGACACCAGTAGAGCGACACCGTTTCCTACTGCCTGGAGATCTGGTCCCGGCCTCTTGCTGGTTAACGAGGCAGCATGGATTTAATACAAGCACCTCTACTTTTAAAGGAATGCAAGAGCGCTCCCTTGGGAGGAACACAGACGGTCAACCCTCAACGCCACAGCCAGATCCCCACGCCCGCTCAGGATTCACAAGCCACAGCTGGCCTGTACTTGTCTCTGTGATTCACAGCCACAGCCACACACACACACACACACCCTCTACAGAGTAGTATTAGAAATGTAGCCGTGTTAGTCTGGGGTAGCTGAAGCAAAATGCAGGACTATGTAGCACTTTAAAGACTAACAAGATGGTTTATTAGATGATGAGCTTTCGTGGGCCAGACCCACTTCCTCAGATCAAAAGGAAGTGGGTCTGGCCCATAAAAGCTCATCATCTAATAAACCATCTTGTTAGTCTTTAAAGTGCTACATAGTCCTGCATTTTGCTTCACCCTCTACAGGACATTGCCACTGTCAGCCCAGCTCACCGCAGGACATGATTACGGTTAAAAAACAAAAATAGTTCTGCAGCACCTTAGACACTAACAAAAGATGTAGATGGTGTCATGAGCTTTCGTGGGCACAACCCACTTCTTCTTCACAACCTTCTGAAGAAGTGGGCTGAGCCCATGAAAGCTCAGGACACCATCTACATGTTTTGTTAGTCTCTAGGGTGCTGCAGAACTATTTGTTGTTTCTTAAGTTTTTTCAGTTACAGACTAACACGGCGACCCCTCGGAGATAATATTACGGTTGTAAGAGCAGAGACTGTGGTTTGCTCCATGTCTGTACAGTGCTTGGCACAGTGGGGTTCTGGAGTGGCTAGGCACTAACAATGACAAATGTACATCGCCTGGCACACTGGGGTTCTGGAGTGGTTAGGCACTACCATAATATACCTAAGAATGACAAAATGTACAGCGCCTGGCACAGTGGAATTCTGGGGTGTCTAGGAACTACCGTAATACACCTAAGAATGACAACATGTACAGCACCTGGCACAGTGGAGTTCTGGGGTGTCTAGGAACTACCGTAATACACCTAACAATGACAACATGTACAGCGCCTGGCACAATGAAGGATATCCATGATTGAGGATGGAAGTGTCAGCAGGTGTGTTACAGCAATACCCCTAATAGCAATCAAAATGTACAGTGTCTAGTGCAATACAGGCCGGAGCCACGACTGGGGCTCATTGGTGCTACTGCCAGGCTAACTATAACAGTAGACGGCCGTGTGTTCGCAATCTGGTCTGAGACACCAGAGACCTGAGTTCTAGTTCTAAGGGCTGCTTGCTGGGTGACAGACAACTCAGTTCCTTTTGCGCTCTCTCGCACTGTGCCTCAGTTTCCCCCATCGGTCCAATGAGGAGAAGGATGCCAACTTTCCTTACAAAGCGCTTTGAGATTCGCTGATGGAAAGAGCTAGGGGTGATGATTATTCGTAAACCTTCATATGGCATCTGGTCCTACTTTGGGCATAAATCCAGATCATCTGACACTGGGTCCTTATTTGTACTGGTGTAACCACACAGATTTGGGCCCCAGCTTGGGTCTCCCCACCCCCGAGCAACCTCTCTGGTTTTGCTATTTCTCATTGCTGGTAGCAGGATCGAGCCCAGCTCATGAATCTTCATCTCACCATCGGCACCACCATCAAAGGAACGGTTAAGCCCACCACAGGGGCAAAATGCTGCTCCTGGCTACCCCAGAGCAACACCTGTGTGTATGTGAGAGCAGAATCAGAAGGCACCGAGCCCTGACACGGGGCTGCATTTGAGCACAGCACAGAAGGAAAAATAGAAGAACGGCCAGATGCTGCCCCATCTGCAACCCACCCCCTGGTCCCAGGCTGACTGATCCTCAGCAGAAGATACAGTGGTCCCAAGACTGCTCTAATTTACAGTCAGCCAATCACTCCCCCAGGAGAGAATTCCTGGCCACACCCCCATCCCAGGGGATAGAATTCTATGACAGTGCTTCTTATTCATAGGGCAGGGGTGGGCAAAGGGGCCTCGTGCTCGTCCCGCAGACGGATCCAGCCTGTGGCCAGCCTGCCACTCCCCCACCCCTAGGCCAATCAAGACCTGGGGATGGGGGAGCACACGACACCAGCGGGAACCATGCACTACTGGCGGCGGGAGGAGACTTTCCCCTCGCCCCTGGATCCTGATTGGACTGGCCACGGGGAGAGCTACCCGCCCCGCCTTGCCAGGAGGGAATTGCGCATCCCTGGCAGGGTGGGGCAGGGAGCAAGAGATTTTGCGCACTCCCCTACCCCTGATTGGCCGGGGGCAGGGGGAGCATGTGAAGTTTCCTCCCCCCACCAGGGGTGGGCAGCACCAGTGGGAACTGCATGCCGCTGGTGGGGCCAGGCAGGAGAGCCAGAGACTATGTCTGCTCCCCGGCCCCCAGGCCCTTCTGAGTGGCTGGGAGGCGCGCTGAGGGGAGAGGAGGCAAGGTGCCTCCCAAACTAAGGGAAGAGCCTCCCTTCAGACCCCCTCCTGCTGTGTTCTTTCTTTCTTCCTTCTTTCCTTCCTTCCTTTCTTGGGGGGGGGGAGAAGTGTGCCCCCTGATTGGCCTGGGAGCAGGAAGTCTCCTCACACCGCCAGGGGCACAGGCACCTAGAGGGAACCATCAGCTGTTCAAAGCACGGCGGGGGACAAAGACTTCATGTGCTCCCTCACCCGCAGGCCAATCAGGGTCTGTGGGCAAGGGAGCACTCCAAGTCTCCTGGCCTCACCCCTTCCACCTGAGGCCCCACCTGTAACCACAAAGAAATTTACAAACCCCTTCCAAAAATTGTGTCATAGGTTCTTAGCCTTCCAAAGGATCATCATGACCATCTAGTCCAGCCCTCCTGTACAGCACAGGCCATGGGACCTCGCTGAATTAATTCCTGTTTGAACTAGAGCAGATGGTTTAAAACACAAGCCTTGATTTAAAGTTCCCAGCAGTGAAAGATCCACCGCCCTCCTCGGCAAGTTGTTCCAATGGTTAATCGCTTTTGGATGTTGCCTTTTTCACCCTGAATTTGTCCAGCTTCAGCTCCCAGCCACCAGATCATGTTAGACCTTTCTCTGCTAGGCTGAAGAGCCCAAGATCACATTATTGATAGCCTAGGATCAAGTCTTCTATTAAACGTCTCTTTGTAAGCGAAAAAGTCTCTCACTACAAGGCAAGTTTCCCAGTCACTTGATCATTCTCCTGACTCTTCTCTGACCCTCTGTAATTTACCAGCATCCTTCTGTACCAGACCTGCAGCAGTCTCCTGTGAGTGAGTATGCAAGTGAGGGCAAAGGGGCCGATAGACTTTCCAGGCCCCTACGCAAGGCGAGGGGGACCCTTGCTCCGCAACCCCAGAAGGGGTGGGGCTGGGGCTGTACAGTGCTGCCCAGACTCTGCTGCATGGAGCTCTGGCAGCGATTTAAAGGACCCAGGGTGTCAGCCAAGAGCTCTGGGCCCTTTTATACCACCAGGCCCTGGGCAGTTTCCCCCCCTTCTCCCCCCATCCTCAGGCACAAATGGACTTGTTGGATCCTTACCTTACCAGAGGCAGGAAGAGCCCAACTGGCTCTCCGTTCCCAGAGTGATCTCTTTCATGCACAACTTACTTGCTTCTTGTGACCCTTTTCCATCTGTGTAAGCAGCTTCCTGTCTGATCAGGGCCCTTTGGCGAGTTTTCTTGCCCTCCTTGAGCTCTCCCTTTCAGAAGGCTAGTGCCAGCTTTTGGAACAATTCTTTTGTTCCGCTTCGGTCTATTAGCAGCAGCACCGCACCAGCTGCTGGACACTGTACAGAGAGAAAGGCCCTGCCGCGAAGAACTTGTGATCTGACACACCTACCAAGACTGGGGTTTTATTTCCCCCCTAGAAGATCTGCTCTAATTCAAACCTGAATTGATGATCCAGGGCAGTTCCAGGGCCAGGATTATAGAAGAGGTCAGTGACAGATTGTTACAATGGTGCCTTCTGGCCTTGGATTCTCTGGAAGTGCGGGAGGGAAAACTGAGACAGGAAGCAAGTTTTGCCCCAGGTCACACAGCAAAGCAATGGCAGAACTAGGAACAGAACCAAGACCTCCAGAGGCTCGGGCCAGTGTGCTACCATGCAGCCTCTTCTCTAGCCTGTGGCATAAGACTGTTGTTTCTATAATGGGAGGGTCCCCATTGTGACAAAGGCTGTACATTTGTATGGCTATTAGGTGTAGTACAGTAGCACTTATGAACCCATCACGGCTCAGAGCCCTATTGTGGTGGCTGCTGTACATTTTTGTTGTAATTATTGCTATTACAGTAGCAACTGGGAACTAGTTTAGTCCTGGACATCGGCATGGACCAGGACTAAATGCTACCAGGTGTAGAACATTTTATTGCTATTAGGTGTATTACAGTAACCCCTTGGCATCCTAGACATGGACCAGAACCCCATTGTGCTATGTACTGTACATTGCTATTGTGATTAGGTGTATTATGGTAGCATCTAGGACACCCAGTCATGGGCCATGACCTCATTGCACTATACACTGTACATTTTTATTGCTATTAAGGGTATTACGGTAGTACTAAGCCCGACCCTCCTCCCAGTAGCCCCGCTCTCTGGACCAGGCTCCATTGTGGCAAGTGCTGTGTAGACACAGCATAAAATTCAGTCCTCTCACGAGAGCTCCTAATGTGGCATCAGAAAAGACACATCAGGTACCTGGGAGAGTGGGGTGGATCATGATAAGCCGTTCGTAATGTTCCATCTTTCCGATTTTTCAATGAATCAAAGTGCAAGATATTCTGGGTAGCCTTGGGGCGCCCCTCCCCCTCACCTTTTTGGGGTGGTGGAGAAGGGAAAAGAAAAAATGAAAGATCCCCCCAAACAGCACTGTTGTTTGTTTCTTTTCTGAACTTCACTTCCCCCTTTTTCGGGGAGCACGTGCAGGAAAAAAAACCAGCCACCTCAGTGCACTGTGCCCACGGGTCCTCCCCCTTTCCAGACTCCTGTCCCCCTTTCAAGAGTCTGAGTGGCCTTGTGTACCCCACGTTATACCACGTCACAGCTGGAGTGTCAGTAGAGCAGTGGGTCTCAGGTCAGGTCAGGACCCCAAAGTGGCTCACAACCCCATCTGAATGGGGTTGCCAGGGCTGATGTTAGACCTGCTGGAGCACAGACGAAGCCCATGCCCCACTGCTGAGTGCTGAAGCTGAAGCCTGAGCCCCATCACCGAGGGCCAAAGCCAAAGACCTGCACAGTGGGGCTCAGGTTACAGGTCTCTCGTGCGGGGCTTTGGCCCCTCTGACGGACTCAGGCTTCGGTCCCCCTCCTGAGGTCATGGAGCAATTTTTGTGGGTGGAAGAGGGTCGGTGCAATTAGAAGCAAATGTCTGGGAGGACCCGGGGGGCCATATGACCCCACCGACTCCAGGGAAGTGCTGGGACAACTCCCTCTGCCTAGGCCCCACCTCTCCCCCCCCCTTACTCCACCCTTTCCCCACCCCACCTCTTCCCCCAATGCCCCCTGCAATCATCAGCAGCTGCAGGGAAAAAGTGGAGCATGGAAGCCCCACTGCTTTGTTCCCACCAGGTAATATGGGATGCTCCTGCTCCCTTCCCCCAGAGTGGCACAGCCGGGAGAGCAGAGCAGCGGGGTTGCCTTCCTCTGCTTCCTCTCCTGCTGCCAGTGAGAGTGGGGCTGGACTCCTGCTATGGGCACCAACACCTCCCACCCCCGTTAGTTCCCCTGTTGGCTTTGGCCAGCCCCTCCCACTCATGGCATTTAGGGCCCCTCATGCCCCTTGTTACAATGAATTTTTCAGAACCCCTGCTGTAGAGACACTGACCAGACAGCTGTTCAGCCTAGCACCGCAGAAGGCCTCTCTCTTTCTGGCATTTGAGTTCCCCTCTGCCCTCACTTACCCCACTTCAAAATTAAGAGCATCAACATGGCGAGCTACTTCAGAATAAGTTTCACCCGCTTCAAATCTACACCCTGCCTTATTCCAGAACAGTTCTCTGTGAGTACAAGGCCATGCCCCTAAGGGTTTGCAATCGAAGGGTACGTCTAGACTACATGCCTCTGTCGCCAGAGGCATGTAGATTAGACTACCCGGCATAGGAAAATGAAGCGGCGATTTAAATAATCGCCGCTTCATTTAAATTCAAATGGCTGCCGCGCTGAGCCGATCAGCGGTTTGTCGGCTCATCGCGGTAGTCTGGACGCTCTGCGGTTGATATCAAAGGCATTTGTTGACCTCCCAGGTATGTCTCCTGGGAGGAAGCATACCTGGAAGGTGGACAAATGCCTTTGATGTCAACCGCAGAGCGTCCAGACTACAGCACTTAGCCGACATACAGCTGATCAGCTCAGCGTGGCAGCCATTTAAATTTAAATGAAGCGGCGATTATTTAAATCGCCGCTTCATTTTCCTATGCCGGATAGTCTAATCTACATGCCTCTGTTACCAGAGGCATGTAGTCTAGACGTACCTTAAATAGACAATGGAAGGGTTATTACTAAGGCTGTCAATTAATCACAGTTAACTCACACTATTAACTCAAAAAATTGTGATTTTTAAAATTTTGATTAATCACACTATTAAACAGAGTGCCAACTGAAATTTCCTAAATATTTTTGGATGTTTTCTACCTTTTCAAATATATTAATGTCTACTGCAACACAGAATACAGAGTGTATAGTGCTCACTTTATTATTTTTATTACAAATATTTGCACTGTAAAATGATAAACAAAAGAAATAGTATTTGTCAATTCACTTCATGCAAGTACTGTAGTGCAATCTCTTTATGGTGAAAGCGCAACTTACAAATGTGGAATTTTTTTGTTACATAACTGCTCTCAAAAATAAACTAATGTAAAAACTTTAAAGCCTACAAGTCCACTCAGTCCTACTTCTTGCTCAGGGAGTCACTCAGGCAAACAGGTTTGTTTATACTTTGCAGGAAATAAGGTTGGTCACTTCTAGTTTACCAACGTCACCTGAAAGTGAGAGCAGGTATTTGCATGGCACTTTTGTAACCAGCATTACAAGGTTCACACATGCCTGATATGCTAAACATCCATATGCCACTTCATGCTTTGGCCACCATTCCAGAGGACATGCTTCCATGCTGATGATCCTTGTTAAAAAAATGTGTTAATTAAATTTGTGACTGAACTCCTTGGGGGAGAATTCTGTGCTTCCTGCTCTGTTTTACCTGCATTCTGCCATATGTTCCATATTATAGCTGTCTTGGATGATGACCCAACACATGCTCTTTTTAAAAACACTTTCACAGCAGATCTGACAAAATACAAAGAAGGTACCAATGTGAGATTTCTAAAAATAGCTGCAGCATTCGACTTAAGGTTTAAAAATCTGAAGTGCCTTCCAAAATCTGAGAGAGAGGAGGTGTGGAACATGCTTTCAGAAGTCTTAAAAGAGCAACACTCTGATGTGGAGACTATAGAACTTGAACTACTAAAAAAGAAAATTAACCTTCTGCTGGGGGCATCTGATTCCGATGATGAAAATGAACATGCGTTGGTCTGCTCTGCTTTAGATTGTTATCTAGAAGATCCCGTCATCAGTATGGATGTGTGTCCTCTGGAAAGGTTGTTTAAGCATGAAATGACATTGAATCTTTAGTGAATCTGGTGTGTAAATATTTTTGAATACCAGCTAAACAGTGCCATGTGAACATCTCCCTCACCTTCAGGTGACATTGTAAATAAGATACGGGCAGCACTATCTCCTGCAAATCGTCACCAAATTAGTTTGTCTGAGCGACTGGCTGAACATGAAGTAGGACTGAGTGAATATATTGGATTGGAAAAGGTTCAGAAAAGGGCACCAAAATGATGAGGGGTATGGAAAGGCTTCTCTATGAGGAGAGATAATAAGACTGGGAGTTTTCAGCTTAGAAAAGAGAAGAGTAAGGGGGAATATGATTGAGATCTATAAAATCATGACTGATGTAGAGAAAGTAGATAAAGTGCTATTTAGTCCTTCTCATAACATGAGAACTAGGGGTCACCAAATTAAAATAATAGGCAGCAGGTTTAAAACAAATAAAAGGAAGTATTTCTTCACACAATGCATAGTCAACCTGTGGAACTCCTTGCCAGAGGATGGTGTGAAGGCCAGGTCTGTAACAGGGCTCAAAAAAGAGCCAGATAAATTCATCAATGTCTGTTAGCCAGAATAGGCAGGGATAGAATCATAGAACACTAGAACTGGACGGGACCTTGAGAGATCATCAAGTCTGGTCCCCTGTCTCAGGGGCGGCCTGTGAGGCTAGGCAAACTAGGCAGTTGCCTAGGGCGCTACCGGCCCGGGCACCCGATGATGACGTCACGGCCATGGATGGCCGTGTAGGTGGGGGCGCCAATCGCACCTTCTGCCTGGGGCGCCAGCTGCCGCAGCTGGCCTCAGGCCGCTCCTGCCCTGCCTTCACGGCAGGACCAAGCACGATCCAGATCATCCCTAGTCTCTGTTTGTCAGAAGCTGGGAATGGGCGACAAAGGAAGGATCCCTTGATGTGATGCCCTGTTCTGTTCATTCCCTCTGCAGCACCTGGCACTGGCCACTGTCGGAAGACAAGATACTGGGCTAGAAGGACCTTTGGGGATCAGTGTGGCCGTTCTTATGTTCTTATGACTTTCGAATAGAAAGTTTTACATTGTTTTGTTTCCGAATGCAGGGTTGTTGGGGTTTTTTACATAATTCTATATTCGTAAGTTCAACTTTCATGCTAAAGAGATTGCTTGACAGTACCTGTTTTTGGTGAACTGAAAAATACAATTTCTTTTGTTTTTTACAGTGCAAATATTTGTAACCAAAATAAATATAAAGTGATCCTGGTCCACTCCTTGCCTGTGTTGCAATTTTAATCAGTATATTTGAAAACGTAGGAAACATCCAAAATATGTGAATTAATGGTACTCTATTAGGGTATGTCTAAAATACCACACTAGTTCAAACTAGGGTGGTTAATGTAGGCAACCGAAGTTGCAAATGAAGCCCGGGATTTGAATTTCCCGGGCTTCATTTGCATCTTGCCGGGCGCCGCCATTTTTAAATCCCGGCTAGTTCGGACTCCATGCCCGCGGCTACACGCGGCACGGACTCGTTCCACAAGGAGTACAGGTAGTTCGGAATAGGAAGCCTAATCCAAACTACCTAGTCCGTGCCGCGTGTAGCTGCGGGCACGGAGTCCGAACTAGCCGGGATTTAAAAATGGCGGCGCCCGGCGAGATGCAAATGAAGCCCGGGAAATTCAAATCCCGGGCTTCATTTGCAACTTCGGTTGCCTACATTGACCACCCTAGTTCGAACTAGGGTGGTAGTGTAGACATATCCTTATTGCTTAACAGCGCAATTAACTAAGCTTCATTTTTAAATTGTGCAATCAATTGCAATTAAAATTGCACAATTGTGATTAAATTTTAATCACTTGACAGCCCTAATTATTACCCCATTTTACAGGTGAGGACACTGATGCATGGTCTAAGTACAAGCTCATGTCACACAGGAAATCAATGGCAGAGTGGCCAGTTGAACCCCAACCCCCAGCTGCTTTAACTCAGAGGCCACCCTGCCTCTGCATTGGGTAATGTCATAGTCTAAAGTTTTGGGGATCTGCACACAAGGTATCTGCACTGCTCTATTCAGGGGGTTTCTGGGAAACCTCGGGGCGGGTGTAGAGATTCCAGCCTGCTTCCTCCCCTTTCAGACATGGACTTCTCCAGTTACCAGCTACAAAACCCACCCAGCGGTGCCTCTTGCGATTCAAACAGCTGGGCCCTTGCTAAATGAGGTGAGAACCAGCCACTGGCTTTCTGTCGCTGCTGAGGAAAAAGAGAGCAGGATGGCCCAGCAACACAGGCATCCCCCTCTCCCGTCCAGGCCTGCGTGCTGCCTTCACCCCTCTCCCCCAGCCCTGGAAAGGAAACCGGCATGGCCTTACTGTTCAGACAGGGGTTATTTGTGCACCGGTCAATCTTCTTCTCGCAGTTGGAGCCGTGGTAGCCCAGGGGGCAGTGGCAGGTGTAGCCTCCTGTGGGCTTCTCGGCACAGGTCCCTCCATTGAAGCAAGGCCCGTCGGCACAAGTCATGGCGCTGACCTCACAGTTCTTCCCGTAGAAGCCCTGGGGGCAGGTGCACTTATAGTCATTCTCCAGATCCTGGGGACAGGGGGAAGGCGAGAGACAGAAAGCAGCAGGTTCCAGATTAAATCTTTAACCACTCGCAGGGGGGCAGCAGAGAAGGCCAGGAGGACGAGCCACAAATTGCAATGGGACCCAGATACCTAACGCGGGCAAGGGCTACGAAGCCTGTGCCACCCCAAAAACCAGCTCCTGACTGGGACCAGAAAGCTGGCCTTACAGGGAGGATGCTGTGCTGAGTCTTGGGGCTTGTCTACACTATGGGGGCAGTCATGGCAGAGCTGGGCTGGCAACAGACTTCTTCAAAAAAGAGCTAGATACATTCATGGAGGACAGGTCCATCAATGGCTATGAGCCATGATGGGCAGGGATGGTGTCCCCAGCCTCTGTTTGCCATGATTGACAGAGTAATCGCTTGAGCTATGTCTACACTGCAAGGTTTTCGCACAAAAATGGCTGGTTTTGTGCAAAAACCTGCGGAGCTTTCACACCTCAAATGCACTTTTGCACAAGTAAATCAGCAGTAAAACAGAACAGAGGGCTTTTGCCGGTGTAGGTAAGCCTCCTTCTACGAGGCATAACTCCCTTTTGCACTACAGCTATTGAGCAAAAAGGCAAGTGAGGATGCTCCAGATGTGGGAAAAAGCACAGAATGGCCCTCAGAGCTTTCTTGTGTAAGAGCGTCCATGCAGTGTGGACACTCTCTTGCACAAAAGCACATGGCTTTTGCGATGCGCTTTGAGGTGTGGACGTGCTCTTGCGCAAGACGTTTTTGTGCAAAAACGCCTGCGCAAAAGGTTTCTTGCGCAAGAAGCCTGCAGTGTACACGTAGCCTTGGTGATTCCCTGTTCTGCTCATTCTCTCTGGGACCCCTGGCATTGGCCACCGTTGGAAGATGGGATACTGGACTTGATGGACCTTTGGTCCAACCTAGTATGGGATATGGAGGGGGACACCTTTGCTTCAGGATCCTAGAAGGGCCGGGGCCTGGGGGAAGGGGCAGGGCTAAAATGCAGCCATCCCTCGATACCATCTGGTCCATGCCACAGCTCCCCCACCCTGCTCTCAGTGCTGCCCAGACTGCACCGTGTGGGGCTCCAGCAACAATTGAAAGGGCTTGGGGTTCCCGCTACCACGGCAGCAGTAGCAGCGGCCTTGAGCCCTAGGCCCTAGGGCAATGGACCCTCTTTGCCACCCCGTCAGTGGCCCTGCATGGGAATTAAGTGCCTTTGAGCATCAGAGAGCCTTAAAGCTTTGTCAGTGCACAAAAATGGTATTACTCTCACTCCTAAGCAAGGGGCTGGCTCTTTGCTCTGCTTTTGCACAGGGCTGGGTACGATGGGGGCTTGGTACATGACAGCAGAGGGGATGGGCCTAGGCCTAATACACCTAATAGCAATACAAAAGTACAGCCCCTGGCACAGTGAGGTCCTGTTCCATGCCTGGGTTGCATAAACACTACCATAATACACCTAATAGCAGTGAAATCTACAGTGTCTGCCGTAATAGGTTCATCACAGGGTAGGAAGAGACCTCAGGAGGCATCGACTCCAACCCCCTTTTAAAAGCAGGACCAATTCCAACTAAATCAACCCAGCCAGGGCTTTGTCAAGCTGGGACATAAAAACCTCTAGGGATGGAGATTCCACCCCCTTCCTAGGAAACTCATTCCAGTGCTTCACCACCCTTCAAGGGAAACAGATTTTCCAACCTAGACTTCTCCTACTGCAACTTGAAACTATTGCTCCTCGTTTTGTCATCTGTCACCACCAAGAACAGCCTCTCTCCATCCTCTTTGGACCCTACTACTGGAAGTTAAAGGCTGCTACTGGAAGTTAAAGGCCCTCCTCACTCTTTTCTTCTGTAGACTAAATAAGCCCAAATCCCTCAGCCTCTCCTCATAAGTCATGTGCTCCAGCCTCCTAATCATTTTTGTCACCCTCAGTTGGACTTCCTAAAATGTGTCCAGATCCCTTCTGTATTGGGGGACCCAGAACTGGATGCAATATTCCAGATGTGATTTAGGCAGTGCCAAACAAAGGGGAATAATCACTTTCCTAGATCTGCTGGCAATGCTCCTCCTAATGCACCCCTAAAGCCATTACCTTATCATCCACTGTAATCCCCAGGTCCTTTTCTACAGAACTGCTACTTAGCTAGTCAGTCCCCAGCCTGCAACAGTGCTTGGAATTCTTCCGTCCCAAGTGCAGGACTCTGCACTTGTCCTTTTTGAACCTCATCATATTTCTTTAAGCCCAATCCTCCAATTTGTCTAGGTCACTCTGGACCTTAGCCTTACCCTTCAATGTATCTACCTCTCCCACTAGCTTAGTGTCATCTGCAAACTTGCTGAGGGTGCAATTCAGCCTCTCATCCAGGGCATTAATAAAGATGTTGAACAAAACTGGTCCAAGAACTGATCCCTGGGACACTCCGCTGATCTAGCCAGCTTTCTTCCATTTTACAGTCCATTTATCCAATCCATACTTCCTTAATTCGCTGGCAAGAATACTGTGGGAGACCGTATCAAAAACTTTGCTAAAATCAAGGTATATCACATCCACCACCTTCCCCATGTCCACAGAGTCAGTTACCTCATCATAGAAGCTAATCATGTTGGCCAGACATGACTTGCTCTTTGTGAATCCATGTTGACTATCCCTGATCACTTGCCCCTCTTCCAAGTGCTTCAAGATGGATTCTTTGAGGTTTCCCTCCATGATTTTTCTGGGGACTGAGGTGAGGCTGACCGGTCTGTAGTTCCATGGAGTCTCCGTCTTCTCTTTTCTAAAGACGGGCATTACATTTGCCTATTTCCAATTATCTGGGACCTCCCCCAATTGCCACAAGTTTTCAAAGATAACGGCCAATGGCTTTGCAATCGAATTGGCCAACTCCCTCCACACCCTCGGATTGCATTAGATCCGGCCCCATGGATTTGTATATGTCCAGCTTTTCTAAATAGTTCTTAACTTGTTCTTTCTCCACTGAGGACTGCCCAACTCCTTCCCAAGTCCACATTTCCATTTCTTGTAAGCATCCTTTTTGTGTTTAAGCTCTCCAAAGATTTCGCTGTTAAGCCAAGCTGGCCGCCTACTATATTTGCGTTTCTTACTGCACATTGGGATGGTTTGTTCCTGCACTTTCAATAACGTTTCTTTAAAATACTGCCAGCTCTCCTGGACTCCTTTCCCCTTCATGTTACATCCCAGGGGATCCTGCCCATCAGTTCTCTGAGGGACTCAAAGGCTTCTTTTCTGAAGTCCAGGGTCTGTATTTTGCTGCTCTTCTTTCCTCCTTAGGTCAGGATCCTGAACTTGACAATCACATGATCACTGCTACCCAGGTTGCCACCCACATCTACTTCCCCTACTAGCGCCTCCTTGTTTATGAGCAGCAGGTCAAGCTGGGCATGGCCCCTGGTTGCTTTATTCAGCATTTTTGCCAAGAAGTTGTCCCCATTGTTCTCCAGAAGCTTTCTGAATTGTCTTGTACTGCTGTATTGGTCCCCCAGCAGATGTCAGTGCGATTGAAGACCCCCTATGAGAACCACAGCCTGTGATCTGGAAAGTTCTGTTAGTTGTCTTAAGAAAGCCTCGTCTTCCTCGACCACCAGATCTGGTGGTCTGTAGGGGTATGTCTAGACTACATGGCTCCGTCGATGGAGCCATGTAGATGAGTTGACTAGACATAGCAAAATGAAGTGGCGATTTAAATAATCACCACTTTATTTACATCAAAATGGCCACCGCGCTGTGCCAACAATCAGCTGATCGGCACAGCGGGGTAGTCTGGACACTCCGTGGTCAACAAGGGAAGCCTTTGTCAACCTCTCCAGTAAACCTCATTTGATGAGGCATAACGGAGTGGTCGACAAAGGCTTCCCTTGTTGACCGCGGAGCATCCAGACTGCCCCGCTGTGCCGATCAGCTGATCATCGGCACAGCACGGTGGCCATTTTGATGTAAATGAAGCGGTGATTATTTAAATCACCACTTCATTTTGCTATGTCTAGTAAATTCATCTACATGGCTCCATCAACGGAGCCACATAGTCTAGACATACCCTAGCAGACACCCACTACATCAGTGTTTCTCAACAAGTGGTACAAGTACCTCTAGGGGTGCTCGAGAGAAGTCTGGGGGGTACGTCAACACAAATGAAATTTGGAGAAAACTGAATTTTTGTTTTAAGTTTTACAGCGCTTCATTATTTTGTACTTTTTACACCCAAAAATGTCATTGCCTGCCCAACTACAATTAAGTTATTTAAACAAATGTGTTGCAATGGTAGAAAAAAATTTTGTGTGTCTGAAAACTATAGGTACTGGGGATACTTTTTTTTTTTAACATGGGGTACTTATAATTTTTTTTTAAAAAGGGGTACTTTATAAAAAGAGGTTGAGAAACACTGCACTACACCATCACTTTTCCCAAAGACACTTAACCCAAAGACTCTCAATAGGCTTTTGTCCCACTTTATACTGGCGCTCTAGCAATCATACTGCTTTCATACATACAGTGCAACTCCTCCACCTTTTCTCCCCCACCTGTCCTTCCAGAACAGTTTATACCCTTGCATGACAGTGCTCCAATCATGTAAGTCATCCCACCAAGTCTCCATTATTCCAATTAAATCATAGTTCTTTGACTGTGTCAGGACTTCCAACTCTTCCTGCTTGTTTTCCAGGCTTCTTGCATTCGTGTACAGATACCTTAAATAACTGATTTTCCCTCCTTTCTCAGTACAGATCAAGGTCCTCCTCTGTTGCACCTTTCTCATTGTGTTTCTTCCCAGTATCCCACTTACCTCAGGGCTTAGGTCCCCCAACAAACCTAGTTTAAAGCCCTCCTCACTAAGTTTGCAAGCCTGCCCATGAAGATGCTCTTCCCTCTCTTCGTTAGGTGGATCCCATTTCTTCCTAGCAAACCTTGTGTCGGAACAGCATCCCATGGTTGAAGAATCCAAAGCCCTTTCGCCAACGCCACCTGCACAACCACGCATTTACTTTGAAAATTTGATGATCCCTACCTGGGCCTTTTCCTTCAAAAGGGAGGATGGACAAGAACATGACTTGTGCCAAAAACTTTTTGATCCTTCTTCCCAGTGCCACATAAGCTGCAGTGACCCGCTCAAGGTCATTCTTGGCAGTATTGTTGGGTCCTACATGGCTAAGTAGGAAGGGGTAGTGGGTCCGAGGGCTTGATCAGTCTTGGAAGCACATACTGAATTCTAGCACCAGGCAAGCAGCACACTTTTCGAGTTTCCCAGTCTGGATGGCAGATGGATGACTCTGTCCCCCTTAGGAGGGAGTCCCTGACCACCACCACCAGTCTCCTCTTGGGAGTGGTGGTTGTGGAACCCCCATTCCTCGGACCATGCATCCCATATCTTCCGGTCGATGAAGTCTCCTTCTGATCCCTTCCCTCAGAAGTCTTCCAAAGCATTCTCCCTGACTGAAGCTCTTACACCTAATAAATAAATTAGCCTGTACATCCCCCCCCCAAGAGTGGATGCAATGTTACTGAGATAGAGATGCTTGTACCCAAACAGGAAAGGGAACTGGTATACGGCATATTTATCCTGCTATAACTGAGCCACTTTGTGGATTGATGTGGGATAACTACCTCAGTTTAAAAAACAAATCTTACCCCTACTAGCATTGTCGCACTGGGACAAAATCTACGTGTAGAGTCAGTCTCAGTGGAACAGACTGGTGCAGGACACTGGACTAGATGGTCATAGTTGTCCCTAACAATGTCTCAGTGCCTCGGTCTCCCTTCTGTAAAACTGGGAGGATAATCCTTCCCCTCTGTCTTATTTCAACTGTGAGCGCCTCAGGGCAAGGACTGGTTCCCATTCTAGATCTGTGTAGTACCAGCACAATGGGGCCCTCCCTGATCTTGGTCACAGTGTGTCTGGGCACCACTCAGTCTGACAGGGCCCCTATCTTGATTACTGTGTGTTTGAGGAGAGCCCAGCCTAACAGAGCCTTAATCTCGGTCAGTGTGTATCTGGGCAGTGCCTGGTCCAACAGGGCCCTGATCTCAGTCACTGTGGCTATGTCTAGACTGCAGGCTTCTTTCGAAAGAGGCTCTTTCGAAAGCATCTTTCGAAAGAGCCTCTTTCAAAAGATCGCGTCTAGACTGCAGGCGGATCTTTCGAAAGAGAAATCCGCTTTTTCGAAAGAGAGCACCGAGTCTGGATGCTCTCTTTTGAAGATGGCCTCTTTACATTGAAGAACGCCTTCCTTCAAAAGAGGAACTTTCGAAGGAAGGCGTTCTTCCTCGTGAAACGAGGTTTACCGCCATCGAAAGAAAAGCCGCGTTCTTTCAAAATAATTTCGAAAGAACGCGGCTTGAGTCTGGACGCAGGGGAAGTTTTTTCAGAAAAAGGCTACTTTTCCCGAAAAAACCCCTGAGTCTGGACACGGCCTGTGTGTCTGGGCAGCGCCTGGTCCAACAGGGCCCTGATCTCAGTCTCTGTGTGTCTAGGCAGCCCCCGGCTCAACGGGGCCCTGATCTCAGTCTCTGGAGAACAGCTAGCATGGATTTGTAAAGAACAAATCATGTCAAACCAATCTGACAGCTTTTGTTGATAGGATAACGAGTCTTGTGGATAAGAAAGAAGCGGTAGATGTGGTATACCTAGACTTTAGTAAGGCGTTTGATATGGTCTCACATGATATTCTTATCAATAAACTAGGCAAATACAACTTAGATGGGGCTACTATAAGGTGGGTGCATAACTGGCTGGATAATCATACTCAGAGAGTAGTTGTTAATGGTTCACAGTCCTGCTGGAAAGGTATAACAAGTGGAGTTCCAAAGGGGTCTCTTTTGGAACCAGCTCTGTTCAATATCTTCATCAACGATTTAGATATTGGCATAGAAAGCACGCTTATTAAGTTTGCAGATGATAGCAAGCCAGGAGCGGTTGCGACTGCTCTGGAGGATAGGGTCATAATTCAAAATGATCTGGACAAACAGGAGAAATGGTCTGAGGTAAACAGGATGAAGTTCCACTTAGGAAGGAACAATCAGTTTCACACACACAGAATGGGAAGCGACTGTCTAGGAAGGAGTCCAGCAGAAAGGGATCATGGGGTTATAGTGGACCACAAGCTGAACAGGAGTCAGCAGTGTGATGCTGTTGCAAAAAAAGCAAACATGATTCTGGGATGCATTAACAGGTGTGTTGTGAGCAAGACACGAGGAGTCATTCTTCCGCTCTACTCTGCACTAGTTAGGCCTCAATTGGAGTATTGTGTCCAGTTCTGGGCACCGCATATCAAGAAAGATGTGGAGAAACTGGAGAAGGTCCAGAGAAGAGCAACAAGAATGATTAAAGGTCTAGAGAACATGACCTATGAGGGAAGGCTGAAAAAATTGGGTTTGTTTAGTTTAGAAAAGAGAAGATTGAGAGGGGACATGATAGCCGTTTTCAGGTATCTAAAAGGGTGTCATAAGGAGGAGGGAGAAAACTTGTTCTTCCTGGCCTTTGAGGATAGAACAAGAAGCAATGGGCTTAACCTGCAGCAAGGGAGGTTTAGGTTGGACATTAGGAAAAAGTTCCTAACTGTCAGGGTAGTTAAACACTAGAATAAATTGCCCAGGGAGGTTGTGGAATATCTCTGGAGATATTTAAGAATAGATTAGATAAATGTCTATCAGGGATGGTCTAGATGGTGCTGGGTCCTGCCATGAGAGCAGGGGACTGGACTCAATGACCTCTCGAGGTTCCTTCCAGTCCTAGTATTCTATGATTCTGTGTATCTGGGAAGCCCCAAACCTCAGTTGCAGATTAAAGTGCTCCCACAATACACCTAATAGTAAATACGCAGCAGGGAACAGAAAAAAGCAAAATGGTAAGATGGCAGAAGGAATCAGATGGGAAAGAGCAGAAGATAGTCGACTGTGCATTATATAAAGCAAGGGGGCAGTCTGGCTTGGGCTAACTGCATTCCATTCAAGTCACGCCATAGAACAGAGCAGTGACACACAGAGTGACACACGTAGATAGCCAGTGAGAGCCTCACAAGTCTGTACCATTACTAATATTTATTAGACATGGTATGGTGATCTCCATCCCAATCAGCTGGCCACAGTCTTTTTGGAGGGGGGCATTCCTAGCTGCAGTGAGGCCCCCGACCTTCCCCCCAAGACCATTGTGCCAGACGTAGTACAATTTTATTGCTGTTAGGTGTCTTACAATAGTACTGAGGAGCCCCAGCCATAGCTCAGGGCCCCATTGTGATGGGCACTGCACAGATCCAGAACAAGAGAGATTGACAAGGCTGGTTCCATGTATCTTAGGAAGGAGACCTGAACAGAGAGAGGATGGTCGATCAGGGGCTGCTCGTCACCCTGACTTCTAACTCAAGAGTTGTGATATTTAAAGCTGATGACTAGATCATTACACAAGGCACCACTGGCCTGCGGAACTCACTGCCACATGATTATCATCACCACTGAAGCCAAGACCTAAGCATAGTTCAAACTCAGGGGCTGGATATTTGTGTAGATAATGAAACTATCCAGACTGATCTGAAAGAGGTGCTTTGGAAAGGAGCTAAACCCGCACACTTCAGGAAATTGCCCAATCTCTACCTTCCCCTCTGGGCAGGCTATCGCATCATTGCCCAGTAGAAGGGTGTCTTGCACTTTCGTCTGACACAGTTGGGACCGGCAGATGGTCAAAATAGGATACCGGGGTAGCTAGACCCCTGGTCGGATCCAGTTTGGAAGTTCCGATGGGCCTAATAAAGAGGCACTTTTGCCAGAGAGAGGGTGGAAGCTAGAAGGCTCGGAAATGCCACATGAGATTGGGAAAGATCAGGAGGGTAGGAAAAAACAAGGCACAGAAAGAAGCTGGGAGGATGATTCGCTAGGGTGCACTCCCGCACAGGGTCATAGCTGCCCCCAATGCCCCAGCACCATGCTAGGGAGTGTGGTGATGTGGGAAACATGTCTCAGGAGAGGGTGCCCCTGTGAGACTGGCCCTCCCCGGCATGGCACCACCACTGCCGTCTTTTGGAGGCAAGACCGACCCTAGCACTTCTGGTACCCTACGAAGCCTGAGTACCTATACCCCATCCTGGGGGAGGCACTCAAGGAGCTGTGAGGGGGCAGGCAGGCAGCAGGGGTAAAGCTTGCCCCGGCACTCACCAGCAGCAGTGGGAAGCAGGGCAACTCTGCTCCCCCGGCTCCCAGCCACATCACTCAGGGGAGGGGTTGGGGGGAAAGGGTGGAACAGCCCCCCACACTCACAGGAAGCAGAAAGCAGAGCGACACAGCTGGGAGTCAGCAAAGCAGTGGTGGCGGGCCCAAACCCTGCTGCTGGTGTCCCCTGCTAATCTGCCAGCAGCGTTGCTCAGGGGAGGGGACAGAGCAGGGGCGAGGGCTTAAGGGAAGCAGCAGTGGAGTAAGGCTGAGCAGGCTCACAGCAGGCTCACAGCAGGGATGGAGCGGGGTGGGAGGAGGTGGTGTCCTGGACCCTGCACCACTTAGAGATGGCCCAGCTGGGCAGATTGGTGCCCCACATTTTGTAGTGCCCTACGCAGCTGCCTATTTTGTGTATTGGTAGGGACGGCCCTGTTTGGAAGCGTTGTGGAATTGAAGCCCTAATTGCAAATGCTTAGTAGGAAACCTCCCTGGTTCACATCCCTCCACATCCACTCTTGGCTCTGCCCCACCCTTTCCACCTCAACCTTGTCTGTAGCATCAGGAATGCAATTAAAATGGTTGTTCTGTCCCCTCCTCCAACCTGGGAATAGGGAAGTGTGGCCCAACGCCCTCTTGCTGCCAGCAGGAGCAGGCCCAGCAGTGCAAGTGGATTCTAAGGATGGTATTTACAGACTAGATTACCACAAAGAGTCCCATGAGGTCACTAGTACAACCCTGTGTCACACGGCCTGTGATCGCTTTTGTAAAATGTACATGGGGATACTATGTAAGGAGGTCTGTACATAGCTCAAGACCAGGATTTCCAAAGTCTTGTTGTTAGAGTTAGGAGACCCAGAGATTGGTTCCACCCGGCAGGACACAGATACATTTCTCTCCTTGGCTGAACTTGGGACGTCTGACACTGGGGTGTATTTGCTAATGAAGAAGTTGGAGGGACTTTAGGAGAAAATGAACAAGTAAAAGGGACAGCCGGCAGGAGGGGACTGGTTTACAGATGATAAAACTTCAGGGGACAACAAACTAGAAACAATCTTCATCTTACGAAAGGAGGGGCTCAGTAAACCAGGTTGAAAACAATAGGGAGAAGAACACTGAGGGGAGCAGGACTTATTAGACAAGAGGGCATCTTGTTAGTCAAGGTCGGTCTCTAGAAGATGTGCGATGACTGTATTTTATACACAACCGGGCATAGACTCCCTTGGGTTCCTGCATTTCGGCTCACTGCCGTTCAAAGCTCTGGTTGCTAGATGAACACTGCAGAAGCGAAGAGTGAGGAGGGATTTGATAGCAGCCTTCAACTTTATGAAAGGAGGTTCCAAAGAGGCTGGAGAAAGGGCTGTTCTCAGTCATGACGGATGGCAGAACAAGGAGCAATGGGCTCAAGAAAAGGACTTGGGGGTTACAGTGGATGAGAAGCTGGGTATGAGTCAACAGTGTGCCCTTGTAGCCAAGAAGGCTAATGGCATATTAGGTTGCATTAAGAGGAGCATTGCCAGCAGATCCAGAGAAGTGATTATTCCCCTTTATTCAGCTCTGGTGAGGCCACATCTGGAGTATTGTGTCCAGTTCTATGGACGCACTGGAGAGGGTCCAGTGGAGGGCAACCAAAATTATTAGGGGGCTGCAGTATATGACCTATGAGGAGAGGCTGAGGGAGTTGGGTCTGTTTAGTCTGCAGAAGCGAAGAGTGAGGGGGGATTTAATAGCAGCCTTCAACTTCCTGAAGGGAGGTTCCAAAGAGGATGGAGAAAGGCTGTTCTCAGTGGTGACAGATGGCAGAACAAGGAGCAATGGTCTCAAGTTGTGGTAAGAGAGATCCAGGTTGGATATTAGGAAAAACTATTTCACTGAGAGAGTGGTGAAGCACTGGAATGGGTTACCTAGGGAGGTAGTGGAGACTCCATCCCTAGAGGTGTTTAAGTCTCAGCTTGACAAAGCCCTGGCCAGGTTGATTTAGTTGGGATTGGTCCTGCCTTGGGCAGGGGGCTGGACTTGATGACCTCTTGAGGTTTCTTCCAGCTCTATGATTCTCTGACCAGCTTTCTCTACAGAAAAATCTAAGTGCTGGGTGTTGTGGAGCTAAGGGCTAGCATGGACCTAAGCTGGCATACCCTTTGGACAGCAGCAAATCTGGGCATTGTGTGTGTGCCGGGAAGGCTTGGAGAGTGTGGTGGTTGGAGGGCACCTGGCGCTAGTGGGCACAAGAGACAGCAGACCATAGAATTGGGTGACTGCCCGCCCTCTACCAGCAGGCACTGACTAGGCGTTTT
Organism: Pelodiscus sinensis; assembly: GCF_052426305.1. Taxonomy (NCBI): domain Eukaryota; kingdom Metazoa; phylum Chordata; order Testudines; family Trionychidae; genus Pelodiscus; species Pelodiscus sinensis. Next base: position 5,923,268 of record NC_143069.1, read on the forward strand.
CAGGCTAGTGGTAGGTGCCTCACACACCTGGGTATCCACGGAGTGGCATAGGGAAAGGGGATCCCTGAATACCCACTATCTTTGCCCATCACCCGCCTTCACTCTGCAGGCATGAAAACCTTCTCCTGGGCACCTGGTGCAGTTGCTACTCTACTCTCCTCCACCCTGTTTCAGGTCTCAAGCAGAGATTACCAGGGTCCAGGCCAGAACCCCCCTAACTGCCCTAGCTCCTCCTAGGCCAGCACTCTGATCATTGGGCCACCCTGTGTAGAGCTACAGAGAACCTTGCCAAGAAGGGGCAAGGCCTTGGGCAGAAGAGGCAGGGCTGAGGCTAGTCTCTTCCCTTAAGGGGCGCCCAGCGCCCAACACACGGGGCTCCAGCAGTGACTTAAAGGGCCTGCAGCAGTGGGGAGCCTGGGGACCTTTTAAATCACGTAAAACCCTTGTCAGCGACAGTGACCCTGCTTCTGTGTTAGCTCTGCACGCCCGAGAGACAGCTGCGTGGCATGAGGTCCTGTTAAGGGAAGGCCCAGCTTCTTGGGGGCACAAAGGGCGTATAGTCACAGTTCCCAACTGCTGGTCCACAGACCAGTGCCGGGCTGCAAACCACTGGCTGCCTGGCTCTGGGGGTTGGGTCTGGGGTACATCGCCCAGCACCTCCCCTCCCGCCAGCTGGGAGAGGCGTGTCCTGTCCCACCTCTCAGCCAACCAGTGCTGGGCAGGGGCGGGGTCTCCTCCCAGACACGGAAGAGCAGTTCGCTGCAGCCTTAGAGCAGCCACAACCCAGACAGCAACGCTCAGCTAGTAATGGCTGGGAGGCAGTGCAGAGCCAGGTGAGGGGGGCGGGGCAGGCACTAGGGGACTCTGGGGGCAGGGCTAGTGCTGGGGGGCTCTGGAGGCAAAGCTAATACTGGGGGCTCTGGGGGCAAGGCTAGTACTAGGATGCTCTAAGGGGCAGGAGACTCTAAAAGGTGGGGAGCTGGCACTGGTGTCCTCTGCAGGTGGAGCTAGAAGTGGGGGGTTCTATGGGGACAGGGCTGGCACTGGGAGCTCTGGGGACTGGGCTAATACTGGGGACTGGGGCTTGGCACGGAGGCGGGACTCTTGGGTGCCTGGGTGCAGTGGGGCTCTGGAAACAGGAGCCTGGCAATGGGGGGTCAGGTGGTGGCAGGCTCTAAGGGGCAGGGGGCTGGCACTGAGGCATTCTGGATGCGGGGCTGGCACTGGGGGTAGTGGAGGAGTGGGGGTTAGGGCTGGCACTGGGGGGTTCAGGGGGCCAGGGTGTACCCCAGCCCTAGCCCCCTGAGCCACTGCGAACAGCCGCTGTTCACGGCAGCTCAGGGGACAGGGGCTTTTGGCAGACGGGGCAACAATTCTGCACAATTGCATATTCGTTATCCGCACAATGAATATGCAAATAAAGTTCTATCGGTCTGCTAAAAGTTTGGGAATGCGGTTTAAAAAAGGTTGGGAACCACTCGCTTAAAGAACAGCCTAGCCACTGTGCAGAACATGGCCGGGGGTGGGGGGGACGTGGCAACAGGGTATTTCCACAGCCTCCAATCTCTCCCCCTCCCATGCTCCTGTCCCCAGTCTTTTCAGAGGGGTGTTTTCTAAATACAGTGACACCCCTTCACCTTGCCCCCTGCACATGGCAAGGAGCCACCCATCACCATAGCATCTTGGCTGCCTAGTTCCTGGGGCTAGGGAAAGGAGACCTTATCCCTCACTTCTACTCGGGGGAGACCTGGCCCCCTTTGTGGGGGATGTGGCCACTGCCTCCCATATTGCAGGACCTGGGGATTAAAGGGTCACCCATTCCCTCCCCCATCTCCCCTTCCCCCCCCCCCCACTGTACATGCCACGCCCCCAGCGGCAGTGCTGGTAATGGGGGGAGGAGGTAAGGCTGATGTAGCAGCTACCCCTCAGCCAGCAGGGGAAGGAAGGACAGTAGGGGGATAATGGGAGGTGCAGTGGCACTGGCTGTGAGGAGGGGAACGAGGTGATACTGATGCCACAGCTGCTGCCTTCTCCAGCCCCCGCTGCCGGCTCCTGCCCCAGCCTGCAGCACAGTGGGGCCCGGTGGGGCTGGAGCAGCTCTCTACGTGGTCTGGCTCCCAGGTGCTGGTTAATCCAATAAGCATCACGGTCAGGGCGATGCTTACCGGGTAACTGGTTAACTGTTCAAATCCCTGGGTTGCAGTGGGGCACTGGCACTTCAGCGGGGTGGGGACAGGAGGAGGCAATACTGATGTCACAGCTGCCCCTGTTCTTGCAGGGGTTGGAGGATTGCAATGGGATTGGGGGCTGTGGATTGGGGATGGGGGTTGCTGTGGGGAGTGGGGGCTACAGAGGGATGGGGGAGGGTGATACTGACGTCACAGCTGCCTCCGCTCTTGCAGGGGTTGCTGTCGCACTCGTTGGTCTCAATCTCGCAGCCCGTGCCCGTGAAGCCAGCCCGGCAGCTGCAGGTATAGCTGCCCTGGCCCGTGTTGGTGCAGGTGGCGCCGTTCTGGCAGGGCCGGTGGTTGGTGCAGTAGTTGAGATCCTGGTTGCAGAAGAGGCCGCCCCAGCCCTCCTGGCAGTTGCACTGCCAGGGCTGGCTGCAGGTGCCGTGCAGGCAGCCCGGGTACCGGACACACTCATCACACAGGCGTCCCTGCCAGCCGATCCGGCACTTGCACTCCCCAGGCCGCTCGCAGAAGCCATGCCTCTCGCTGCAGCCCGGCAGACAGATAGCTGGAGAGTTGAACAGAGGAGAGAGAGGGAAAGGTCCGGAGGAAGGGAAGGGGAGAGAGGGAGGGGTCAAGGAAGGGGGAGAAGGGTTTTCTATACAGATTTAATGTCTTTAACCATTGGTGGCACCTGCCACCATCCCACCTGCCTCAAAAGGCCCCACATGCTTGTGATTTCCTGTCTCCATTCCCTCCCCATTGCTCCTTGGGACAAAAGAGGCAGCTAAACAGGGAAAGGAGTGAGGCGGGGAGTGGGTGGCAATTGAGGGTAATCTCCATGCCCACCAGGCTTGATCTGGTGAGTGGGGGGGGGCAGCTAAGCCGGGGGCAGGAACTCATTGAGAGCAAGCTCAGATCCTAATGGGCACAGGGAGGGGATACTGGCTACTTACGGTGAGTGAGCTTCATGCCTGATTGGAAAGGGTGGATGAGGCATGTGAGGAGAGGGTGAAACAAGGTGTGGGTGAAGGTGAATTTGGGGCCCATGAGGGAAACAGGATGCAGAAGGGGGAGTGAGGTGCAGTAGGGGCCTTGTGGAACCTAGGCACATCGGAGGGGCTGTGAGGACGTGAAGAGCCGTGGGGGAGAGGCGCATGGGCAGTGGGGAGAAAGTGAGGTGCAGTGCAGTTGTGGGGGACCCAGGCACATCAGAAGGACCATGAGGGGAAGGAGACAAGAGGCACAAGGAGCAGTGGGGGGCATGTGAGGGGCACCAAGATGCAACAGGGGACACAAGGAACATGAGGGGAATGGGGCACAGGGTGTGGGGGGGAGCTGTAGTGTGTTGGGAGGCCATGGAAGCATGCAAGGCAGAGCAAGGGAAGGCGTGAGGAGAGCCAAGCAAAGTAGAGCATAAGGAACACTGAGGGGACATGAGAGCACGAGGATGGTATGTGAGGAGGAGCAAGGTACAGTGGGGGTGGGAGGGTGAGAGGAGTGAGGTGCAGAGGGGGTGTGAGATATTTAGAGGCATGAAGGGGGCATGAAAGGGGAGCGAGGCACAGCAGGGGAGCGGGCTGAGGGGAGTGAAGCACAGCAGGTTGGTGGTCTGAGGAGCAAGGCACAGCGGGGAGGCGGGCTGAGGGGAGCAAGACACAGCAGGGAGGTGGGCTGAGGGGAGCAAGGCACAGCAGGTGGCGGGCTGAGGGGAGCGAGGCACAGCAGGGAGGTGGGCTGAGGGGAGCGAGGCACAGCAGGGAGGTGGGCTGAGGGGAGCGAGGCACAGCAGGGAGGCGGGCTGAGGGGAGCAAGGCACAGCGGGGAGGTGGGCTGAGGGGAGCAAGGCACAGCAGGGGGGGGCGGGCTGAGGGGAGCAAGGCACAGTGGGGGGGCGGGCTGAGGGGAGCGAGGCACAGCAGGGAGGTGGGCTGAGGGGAGCGAGGCACAGTGGGGGGGCGGGCTGAGGGGAGCAAGGCACAGCGGGGAGGTGGGCTGAGGGGAGCGAGGCACAGCAGGGAGGTGGGCTGAGGGGAGCGAGGCACAGCGGGGGGGCAGCCTGAGGGAAGAGAGGCACAGCAGGGAGCGGGCTGAGGGGAGCAAGGCACAGTGGGGGGGGGGGGGCGGGCTGAGGGGAGCGAGGCACAGTGGGGGGGTGGGCTGAGGGAAGCGAGGCACAGCAGGGGGCGGGCTGAGGGGAGCAAGGCACAGTGGGGGGGCAGGCTGAGAAGCGAGGCACAGCAGGGAGGTGGGCTGAGGGGAGCAAGGCACAGCGGGGGCGGGCTGAGGGGAGCGAGGCACAGCGGGGGGCAGGCTGAGGGGAGCAAGGCACAGTGGGGGGGGCAGGCTGAGAAGCGAGGCACAGCGGGGGGCGGGCTGAGGGGAGCGAGGCACAGCGGGGGGCGGGCTGAGGAGCGAGGCACAGCGGGGGGCGGGCTGAGGGGAGCGAGGCACAGCGGGGGGCGGGCTGAGGGGAGCAAGGCACAGTGGGGGGGGTCAGGCTGAGAAGCGAGGCACAGCGGGGGGTGGGCTGAGGGGAGCGAGGCACAGCAGGTGGCGGGCTGAGGGGAGCGAGGCACAGCGGGGGGCGGGCTGAGGGGAGCAAGGCACAGTGGGGGGGGCAGGCTGAGAAGCGAGGCACAGCGGGGGGCGGGCTGAGGGGAGCGAGGCACAGCAGGTGGCGGGCTGAGGGGAGCAAGGCACAGTGGGGGGGGCAGGCTGAGAAGCGAGGCACAGCAGGGGCAGGCTGAGGGGAGCGAGGCACAGCGGGGGAGCGGGCTGAGGGAAGCGAGGCACTGCGGGGGGGCGGGCTGAGGGGAGCGAGGCACAGTGGGGGGGCGGGCTGAGGGGAGCAAGGCACAGTGCGGGGGAGCAGGCTGAGAAGCAAGGGACAGCGGGGGGCGGGCCGAGGGGAGCGAGGCACAGCGGGGGGTGATCTGAGGAGTGAGGCACAGTGGGGAGCGTCAGGGACATTGGGGGAGCACAGGAGCGACGTGGGGTGGAGCAAGGTGCATTAGGCGAGTGAGGTGCGTGAAGGAATGTGGGGGAGGACCAAGGGGCATTGAGGAGGAGCAAGTTGCGTAAGAGGAGCCATGAGGGGTAGCTAGGTGCATTGATGGACATGAGGGGGAGCGAGGTGCATTAGGGGAATGAGGCATGTCGAGGAACATGGGGGAACAAGAAGCATGAGGGGGAGAAAGGTAAGTTCTTGGACGTGAGGTGAAGTGAGGCGTGTTAGGGGAGTGAAGTGCTTCGAGGAACATGGGGAAACAAGGCGAATCGAGGAGGAAGGAGGCACATTGGTAGACGTGAAGGGAAGCAAGACACACTGGTGGACATGAAAGGAGCGAGTCACGGTGGACGTGAGGGAATGAGGCGCATGGGGGAGCAAGATGTGTCAAGCCGCTTGAGGGGAGCATAGGGTGTCGGGGCAGCATGAAGGAAGCAAGGTGGGGCAGCAGGGGAAGGCATGAGGTGGGGGAGAATAAGGTGTTTTGTGGGCATGAGGGGAGCCAGGTTCATTAGGGGGCATGAGGGGAGCGCAGTGCAGCGGGGTGAGGGGCATGACAGCATGGGGTGGCAGGAGGAGGGGCATGAGAGAAGCATGGGCCACAGGTGGGCATGAGAGGAATGCAGTGTGGTGGGGGGCATGAGAGGAGCAGGGGGTGGGGAGGGTGGGGGGCATGAGAGAAGCACAGGGCCAACGGTGGGGGAGGAGTACTCCCAGGCAGTGTTCCCTCTAAACCAGGCATGTCCAAAGTCCGGCCCGCGGGCCAATTGCGGCCCGTGTTCCGGTTTAATACGGCCCCACAGGTAATTTGGCAATATCTATCTTTGATGGCCCCCAACGAATCCATATGTATTGAGATGAATACATTGTAAAATCTCAGTTAATGTCAGTTGGTCTAAATCAGTTATAAATATATTTGGACACAACATGTATACTTGGTGTTATGTTCCTGTTCATATTTTTTGAATTTAAAAGTTGACAGACAACCTTTATTACCAATAATATGTAAAGTACTTTACAATGTTCCTGACATATATTTCAGCTTCTTGGATTTTTTTTTCATCTGGCCTTCAGATATGAAAGGCAGAGTGATTTAACACCTGTTTAGATTTGTCATCCATGTGACGAAATGAAAAGTATGCTGTTTGCAATAAACTTTGCATAAAATAGTTAATTTGCATTTAATTTTAATGGTTCAAAGAATGTCAGGCAAAATGGTCGGCCCTCACGCATGTTCACTTCATCAAATCTGGCCCTCTTTGAAAAAAGTTTGGACACCCCTGCTCTAAACCACCCAGCAGCACAGCTTCACAGGTGATTAACCAGAGCCGCCCAGTCAGTGAACTCAGCGTAGGGAGCCCTGAGTCTCTGACTGGGCAAGGTTGATTAATCTACCTGTGAGGCTGTGCTATCATACAGCTTAGAGGGAACACTGCAGCCAGGAGTAAGGCCCTTGGCTCAGCTGCTCCTGCTGAGTAGCTATGACACCCCAACAAGCTGACTAAGCTACCAGACAGTCGACCCTTGCTGGACCGGCTGCTCGATATGTCCACACCTCCCTGCTTCCTTGGGCTTGTGTCTCTCTGAGTTTTGTCCTGCTCTGCTCCTCCACTGTTCCAGTCCACACTGACCTTATTCTCATCCTGTCCCAGCCTCAGAACCAGCCCTGTTCCTGCCTTTCCTGACGCCAGGCAATCCGAGTCTGACCCTCAGCTCTGACTGCTCACTCCAACTCTGCCTCAGCCCTTGGCTCTGGCATTCTGATTCCAACCACTAAGCCTGACTCCCATTTCAACATCTAGCTTTGACCACCTACCACACAGTCCACTGACCGTTTGAGCAGCCCACAGTAAACAGAGGGGAACTAGGCTCACAAGGGGTCCAGACCAGTGGCTCATAGGGCTCTCTTGCTGGCCAATATTCTCTTGCTGGAGACATGGAGTGCCTTGCAAACCCTGCAGGCCCTATGCTTAGGGCCCTACCAAATTCACAATCATGTAAAACGCATCACGGACCATGAAATCTGGTATTCTCCCGTAAAAAGTGGCCTTTTATGTGTTTTTCCCTATTGTATACAGATTTTAAAAGAGGAGCCCAGAGTTTCTCAAATTGGCGATCCTGACCCAAAAAGGAGTTTCAGGGGATCACACGGTTATTTTAGGAGAGTCACAGTATTGCCACCCTTACTTCTGCATTTCTGCCTTCAGAGCTGGAGAGCAACTGGTTGTAATTTTGACCATGTGCCGCCCACCTCTGAAGGCAGCACCCACAGCAGCAGTGCAGAAGCAAGGGAGCATAAGAACATAAGAACGGCCGTACTGGGTCAGACCAAAGGTCCATCTAGCCCAGTATCCTGTCTGCCAACAGTGGCTAGCACCAGGTGCCCCAGAGAGGGTGGACCGAAGACAATGATCAAGCGATTTGTCTCTTGCCATCCCTCTCTAGCCTCTGACAAACAGAGGCCAAGGACACCATTTTATCCCCTGGCTAATAGCCTTTTATGGACCTAACCTCCATGAAACTATCTAGCTTCTCTTTAAACTCTATTATAGTCCTAGCCTTCACAGCCTCCTCTGGCAAGGAGTTCCACAGGTTGACTACACCCTGTGTGAAGAAGAACTTTCTTTTATTAGTTTTAAACCTGTTACCCATTAATTTCATTTGGTGTCCTCTAGTTCTTCTCTTTAGGGAACTAATAAATAACTTTTCTTTATCCGCCCTCTCCACACCACTCATGATTGTATATACCTCTATCATATCCCCCCTCAGTCTCCTCTTTTCTAAACTGAAAAGTCCCAGTCGCTTTAACCTCTCCTCATATGGGACCCGTTCCAAACCCCTAATCATTTTAGTTGCCCTTTTCTGAACCCTTTCCAAGGCCAAAATATCTTTTTTGAGGTGAGGAGACCACATCTGTACACAGTATTCAAGATGTGGGCGTACCATAGTTTTATACAGGGCCAGTAAGATATTCTGGGTCTTATTTTCTATCCCTTTCCTAATAATTCCTAGCATCCTATTTGCCTTTTTAACCGCCACTGCACACTACGTGGAAGTTTTCAGAGAACTGTCCACGATAACTCCAAGATCTCTTTCCTGATTCCAGCATGGAATGGTATTGTCACCCTCACTTCTGTACTGCTGCTTTCAGAGCAGGAGAGTGGCAGCTGCTGACGAGGGACCCAGCTCTGCAGGCAGCTGTGCAGAAGTAAGGGTGGCAATACCATACCATGCCAGCCTTACCTCGGTGCTGCTGCTCATGGTTGGCTCTGCCTTCAAAGCTCAATTCTAGAATCATAGAACCTTGGAGCTGGAAGAGACCTCGGAAGGGCAACAAGACCAGCCCCCTGCTCTAGGCAGGACCAATTCCACTAAATCAACCCAGCCAGGGCTTTGTCAAACCGAGACTTAAACACCTCTAGGGATGGAGACTCCACTACTTCCCTACGTGACCCATTCCAGTGCTTCACCACCCTCCTAGTGAAATAGTTTTTCCTAATATCCAACCTGGACCTCTCCCACCGCAACTTGAGACCATTGCTCCTTGTTCTGCCATGTGTCACTATTGTGAACAGTCTTTCTCCATCCTTTCTACCACTCAATTGCTGGCCAACAGCCACCGCTCTCCAGCTGGCCAGTTCTGAAGGCAATGCTGCTGCCAGCAGCTGCACAGAAAGGTAGCAGTACAGCAACCCCCACACAACTCCTTTGTGGGTCAGAACCCCTGCAATTGCAACACCATGACATTTCAGATATAAATAGCTGAAATCATAACATTTACCATTTAAAAAATCCCATGCCCGTGAAATTGACTAAAAGGGACTGTGAATTTGGTAGGGCTCTACTTATGTTGGAGATCTAGGTTGCTACCCTATGGGCATAGGCAGGCACCTCCACCTCATTTCTGCCCTTTGCTCCATGTAAGTCAAAGATTTCCCTGCCTCATATATTTATTGGTGTTCAGGGAACACTGAGATAGGAGAGGAGAATCAATACTAGCTCCTATTTCTTCTGTGCCCACTGACCTATCCAGGGTGGGGCTGGGCATCCCCACTCCTAAAGAAAGCACGCCCACTCCTGAGCAAGCTCGAGAACTTCGTTCAAGCGGTGTCCGTGATCTCGGAGGACACTACTCACACGTGCACAGCTGAGGCCACCCTTCAGCTGTCACAGCAGGGACACTGGCATCCTGCTATATATGCGGCAGCATTCCACCGCTTGGTAACAGATACTGAACGGAACACAATTACGCAGCATTATTGATTCTGCTTCAGCCTAACTGGCAACATCAAAGATGACCTGGCATAAATGGACTCCCCCACCCACTCCAGATGCCGTGATGGACCTCAGCGTGCAGACTGATAACTGCTTGATGGAACACCACCAGAACAGAATGTCAGCTTCCCAGCACCTGCCAGTTCTAGCATCTCCAGCCAAACCTTGGGCACCTTCCCTGAAGCCCAAACCAACACAGTCTGGCCAAATCCAGCCCTATCTTAGCAACACAGAGAAAAGGCAGCATTGGGCATCAAGACTATTGCCTATACAGTGGAAGGGCTGCATGCTTTGTGTTGAGCTGCTTTCCTGCAGGCCCTGACACCTCTCAGATGCTCTCTGCAAATCTGTCACCCTTCCTTCTTCAAGGTCCTCCTGGAGGTACCATTGGATTCACATCTCCACACAACACAAGAACACTGCAGACTTGTCGGAGCCTATTGGCGGCTCACTCCTCTCGTCAGGTTTGGTTCCTCACCAGAATGAAACCCCTGGAAGCTGTGACTCACCAAGAGACCCTTCGATCTAAACTTATCAAAGCATCACACTTTCCACTAATTCTTGGCATGCCCCGGCTCACTGCCCATGACCCAAGCATTTGTTGAAGAGCAGGCAGGATACAGTTCTGTCCCCCACATTGTCAGCAATTCTGTCTCCTACAATCTGATTGTGGGAACCCTAGACTGGGTTCAGTGGTTCAGTCTGCCTTCCTAGAGATTCCCAGTTTGAACTGGTTAACCCCCAGGATGTCTCATTAACTTCTGCAGTCTAGTCCACTGCCCCTGCCATTACCACTTAAATACAAAGATTTTGCTAACTTGTCCAACAAAAAACACATGGGCACTCTACCAATCACTTGTAATTATGACTGTCCCATTGGCTTCCAGACTGGAGCAGGAATCCCTTTTGGCTGCATCTACTTTCTTTCAGAGCCAGAACTTTCCATGACCACCTCCAGAAAAATCTACAAAGAGTGTTTATCCATCCTTCCACATCTCCAGCTAGGGCTCCAATTTTCTTTGTAAAGAAAAAAAAAAGATCACTAAAGCCCTGTGTTCACTATTGGGCACTAAACAGAGTTACAATTCAAAAATCAATACCCTTGTCCTCTCATTAATTTGGCTTTTGAAAAGAACTCTGCAAAAGTTTTTACCAAGCTTCATCTTCATGGGGCCTAGAATTTGCCCCAAGTTAGGGAGGGAGTTGAATGGAAGACAGTCTTCCATGCACAGTACAGGCACTCTGAGAACAGGGTCATGCTGTTGGGTCTATGCAATGCCCCAGCAACATTCCAGCACTTCATAAATGATATCTTCCGATCTGTGAAGACCACTGTGTTAAGTCTTCTGCTTCTTCTCATGTCCTTCTCACAAATTAGATGGTTGGGTCTGTCACTATAGCGATATCCTCCTCTGTACAGGTGGTCCCAAAAAGTTGGCAAATGAACAGATGTTCCATGGGTCTGCACCTCACTGCATTCACATATATTCGTGTCATTAGAGTAGCCCCATTTGATCATATTAGTCTTTGATCTGCCAGTTTGCATACACAGGTGGTTCAGGCCATGCTGACCACATCAGCCCCTCCAAGAAAGTCCTCTTGGGTTTCCAGATCTATTTCAGTGCATTGGATTCATTCCATAACTCTAGTCATGCCTTGCCAACTATCACATCAAAGGCACAACACTGGGTAATAAAACTGTGTCATAAGGCATTTGATTATTCCTGTGTGACTATATAATGGATGCCTTGGATCCTCCATCTGTCATGATCTTTTTCTTTGTCTTACTATCTATCTCCTGAGATCAGGTTGCATAATGCCAGCCAGAAAGTACAAGATTTTCTTTGGTGTTGGCTTCAGACATCCTATTATTCCATGATAATTGTGGTTTAGAATAGAGTCTAATTTCTTAGCATGGATGAATGGTTCCCAAGGGACATGTATACTCTGCTATGGATCCATTAGTTCTCAAAGGCTATGCCTAGACTACAGTTTTTCCGGAAAAACTCTGAGGAACATGTCTGCTCTTCTGACATTTCTGAAAGAGGAGGTTTTTCTGAAATTTGGCCCAGTATAGACAAGCCTCTTCCAACAAAACTATTGGAAAAAGGTATGCAAATTGCACAACACAATTTGCATACCTTTTTCTGATAAAAAGTGCCAGTCTAGACATAGCCAAAGTAACTAAATTGGCTCCCCACTTTGACGTAACCAACTTTTGGAATTTTTTGTTACAGGTGCTAACTTCCTTTTTTTTTTTTTTTTTTTTTTTTAATCTTCTCTAGATGTGATTCGAAGGAAAGTGTCTGGTCCAATGTCACCCCCAAAGAGTGGATGTTCAGTTTTCACTTGGTTTCTTGGCAGCAAAAGTGAAAGGCCATCACCTGTGTCTTGGTCAGGTTGGCACAAAGCTGGTTCTTATTGTACACTTCAGTTGATTCTTGACAGCAACCACATCCTTTTGTGACATGATCCATTGATCAATGGCTTATATAAAGCTCCTCATATTGCTCTGTATGAGAAGGTCATTGACATTTATGTTGAAGAAGAGTGGCACTAACACACTCCTGTGGGGGGGGGACGGGACCATTTCATTGTTGTCTCCAGTGGTTCTATTTCTTGCACGGTTCTATAGAAAAAGTCTGTTCTCCACAAGAGATTGCATGAGTTTTGCTAGGTGATAATCTTGTGTCATAGCGTAGACTTTGGCAAGCACGTTTTGGTGGTTGGCTGTGCTATGCTGTCATTAATCTGGACAACACCCTCAGCTTTTTCTGACAGTCAGGCGTCTCTTGATCAGCATGTTTGCAGCATCCTAGGAAGGCTTCACCAGCACCATCGCCACACAAAACCCAAAAAATGCAAGTTGGATCAGGATACAGTATTTCCCCCAAGGGATTAAGCATGGACCCATGCAGGGTGGTGGCCATTGTTAATAAGCTCACACTAACTACAGAGTCCAACAGTTCCTACGTTTCAGTAACTTTTAATAAGTCTCAAAGGGGTAGCCGTGTTAGTCTGTAACTGTAAAACAATGAGCAGTCCTGTGGAACCTCAGAGACAGACTAACACATTTATTAGGTCATGAGCTCTCATGGGTAAAACCCGCTTCATCAGATGAGTGTCACACCTAATAAATGTGTTAATCTCAGAGAGTATGTCTACACCATCCTGCTAGTTCGAACTAGCAGGGGTAATGTAGTCATTCGCAATTGCAAATGAAGCCCGGGATTTGAATTTCCCGGGCTTCATTTGCATTAAGCCGGCCGGCGCCATTTTTAAATGCCGGCTAGTTCGAACCCCGTGCCGCGCGGCTTCATTTGCAATTGCAGATGACTACATTACCCCTGCTAGTTCGAACTAGCGGGGTAGTGTAGACATACCCTAAGGTGCCACAGGACTCTTCGTTGTTTTCACTTCTAACAGTGATTCATTGAGGTATTTTCCAGCCTCACTGCTCTTCTGACTGTCCTTCTGCAAAAAGGAGTCCAGTTCTTTTGGAAGCCCAAACCTTTTAGCTGATCAAGGGTATGTCTACACTAGCCCCCTAGTTTGAACTAGGGAGGCTAATGTAGGCATTTGAAGTTGCAAATCAAGCACGGGATTTAAATATGCCATGCTTGATTTGCATCTTTCTGTCCGGTCGCCATTTTTTAAATTTACAAGTCCAGACTAACTGCCCGCGTCTACACGCGGCAGGGACCCGGTATTTCGAATTAAAGCCCCTAAATCAAACTACCTCCTTGCAGGAGGAATAACAAGTAGTTTGATTTAGGGCTTTAATTCAAAATACTGGGTCCCTGTCGCGTGTAGATGCGGGCAGTTAGTCTGGACTTGTAAATTTAAAAAATGGCGACCGGCTGGGAAGATGCAAATCAAGCGCAGGATATTTAAATCCCAGGCTTGATTTGCAACTTCGAATGCCTACATTAGCCTCCCTAGTTCGAACTAGGGGGCTAGTGTAGACATACCCTTGATCAGCTAAAAAAGCAATTCACCACAGCACTCATCTTAGTTCACCCAGACACTGCTGCCCCACTCAATGAAGGCTGACACAGCCAGTTTCGCCCGGGGAGATTACTGTCCCAACTATGGGTCCTATATGTTGACTTCACCCTTGTACCTATTATTCTCACAAGCTCGTCCCAGCAGAGATGGATTATGATACCTGTGATAAGGAACTCTGAGCTACTAAGGCAGCATTTGAGTAATGAAAGCATCTATTAGAGGGGCCCAGACTCCTTGTCCAAGTGCTCACAGATCACAAGAACCTGGAATATTTTCCACCTCAACCATCAACAGATCCACTGCTTCCTCCTCTTCTTCACCGTTTTGACTTCATAGTCACTTACTATGCAGCAGCAAGAAGCAGGAACGCCAATGCCCTATCCCATAAGGCTAAGTACTTGCAGCAGGAGCGGCCTGAGGCCGGCTGTGGCAGCTGGCGCCGCAGGTGGAAGGCGCGGTCGGCACTCCTGCCTGGCCATGATGTAATCATCAGGCGCCCCAGCGCCCCGTGATGTCATCATCGGGCACCCCAGGCCGGCAGTGCCCTAGGCGACCACCTAGTCTGCCTAGGCTCATGGGCCGCCCCTGACTTGCAGTGGGTGAGAAAAAGACTCCATTCTGCAAAAGCTTTTACCAAGTTGGTCCAGGTTATGGAGGGAGCTCAGAGGAAGGGCACCCAATTTCAAAAATGGCACAGAAGACAACAGCCTAATGGAGTTCATTCATACCCAACGAGCCAGCAGGAGAATGCTGGCACCCCAGTAGCCCTCATGTTCAGGTTCCAAGACATGGCAGAGGACCCCAAGGACCACAGCTGTGTCCGAAAGTGGCACGTCACGATGCAGCCACTTCAACACCTGGAGCCTAATCACAAGGCGTTTCTGCGCCCACTCCTGCACACCTCAAACAAGAACTACCTAAGATCCTGCACCCAGACCAACTGGCCATGCCCAAAACTTCTCCAGTCCACGTCCATCTCATTTCAGTCACAGTCTGCCATTTCCATCGGCTTTATTGTGGAGCTGCTGCCTTGTTGTGGTTGACCTCTTAATCCAAAGAACATACTTCACCCCTGACACACAATCCCTACTGCCCAGGAAATGGCTTGCCTCTTCCTAGAAAAGATTTTTCAGCTCCATGGAAGGCCATCAAGCATCGTGTCAGCCCGTGCTCCTCAGTTCATTTCCCGGTTGCCTCTTGGGAACTATCACCAGGACAACTCCCAAGTGCTGAGTTTGCTTACACTAATGCCACTCATGTCTCTACCCATCAAAGCCCATTTTTTGACAGCCATGGTGTTTGCCCTTTGCTGTCATCCAGACATCCCCACAAACTGTCCAGTACCAGCTGTCACAGCTCTAGCTACCATTTCCATCAAGGACAAAAAGAACACTTGCATGCAGCCAAGGACTGCCTGGCTGTCCCTGACCTTGCCATAGGAGACAAGTCGGACTGTCCACGTGCAGTTTTAAATATCCTTGCACCTCAGCACCAAAATCCGGGCCCTCTGCAGATTGAGGCATGAACCAACCCAGCAACTTTCAGATTGCAATTACCCAAGTCCATGCAAATCCACCCTATATTTCATGTCTCCCTTCTTAAGCCAGACACAGTGAACCCCTTGCCACATTCCTCCAGCCCCCAACCTTCCCCTTGCCCCATAGCTGTACAAGGGTGCAATGAGTATGTCTAGTACGCAGATTCTTGAGTCCCAATTAGTCAGATGGCCGCTCCAAGAACTGGTTGACCTGGAGGGTAACAGCCCAGACGAGCAGTCCCAGGAACTGGCAAATCACTCCTGCTCTGGATGTATTGTGGCATTTCAGAGACCACTCCAAGAAACCAGTCCTGGTGACACTGAGAGGCCCTCTTGATAGGGGTGATACTGTCTGGGGTAGGACCCTAAGCTGCACCCGCTCACTACTTCGGATGCCCCAATGAGCCAGCTAGGCTGCTGGACAGACCACACAGCCTGCAGTCCAGTTCTTAAACCTAACAGCAGCTCCTCGCTGGCTGCTCAACACACATGCCAATGGCCTCTCTGGGCTCATCTCTCCAAGTCTTACTCCTACTCTGCCCCTCCTGCCCTGAGCCTAGCCTTGTGCCCATCCCATTCAAACCCTGCTTCTACCTTCCTTTACTCCTGGTAATCCAGTTCCAACCCTCGGCTCTGACTCTGATCTGCCTCACCCCTTGGCGCAGGCATTTGAACTCCCACCACTAGGCCTGGCCTCGTATGACCTGGTCCATGAGGGGAACAAGATATGTTGGGGGGAAGAGAGGGAAGTAAGGGGAGGGGAGGTGTCTCGGGAGGTGTTGTGGGAGCGTAAGTGGAGTACAGTTTCTTTGGAGGTGGGGATGGAGTGAGATGGAGGCATGGCAGGAGCTAGGTGCACTGGAGGACTTGGAGAGGAGCAAGGTGTGGTTGAGGGGTGGAGGAAGGTATGTTGTGGGGATCTGAGGGGAGGAAGTTATTTCCGGGACCCTGAGGAGAATGAGGCATGGCAGGGCTGTCTCGGGGGAATGGCCTGGAGATGGAGTCAGGGGGGAGTGTGAGATGCATTGGAGGGTGTGTGAGGAGGGGCAAGGGGAGTACGGTGGGCATGAGGGGAGCAAGGTTTGTTGGAGGGCAGAGGGAAGCAAAATGCATTATGAGCAGGGGGTGAGGTTTATTGGGGTGAGGTGGCGTTTATTGAGGTAGACAGTTAACAAGATGTATTGTGGGTGTAGGACAAAGTGCATTCAGTGTAGGGAACAAGCTAGAATCGTGACAAGAATTGGGGAGTGGGTTGAGGCAGGCTTGATGTGTTCCGACAACAGGGAAAGCAAAATGTGCGTGGCATACATGATCAGTCAGACACAGACAAATTACACACCTATGTCTGACCATCTTCTTGATTCTTCCCCAATGGGGGTTAGGAGGGTCCCGTGGGGTCTCTGCCGAAAGCCAAGTACTAACTGATCACTGTGGTTATTACAGGATGTTTGTACAGGAAATAGTGTAAGAAAGAGAGGGGGGAAATGTTGCTGGAGATGGAGCCTGGAACTGTGGCAGGGTGGGTTGCAGTAGGGATTGGTCCTGCCTTGGGCAGAGGGCTGGATTTGATGACCACCTGAGGTCTCTTCCAGCTCTATGATTCTACCTCAATCATGCGTGCAAACAACCAGCATCTTTCAACCCAGCTCAGCCCTGTGTTTCTGGTCTGGGCCAAACACGAGCCTGAGCCTTGACAAAGACAGAAGAACCCCTAGAAAAAACCCTAAATGGGACGGTTGGGGCTGATCTGAAGTTAATGAAACTACCTGGTTATGAGAAGAAACCGAAAGTTTGGGACGGTGCAAGAGAAGACAACAGGATGCAAGATAGCATCCATTACAAGAGCAATATTCTGCAGTATGAGTGTCTCTGGATGGACTGACCACTGGGGGAAGAGACACCTAATCAGACTAGACGGAACTTGGTAATAAATATTGACGCCAATATTTGTGTTTTCTTTTATCTGTAACTGGAGGTTCTTGGAGATGTGTGATCCCCAATCTGTATTCTGCTCCTAAGAATGGCTTGAAAACCTACCAGCCCTGAGGCCAAATGGTTCCATTGTGTCCAGGTGAAGAAATGCAAGAGAAGAGCAGAAGAATGGAAAGCAGACAGCGAGCTAAAGTGTTCCATGCTCCAGAGACTGGAAATTTGTTCCAAGCAAGGTGCACATCTGCGCAGTTGCTCTCCTGATGCTCGGAACGGAGGGTAGAAATGGCAGTGCCGACTGATGTCCCTCCAGTTCATCTCCCCCACCGCAGCTGAGGGGAAATGGAATGCAGAGAGGACCACACTTCTTGAACAACTTCCAGTTAGAGAGAAGTAACTTCCATTTCTTTGAGTGCCAGTCCCAATGTGTATTCCACACTTGGATGCTTAGTAAGCAATACCCTGACAGCAGGAGGGTGCAAAGATGATGTTGGGCCAGATTCTGTAATACTCCAGTGCCACCAGCTGCATCTGCAAAAGATGCTGCCTTCCAGAAGCCTGGATAGGTACATCTCAAAGTGATGCTGCTGAAGTTGCCCCATGTGGGAAGGGTGATGTGCTAACTGATAAGACGCAGACAGACTCCACTGTGATTTGAGCAGACTTTTGTCCGTGTTCATTCTGCTACAACCAACACCCAACATGGTTTTCTATTTGGTGTTAATCTCGATGGTGGAACACCAAAGTTCACCTGAGGTCAAGAGAGGGGCGTCTCCCTTCTTTCTTGGAAACATGAGGACGGTGCCAGGTAGGACATGGAGCAAATGGCCAGTGGTTCAAAGGGACATCTGAGAAGCATGGAAAAGCACAGGACTGAGGTTCCAGTGGAGAGTAGGTTGAGTCCCTTGTTTGTCTGGGATGCCCACAGATCCCAGGATGGCATTTTCCTCTGGGTGAGTGTCTCATTCAGGCCAAAATTGTGCAAGTCCCATTCATGGTCTGCAGAGACGTGTTCCCCAAAGAATTCTGTGCCCTAATTGGTATATTACCAAGAGTTTTATGCAGTTCCTGACGACATAGTTTGATTTGTTGAGGGTCTCTACACATAGGAGACAAGCACCTTGATTGTTTCCATAGAAGACAATTATTTGGAAGAGGCTAGATTGAATCAACACGAGGAATGGAAGGCAGGCTAAGTAGACTGCTCTCAGCTGACTGATATGCACACTGGATTCTCGAGGGGCCCACGTGCCCTGTAAAGGGTGACTGCCCATGTGGTCCACCCCATCATGTAAGGGATGCATCTGTGACACTGCTTGAGTCAGATGTGAATGCAACAAAAGGGATTTCCACATGCACTGACTCTGGGTTTGTCCACCAGGCCAAAGGGGCCTTGACTTTGGCTGGAACTTAGGCCAATAAGTTCAGGCTTGAAATTAGAGGCAGCTTCCAGGCACCAGAGGAGTTATGTTCAGAAACAGCCTCCCAAAGGGCTCAAAACCTAACTGGCTTCAAGACTGAGCTTGACACGTTCATGGAGGGGATGGCATGAAGAGATTGCCTACAATGGCACACGGCCCTTCTCTGACTGCTATTGGCTAGTATCCCCAACGACTGGAGACAGGACGCTGGAGGGGGAGGGCTCTGAGGCTACGGCTACACTGCGCTTTTTTTTTCGGAAGAAGATATGCAAATCGCACTCACATTTGCATATCTTCTTCCGATTCTTTTTGCGGAAAAGGTTTTTCCTATATTTGGCCCCGTGTAGATGGGGCCAAATGTCGGAAAAAAGACCCTCTTTACAGGGTCTTGAGAAAGGGTTTTTTTCTGACATTTGGCCCAGTCTACACGGGGCCAAATATTGGAAAAACCTCTTCTGCAAAAAGAATCGGAAGAAGATATGCAAATGGGAGCGCGATTTGCATATCTTCTTCCGAAAAAAATGGCAGTGTAGCCGTAGCCTGAGTTACGACAGAGAATTCTTTCCCAGGGAGAATGGGTCTTGTCCAGACATTCAGAGACTAATTGATCGCCAGATTTGGGGTCAGGAAGGTATTTTCCTCCGAGTCGGGTTGGCAGAGATTCTGGTGGGTTTCCACATTCTTCTGCAGCATCTTACTGAATTGAACTAGTGAAAATGGTGGATTTTCTGTAACTTGAAGCCTTATCATGATTGGAGGACTTCAGTAACTCAGTCAGAAATTATGGGACTATTATGGGAGTGGGTGAGTGGCCTGTGAGGTGCATGAGGTCAGCCTAGACCCGTGGCCCTCATCCTAGTTCTTCTTGAGCTCCCTCGTCCCAACATGCCACAAAAACTCCACAGCCAAGCTGTGCCCAAACAACTGTTGTTCTGCATTTAAAATCCAGGGCCAGCATTAGGGGGTAAGAAGCAGGCTACTGCCCGGATCCCATGTCACAGTGGGCCCCAGACAGCTAAGTTTCTCAGGCCTTGGCTTCAGCCCCAGATGGCCGTACTCGGGGACCCTGGCTCCTGTCCCATGCAGTGAGACTTCAGCTTTCTGCCCTGGGCTCCAGCAAGTCTAATGCTGGCTCTGCTTGGCAGCCCCCAGAAACCTGGTTGCAGCTCCCCGGGAGGCTCCAGACCCCTGATTGAGAACCACTGGCCTAGATGGCCATGATGGTTCCTTAAAGTCTATAAATCTATGAGAACAGCTACCCTAATGTTCATATTGTCAGATCACTTGTTGTCTGCCGTCCTGTCTCTGGAACCTGGCAAACAACATGACCCAAGCATGAGGCCTAATAGGGAAAAGTGGCCTTTGACTGTGGTTGATGGTTCAAGCGCGACTTTTCTTATCAAGATGTGTGTCTCTCCACCGGGAGCGTTGACCCCTGCTGAGACCAAAAGCAGGATAGCCTCCCTAAAGTCTATCATCCTTGGGGGAGGCAACGTGGACTTTTCTTTGTTCAGATGGACTCCCAAGGGTGTTATGAGAGTAAGAATATGGCTGGTGACTGGACTCCCTGACTGCTTTGCCCGTCAGTGGCCAGTGATTTTGGTATGTGAAGATTGTGCAACTGTTTCATCTCATGTGGGCTGCCATCACTGAGAAGACCTTCATGAAGACACTCGGTGCTGCAGCTACTCCAGAAGTACTCGGAATGGGTAGTGTTCTTGTCCTACCAGAAACCCAAGGCACCTTCTGTGGGGCACATACGTGCCACAGCAAAGTAGGCATCCTTCATGCAGAGAGCTGTGAACCACACATACCCTCCTCTCAGGAGGGGATTACTGAAGCCGTGTAACCATTTGGAGTCCTGACAAAAACATCGAACCATCAAAGATTGAGAATGGGCCTACAGGCTACATGTTTCTTGGGAGTAACAAAGACTGGGGAGTAGAACCCCTTTCCCTCAAGACTCTGTGAGCAGCGCCTGCTGATAGGGAATCTCCTTGTGACAGAGAAGAGGGATGAAGAATTCAATAATGAGGCCACTCATCTCCATTGTTCCTGCCTTCCAGTGAGCACAAAGAAGGCAAGATGGCCACCAAAGGTTTGGGCAATGGGGGGAAATCAATAGAGCTACATGGTTCTCTAGCATCTCAACAAAATAAACCCTGGTTGGAAAGTGGTCTTGAGTGGAGGCAGCTGAGGTCAAGAAGCCGGGAAGCTCTCTCTTTGAACCCTCTGTCATTTACATGGTGGTTCGTAAAGGTGCTGGAGGAGGAGGCACCACTGGACCTGTAGCTGTGCTTATGGTGTTTCCTCTTCGGGGCTAAGGTGTAAGTGGCGAAGGAGCGGCTGATTGTTCTAGAGTTCGTAAGGGCGTGAAGTGACTCGTCCATCTTCTCAGTGAAATAAGATTCCTCAACAGGCAAGTCCTCAGTCAGTGGCATTTTGGACTTTCCTGAAGAACTCTTAAGCCACAGCTCTTGTCTTATTACAGTGGCTGTGGCAATGGCTCTAGATTTACGCAATGAGGCTGGTTACAATGGCCTATGTTGATGAGGGCTTGGAATTGGCCCTCGACCTCCTTGGGCCACACAACTGTAGTGCAGCTTGTGAAGTCGCGCTTCTGCAACAGGGGCTGAGTGGTTAGCGATTCTGACTTGGAGGCTGGTAGATGAAAATAGCTTCCACCCTGAGAGTGCATGGGTGCTATCGCCCTAGTCAGATGGAGTTGGACTGGAGAACTAATCGGGAATGCTCTCTGGCTGCCTGTACCACCGAGGAGTTTGGTGCTGGGTGGGTAAGCAGGAACGTGGCCCCTTTCAGTGGAATGAAGAACTGCTTTTCTACCCTTGTGAGGGTATGGGCACAGTAGGGCCAAGCAAGCTCCCAATGGCATCATTCCAACAGCCTATGCGGGGCGTCGTGGTCCTCCTCAGGAAGGATCTGGAGCCCACTCACAAACCTCTATAAAAGCTCCTGGCAGGAATGGCCTGAGGCGCCTGGCGGCCCAGGAGGAACGTGCGATCGGCACCCCCGCCTGCACAGCTGTCAATGGAGTGACATCATCATCGGACGCCCCTGGGCGCCCCGTTGAAGGCAGCACCCTAGGCGACGGCCGAGTCAGCCTATAGTCACAGGCTGCCCCTGGCTCCTGGTACTACCTGTGGTGGTCATCAGGCAGGTTAGGGGACGACGGGGTAATTGCCTCATTGGGAGAGGAGAAGGACACTCTTCTTGGAACCGGTTTGATTTCCTCCGCTGTATGCCCCAACCGAGCCTGTGGTACTATCTAGGGGAAGGTGATAAGTATGATTCCTGCACAGATCCAGAATGATTCCTGCATGGATCTCAAGGGCGTCAGTAAGGCCAATATGATGGGTCAACTGGATGGAGGGCTGGTCCCCCCAAGGGACTGGAAGCCATCAGTCCCTTTGGTAGAGACGTCTGAGAGGAGGATGGATCCAGGGCGTCCTAGAAGTTCTGTCCAGACCGATCTCTCTTTCACTCTGAGGGGTTGAAATCTAGTCTAGAAGATCAGATTCCACTGATGAAAAACAAGTCATCTCATGTTTTACCATCAGTACTGAAAAAGGAATGATCCGACTTGCATATGTAGTAGGGCTTCAGGTTGATTTCCTGTGGTGTAGAGGTGTCTGAGTAGAACTGGACTGATAAACAGAGGAGACTGCAGGAATATAAGGCAAAAATATTCTTGGGAGAGATGAAGGTCTCAGTTTAACCCAGAGTACAGGGAGTACTGGAAGTTAGTGCCAGTGGATCTGAGGCTACGTCTACACTACAGAGTTTTGTTGGAAAAACAGCTGATTTCTGACAAAACTCGCGGAGAGTCCACATCTCAAGTGCATTTTTGTGCAATTGGCAGGGCTCGCCAAGCGGCAGCGAGCCCTGCTTGCCAGCTGCGTGGTTTTGCACTCTGCGTATGCACAGAGCGTTCTGCACCGGCTCTTCCGGGTTGTAATCTACTCGCCACGGGCAAGTAGATTACATTATTTGTTGAGCCCTGGCAATTGGTATTCCTCTTTCTATAAGGAAGAAGTCTTTTTGTGAAAGAGTTCTTTTGCAAAAAGGCATGTGTGGATGGGGAAGAGGGTTTTTTTGCGCAAAAAGAGGAAAGAGGAAAAAGCACAGGTGCCCCGTTGGCCATTCTGTGCATAGCAATCAGAGCTTACTTTCGAGAGCATCCATGCAGTCTGGAGGCTCTCTTTCACAAAAGTGCATCATTTTCTCAATGCGCTTTTGCAGTATGGACGCTCTCTTGTGCAAGAAGTTTTTGCAGAAGATCTCTTCCGATAAAGGCTTCTTGTATAGGAAGCCTGCAGTCTAGCTGTAGCCTGATACACCAGAGGATGGATCCATTAAAGACTGAGGTGGTCTTCTGCAAGGAAAGTCCATGGTAGAATGCCCAAACAGAGCCGTCAGATGCCAGTGTTTCTATGAGGTGGAGCTGGAGTTGATACCAACAGATCTGTACCATTGGTTGATATACCATTCTTTCATGATGGTACCCTTTCATGATGTCACTTCTTGAAAGGAAGATTTAGGTACTTAGAACCCACACGCAAGGATACTCATGACTTGCACCAAGTAAGGGAGGGCTCTTTTCTTCTTAAAGGCAGCTCTGGAAGAATACCTTTCTGTCCTTGAGTCCTGACTTTCTGAAGTACTGGCACCCTCCCCTCTTAGCAAAGGACACCAGAGTGTTCTACAAAATGGCTTCCTCCATGTGACCTTCTGGAGGAGGGTTTCTTAGGCTTAACAGACCCAGAGCTCCGGTGGTCACTCACACATTCCTGGAATATCTGGCATGCTGGTACTTTTGGGAATGGCCTGGACCTGCCACCGCCGGCGTGACCTCGCATGCACTCGTGCCACGAGGGAGGTGCCATTTGGAGGAGTGCATCGCCCTGCCCCTGCTGGCAGGACCTCACACATACACAGTGTGATTGCATGATTGGGCAGCGTGAGGGGTGCCATTTTGAGGAGTGCATTGGCCTGCCCCTTGCAAGCATGAGCTCGCATGCACCATGCTACTTAAATGGCATCCACCAGCCAATACTGGCTTTGTCTCAGTGCTGTAGGTTTGGTTCAAAACCAGATGGGTGCCCTCCCTACTTAAAGCTTGAGCTCAGAGGGGTGCTACCTACACTCTGAGGCCACTGCCTGGCTCCAACTGCCATCTCCTTGCCTTGTCCAAGAGATTCACCTTCACACAGAACTCCCATCTGTGTGGAGGGGAGGGTCAGCAAATGCTGCACAGGGCAAGCATCTCCAGGATCGCCGAGGTGTTTTCTGCTGAGGGAGAAGGAACGGGGGCAGGCAATCTGGTTCTTAAGTTCTGGGGTGCTGGGCGGAGCGCTGCTCTGTGGGGAAAACTAGGCAGAGTAGCAATCACTCAAACTCGGACGGCAGCAAGGCTACGAAATGACGCACACTCTCTATACCCGCAGGTTCTGAAAGAACAAGGATCACTGCTGAGTCACAGGATTCGGCTCGGGCCACGTGGCAGGTAAGAAGAAACTGGAGGGGTGCCGATCCATGCCACCATATGTGCCCTCGGATCAGAGCACAGGGAGGAGGACAACGGCACAGGAGTGGACCTGCCAGCCTCCATCAGCGATGTATGGGACGTGCACACCCTGGAGTGCATCTGCACAGTGGTAAGAGACCCACGGCATGGCCATTTTCAGCACGAGCCCCATGAATCCCAGTCAGCTGACCTGGGTCTCAGGCTCAGTGGTATGGATTTGTTAGTGCAGTGTAGCCATACCCATCGGGATCAATCTGGCATTACCAGTCCTGTTCCTTCCACCAGTTCCAGATCTTTACCATAAGCTGTGTTCATTAAGCTTACATCTGCTTTCACTATGGACACAGCCTGGCACCTTCGCTCTGGACAGTGCTGAGCTGAGGGGATGCCAGCGACCTCGGGGGCCCTGCTTCCCCACAGCAGTGGATCGGTGCGTTGGGCTGCCAAATGAGACGAGGAGTGGGGTGTGTGCAGATGGCTAGCCTGCAATGGAACACAAGGAGGCTTGCAAAGCCCAGAGCAGAGTGCCATACTGCAGATGAGCTGCAAAGCTGGGAGGGTTCATTCCAGGGGGCCTGGACTAGGGTGTCATGCTACGACCAAGAGACAGTCACCTGAGTGGCTCAGGTAGCGCTGAAAAATGTCCTGGTGTAATGGTGTGGCAGGAGGAGTAAGGCACAATTTGGGGGGAGGCATGGGTGGAAGGAGGTGTGTTGTGGGGAACAATGGATGTTCAGGGGGCAGGGAGAGTGAGGTGATTGGGTAAAGAAGCTGTATTAGGGAAAGGTTTGGAGGGGTGGGAGGAGAGAAATGTCTTTGAGGAGGTGGAGGAGAGAGATGTGTTGGAGGTGGGGTGTTTTCGGGAGGTTCTGGGGGAGAGTGGGATGTATTTGAGGTCTGGGGAAGTCAGTCTGGGGGGGACATAGTATATTTAGCAATCTTCTTCTTCACACAGGGTGTAGTCAACCTGTGGAACTCCTTGCCAGAGGAGGCTGTGAAGGCTAGGACTATAATAGAGTTTAAAGAGAAGCTAGATAGTTTCATGGAGGTTAGGTCCATAAAAGGCTATTAGCCAGGGGATAAAATGGTGTCCTTGGCTTCTGTTTGTCAGAGGCTGGAAAGCGATGGCAGGAGACAAATTGCTTGATCATTGCCTTCGGTCCACCCTCTCTGAGGCACCTGGTGCTGGCCACTGTCTGCAGACAGGATACTGGGCTAGAAGGACCTTTGGTCTGACCCAGTATGGCCGTTCTTATGTTCTTAGAGAGCAGAGAAAGGAAATATATTTGGTGAGGTCTGGGGGAAGGGCATAGCATATTCAGCAATCCTGGAAGGGGGTGACTGAGGTGTATTTAGAGGGGTTGGGGAGAAGAGGGGGGAATGAACTGTATTTGGAGAAGTCCGGACAGGGCATGGTATATTCAGAAGTCCAGGGTGGAGCAAGTGAGGTGAAGACAGAGGTGTCTTGGGAGAGAAGGGGTATGGTATATTCAGAAGTCGGGGCCAGGGAACGAGGTGTGTTTGGAGGGGTTAGAAGGACTTGGTGCATTCGGAGGGGTGCACGGGGGGAAGTGGCATGTTCAGGGTTCTGAGGAGGAGGCTAAGTTATTCAGAGGGTTTCAAGGCAGAGTGTGATTTGTTCAGGGTTTTGAGGAGGGGGCGAGGTTATTCGGAGGGTTCCGAGGTGGTGCTTGGTACGTTCAGGGTTCTGAGGAGAGGGAGAGGGTATTCGGAGAGATCCGAAGTGGGGCATGGTACGTTCAGGGTTCTAAGGAGAGGGAGAGGGTATTCGGAGGGTTCCGACGTGGGGCGTGGTACGTTCAGGGTTCTGAGGAGAGGGAGAGGGTACTCGGAGGGTTCCGAAGTGGGGCGTGGTACGTTCAGGGTTCTGAGGAGAAGGAGAGGGTATTCGGAGGGTTCCAAGGCGGGACGTGGTACATTCAGGGTTCTGAGGAGAGGACGAGGTTATTCGGAGGGTTCTGAGGCAGGGCGTGGTTCGTTCAGGGTTCTGAGGAGAGGACGAGGTTATTCGGAGGGTTCTGAGGCAGGGCGTGGTTCGTTCAGGGTTCTGAGGAGAGGACGAGGTTATTCGGAGGGTTCTGAGGCAGGGCGTGGTTCATTCAGGGTTCTGAGGAGGGGGTGAGATTATTGGGAGGGTTCCGAGGCGGGACGTGGTACGTTCAGGGTTCTGAGGAGAGGACGAGGTTATCTGGAGGGTTCCGAGGGGGGGGCGTGGTACGTTCAGGGTTCTGAGAAGGGGGCGAGGTTATTCGGAGGGTTCTGAGGCGGGGCGTGGTACGTTCAGGGTCCTGAGGAGGGGGCGAGGTTATTCCAAGGTGGGGCGGGGCACATTTGGAGGCCGAGGGCAGGCCTGGTGAACCCAGGGAGCTCTCACTCACCCTCGGCGCAGTACTCCCCCTTCCAGCCGGCCAGACAGATGCGGGCGCCCAGCTCATCGCAGCCATAGTGCCCAAAGGGATCATCGCGGGGGCGGCAGTAGTCAGAGCAGCCCTCGCCATAGTAGTGCTCATCACACAGCACATGGTAGGAATAACGCAACTCGCTCTGCTCTCCCAGCTGCACGTCCTGGGACCAGTCCTCGCCCACTGCCAGCCGGCGCCGTGTGGCCAGGCGGCTGATCAGGTTCTGCACGTCCTCTGATGGGCAGGGAGGGAGAAGAGAAATGGGTCGTTAATGAAGAGTGTGGGAAAAGCGCAGTTCTTCCCTCCCCCCCACTTCCCTGCAACGACCCTCTTTCTCGTGGGGTTGGGCCAAACATCGGGATCTTTGGCACAAAGGGCCTAAGCCAGGCATAAGTGAAGTCTAAGGGCCTTGGGAGGAACCCGAGAAGGCAGGGACGTTGCTCACTTGAGTTAAAGCAGTGATTCCCAAACTTTTTGGCATCACGCCCCCTTTTTGATTTTTGAGAACCCCCACCCCCAACAGCAAAACTTGTTGAGCAAAAAAAAAAAAAAGGGACTGGCGGGGGCCGAAAAACAAAAAAAAGCAAAACTTAGGGGGGGAGGGAGAGGGAAGAGTTGACGGGGGGGGGGGACTGACGGGGTTGGGTAGCCTTCCACCATCTGCCCTCCACTCTTTCCCCCCCCAGAATTTCTTCACACACACCCCCAGGGAGGACACGTCCCCCCAGTTTGGGAACCCATGCGTTAAAGGAAGGACTCAGTTAGCTGGCAGCGGTAGTAAGGCTGTTATCCTCTGTGGACTAGCCACTCCAAGAGAAACACATAACACTGACCCAGCTGGTGACATTGCCATGTTGTGTACACCTCCCAGTCACACAGCAGGGATTCCCTCCCTCCCCCATCCACATCCCCACCCACCAGCTAGTGCCCCCCCATCGCAGGGATACATGGAACAACTCTCCTCCCCAGCCCTGCCACAGGCAGGGCCCACTGCTGCCTGCCAGGGCCGTCCCGAGGCATTCTGGCACTCCGGGCACGGGCGTGCAGCGCCGCCCCTGGGCTCAAGGTGCATGCGCGGACCCACCCATGGGGAGCGGGCCCATCCCCCTAGGGTGCACAGGCCCGCCCCCAGGACACACGGTGGAAGCGTGGCCCAGTCCGGACTCGTTGTTGCTGCTAGTGCGTGCGCCGGGTTGTGTAGGACCCCATGGCCACGGGGGAAAGGGCGTTGCTGGCTGGCGCCGAGGGGATGCGGGCAGGCCGGCACTGCAGGAGCCGGGCGCGCGGCACCTGATGGCAGCTGTAAAGGATGCCGCGCACCCCTTACAGCTTCCATCAGGCGCCCCCCATTGGTTGGAGCCCTGGGAAGCTGCCAGGCTCGCCCATGCCTTTGTCCGACCCTGCTGCCTGCCTGCGGGGGGGCGGAGGAGGGGAGGAGGGTGGTCCTTCTTAAGGGGGTTGGAGCAGAGGCCAGGAGGGAACCTGCTGATCATCCAGTCTGACCCCCTGCATGACACAGGCCAGACAACTTACTGCTGGCGCTCGAGCAGATCGCTTGGAAAGACATCCAGGCAATGGCACGGGAGAGTTTTAAAAGTGGGGGTACTGAGCCCCCTTGCTCCTGCCCCCCACCCCGACAGCAAAGCCTCAGCACATGGGGTCAGCAGCCAGGGTTCCGGGGCGTTTGGATTCTCAGCTGCCGCCCAACGCACAGGGCTCTAACTGAGACCCCAGGACCCAGGACCAGTAGCCGGGGACCTTTATGCTAGGCCGGGAGCCCTTAGCTCCTGCATCCCTAGTTCCCATGCCTTTGTATCCGTCTTGATTTTAAAATGGACAGGGATGGAGAATCCACCTCAATGGGGAATTCCCCTCCATTAAAATTGTGCTTCTTACGTCCTGCCTGAATATGTCCAGCTGCAACTTCAGCCATCAGATTGCGCTCAACTTTTTCCCAGTCGACCCGAGAGCCCTTGATTAAATATTTGTTCCCGCAGGCAGGTGCTGATAGATGGGGATCAAGCCAGGCCTGCATCTTTCCAGTCGACTGACTCCTTCAGTCTCTCACTACCGGGCAGGGTTTCAAACCCTTCAGACATTCTCGTGGCTCATCCCTGGCCCATCTCCAGTTTATCAACAACCTTCTTGAATTGTGGGCCCCAGACCTGGACACGGGATCCCAGCAACGGTCGCAGCAGTGCTGAGCCCAGAGGGAAAAGATCCTCCCTGCGCCAGCTCGAGATTCCCGTTTGTACATCCCAGAGTTACATCGGCTCTTTTGGCCCCAGTGTAGCACTTGGAGCTCACGGTTAGCCAATGATTTGCCCCCATTTATTGCTTCCCAGGAGAGAGTCCCCCAGCCTGCATTCTTTCCTCTCTCATTCCCCTAAGGAACTCACTGCATTAGCACTCACACCCTACACACTCCATTGGCATATATCCCAGCCCACCTGGGATCCCTTCTCCATCTGCTACCTCAGGACTGGGCACTTACTCACTACCCTCCACTCACCAGGAATCTGCCCAGCTGGCAGCCACTTGCTCTCTGCCTACGCACATAGAATCAGAGACATGCTGGCCTGGAAGGGACCACAAGAGGCCATGTGCTCCAGCTCCCGGTGCTGAGGCCAGAGCATGTGAACCTAGACCAGCCCTGACAGGGCTTGTCCAATGACAGGGATTCCAGAGCCCCACTTGCAAGCCTACTCTGGAGCTTCACTCCCATTGGAGTTCCTAACATCCAGCTTAAAACTCTCTTGCTGCAAATTAACCCATTGCTTCTTGTCCTCCCTCCAGTAGGCATAGAGAACAGCTGATCCCCATCTTCTTTCCCACTGTCCTTAAAGTATTTGACACTGTTCTCGGTTTCCCCTATGTCTTCCTTTCCCACCCCTAGACATGCCCAGTGTTTTAATCTCCATGTGCTTAAGCTTTGCTCCTTTGTGTTGCTCTTCCCTGGACTCTCTCCAGTTTGCCCAGGTCTTTCCTAAAGTGTGGCAGGCAGAATTGGACGCTGCCTTCTAAGGCCTTGCCCGTGCCACACAGCGAAGGTCGTTCCCTTTTGTGCCCCAGAATGAAGTTATAGTAAAACCACATCACAGTGTTGACTCACATTCGATTTCATCTCCACTAGCAGTGTGTCAGCAGTGTGATGCTGTTGCAAAAAAAGCAAACATGATTCTGGGATGCATTAACAGGTGTGTTGTGAGCAAGACACGAGGAGTCATTCTTCCGCTCTACTCTGCACTAGTTAGGTCTCAGTTGGAGTATTGTGTCCAGTTCTGGGCACCGCATTTCAAGAAAGATGTGGAGAAATTGGAGAAGGTCCAAAGAAGAGCAACAAGAATGATTAAAGGTCTAGAGAACACGACCTATAAAGGAAGGCTAAAAAAATTGGGTTTGTTTAGTTTAGAAAAGAGAAGACTGAGAGGGGACATGATAGCCGTTTTCAGGTATCTAAACGGGTGTCATAAGGAGGAGGGAGAAAACTGGTTCATCTTGGCCTCTGAGGATAGAACAAGAAGCAATGGGCTTAACCTGCAGCAAGGGAGGTTTAGGTTGGACAATAGGAAAAAGTTCCTAACTGTCAGGGTGGTCAGACACTGGAATAAATTGCCCAGGGAGGTTGTGGAGTCTCCATCTGTGGAGATATTTAAGAGCTGGTTAGATAAATGTCTATCAGGGATGGTCTAGATGGTGCTGGGTCCTGCCATGAGGGCAGGGGACTGGACTCAATGACCTCTTGAGATCCCTTCCAGTCCTAGTATTCTATGATTCTAGCTCCCCCAGTTCCTCTCCAACAACATATCCCCAAGCTTACTCGTTGGATTTTTTCCTTCCCAAGTGAAGTACTTCCCGCTGGTCTCTGAAGTTCCCCTTGTTGATTTCAGACCAGTTCTCCAATTTGTCAAAGTTGTTTTCAGCTCCAAAGGGTTTGTGACTCCTCCCATCTGTGTGTCACCCGCCAATTTTATAAGCACTCTCCACTCTGCTGTCCAAGTCATTCATGAAAATATTGACTAGCACCGGACATGGGGAGCCGACAGCCTGCCCCTGGGCAAGGAGGGGAAGCAGCCTCTTACTCCCGGAAGGGGCAGGGCCTCAGGCAGAAGAGGCAGGACCGGGGACAGCCAGCCCTCAGCACTGCCTGGACTGCGGCATACATTCCTCCCCCCACCCCCGCCACCCAACACGCGCACAGTATCAGCAGTGGTGGCCAGGAGACTGGGTGCCTTTGAACGGCCAGGTCCTGGGGCAATTGCCCCCTTTGACTCTCTCCCTTGTTGGCAGACCTGTATCCGACCCAGGTCTGAGCCCTGTGGGACCATACTACCTATGCCTTCCCAGCTGACAGCAAACCATTGACAACTACTCTTTGAGCGCAGTGTTTCAACCAGCTGACGCACACACCTGACAGTCCTTTCACCTAGACCCACACTTCCTTAGTTTGCTTAGGAGAATGTCATGAGGGACTAGGTCAAAAGCCTTCCTAAAAATCAAGATACATCCCATCTAGTCCCTGCCCCCCCAGCCAGTACGCCAGTAACCCAGCACACACCCGCACAGAGGGGCCAAGCAGTACCCACAGCACATGCCCTGCACCCAAATACACCCCATCCCCCACAGCACATCCCTCTAGCCACCTTGTCCCCCAGCAATCAGTGATGCTAGTGCCAACCCATCAGGAAAAAAAACCAATACTCCTTCTTGCCCCCCTGTGTCAGATGAGGGGCTGACCCAGGCAGGGCAGGAAGGGGTCAAACGCTGACACTGGGGGAGGGCCTGTGTCCATGTGCTAGTCCCATCTGTGCCCAAGTACCCACCTCACTCTTAGCTGTCTCCAGCACCCCCCCAACATGCACCGAGCACCCTCCTCTCCACCCACCCAACTCAGAGCCCCCAGCACCCCAGCCATCTACCCAACCCACTTCCACTCTCCCTCTACCCTGACCTCTACCCCTTCTGCTCCAACCACCCCCGAGACACACACCCAGCACCCTGTGAAGAATGCAGGAAGGCCTGGTAACATTTTAAAGAACAGCATCACTCAGTTTACCCACTGTGTGGGAAGGGGTCAGTGCCTCCTCTGTTAGGGGAATTAAGGCATGGAAGATATCATGTCGACACTACCGAAAAGGGCGTTACAAGGAGGAGGGTGAAAAATTGTTCTCCTTGGCCTCTGAGGACAGGACAAGGAGCAATGGGCTTAAACTGCAGCAAAGGGAGGTTTGGGTTGGACTTTAGGGAAATCTTCCTACCTGTCAGGGTGGTTAAACACTAGAATAAGTTGTCTAGGGAGATAGTGGAATCTCACTGGAGATATTTAAGAGCAGGTTGGACAGACATCAATCAGGGATGAGCTGGATGGTGCTTGGTCCTGCTGTGAGGGCAGAGGACTGGACCTGATGAGCTCTCGAGGTCCCTTCCAGTTCTAGTGTTCTGTGATTCTCTGATAGCAGCTCTGCCGGCTACCCAGCATAGCTCCCTAGGGTAGACACAGTGTGTCTGAGACAAGGAAGGCTGGCCCTTAATGGTAACGCCACTTCCCAAATCACAGGAGCCATAGCACCAGAAGCACTCTGTGTCTCCACTGACGGGTGTGTTGGCTTAGCTAACGTGGCTGAAGGGTGGTCACCCCCCTGACCAGCCATGCCAAGCTACATTTAGAACCCTACTTGGGCCCAAATGTGCCACTGAGAACCAAAAGGAATCCATACAGATTAATGGCAGATCCAAAGGCTAGCATTTAACCCTTCATCCCCAGCTTCCCAAGAAAGAAAAGAGCTCAGACCCAGAGGGGTAACGGGGAAGAGACACGGGAGGTCCTGAGGGCTGTGCTAAGAACTAGGATGAAGACACAAGGTGGAATGTATAAGATATTGGAGCAGCTGCTTCTGCCAGTACAGACTGTCTGAAGCTTGTCTTTTCCGTGCAGACTCAACACTCTCTGAGGCTGAATTCCTGATGACTAATCAATGTTCTGCTGGCCTGAGAAAGCTTCCTAGTTTCTACAGGAATCTGAGCTCGGATGGTCTCTCAATAGACCCTCCAGGCAGAAAAGGGATGCCAAAGCCTTTGGGAAAGGCTATGTTCAGGGCAAGGCAAGGCCAAATAATTTTTCTAAGACAGTGGCTCTCAACCTGGTGGGTACACTGAGGTCTGCCAGGGGGCATATCAACTCATCTCAATATTTGCCTAGTTTTACAACAGGCTACATAAAAAGTGCTAGTGAGGTCAGTACAAAACTAAAATTTCATACAATGACTTGTTTATACTGCACACTGAATACTATACACTGAAATGTAAGGTCAATATTTATATTCACATTGATTTATTTTAAAATTATATGGTAAAAACAAGAAAGTCAGCAACTAAAGTGACACTAGTATTTTTATTTCTAATTTTGTAAACAAGTAATTTTTAAATGAGGTGAAATTTGGAGCATGCAAAACAAATCCAGCTCTTGAAAGTGGTATAGTAGTCTGGAAAGGTTCTAAGGGACTGGATTCATATTGATCTATGACAGCTGGTGTCAGCAGTGGGATACTGGATGCACCAGTAGTATTTTGTATCAAGTGTCCACAGCAGAAAAAAATAAAGCAAACAAAGTTAGTGAAAGGAAACCGAAAGACAAATGTTGTAGAAGACTGTAGAGCTGTACAAAGTGAAAGGCTAAATTCTGAACAATTAAGAGGCACAGCTGGCCCAATGACTAGAGAAGATCAATTGGGTAAGAGCCATGGTGCAGACCCAGAAGGGATTCCAGGCAAGCCACACAGTTTGAGAGCAAAGGAAAGGGGAGAATCTGAGCATGCCCCAATATAAGAGCTGAAGCAGCAAAGATGGGAGCGGAAAGCAAAGGCGTTTCTGATGGAGGCACAGAAGGCGCAGACTGCCAGGCATGCTGACCAAGAACAAGACAGCTGAACGAGACTCTGCCAAAACACGAGCCATTACAGAGGGATGCATGAATGGGAAATCGAAGTGCCAAGGAGCAAGAGACCATGTGGAACCGCAGCTGGGGAGATCTACAAGAAGCACAGATATCTACACCTATGTCCCACTTTGAGGCGCATGGGGATAGAGATGCCTTCCTCACCGTGTTGGAGCTGGCTGTTGATTTGATTCCAAGCCTCCCTGCAGATGAACTCCAATGGTTCTCCCATATCATGTCCTAACGCCATGAGGTATCTACTCAGATGGGTGGGGTTGATACTGGGCAGTAGGTGCAGTGCAAAGGGGCCTTACTACTTATGTCTGAATTGACCCCTGTCGTGTCTGGGGGTATGCCTACATTGCATTCCTCTTTTGAGAGAGGAATGCAAATGCCAGATGAACAAACTTGCAAATGAAGTGCAGATTTGAATTTCCCATGCTTCATTTGCATAATCGCGTGCGGGCGCTATTTCGAAATACCCTATTTCAAAAAAAGAAACGCAGTCTAAATGCAGTTATTTCAAAAGAAAACCCTTCTTTCAAAATAACCCTTACTCCTCAAAAAATGAGGTTTACCGGTTATTTCAAAAGAAGGGGTTTCTTTCAAAGTAACTGTGTCTGCACAGTTATTTCGCAATATGGTATTTGGTATTTTGAAATAGGGTATTTAGAAATTTGGTGAAATTTGGAGTATGCTCTTGAAAGTGGTACAGTAATCTGGAAAGGTTCTAAGGGACTGGATTCATATTGATCTATGACAGCTGGTGGCAGTAGTGGGATACTGGATGCACCAGTAGTATTTTGCATCAAGTGTCCACAGCAGAAAAAAAATAAAACAACCAAGGTTAGTGAAAGGAAACAGAAAGACAAATGTTGTAGAAGACTGTAGAGCTGTACAAAGTGAAAGGCTAAATTCTAAACAATTAAAAGAGGCACAGTCCCTATTATTTTTCGAAATAGGGTATTTCGAAATAGCGGCGGTCTGCGAGTATGCAAATGAAGCACAGGAAATTCAAATCCGTGCCTCATTTGCACTTTCGCTCAGCTGCACTTGCATCCCTCTCTCGAAAGAGGGTGCAAGTGTAGACACACCCTAGGACAAGATTTCAGGATGGGTAGAAGACCACAGGAGGGACATTTACGGAGGTTGCCACCCCCGTAGGAGAGTAGTTCCCCGCAGGGGAGCCAATAGCCTGCACAAGCCCCTGGGCAAGGAAGGGGGAGGCAGCTCTGCACACAGAAAGGGCAGGGCTAGGGCAGCCAGCATGCAGCACAGCAGCCTCCCCCAGCCCTTAGAGCCGCACGGAACGTGGCATCCCCCAGCCAGCCCTCAGAGCTGCACACAGTGCTCTGGCAGCAATTTAAAGGGCTGCCGCCAGGAGGCCCAAGCCTCTTTGAATTGCTGGGCCTTGGAGCAACTGCCCCTATGCCCCCTCCCCCCCCCCCCCGCAATCAGCGGGCCTGGTTCCACTACTGTGTACAGGTGCAAGGGTCACTTCTCTGGAACCTTTGTGGGGTTTGAGCAATCCCACCTAACGTGGGCCCCACAAGCTTAAAAGATTGGAAGGTTTAAATGGGGCTAGGATGCTTTTGGAGGAGACCTGCTTTAGGGAGTTGGCTGGGGCTGTTCTGTGGGCTGTGTTGTGCAGATGATCACAAAGGTCGCGCCCGGCCTTGAGATCTGTGAAAAGAGGCTGTCACCAGACTGATTGGGATCTGTGGACAGTACGTCTGGTGATTAAATAAAACCCAAAGGGGACTGGCCTAGCCAGGGATCCTGGTGGGGAGAAGGAACCAGTGGAAGCACCCCAGCCATGGCATCTGAGGGGGCAGCTCACCAGGTAACCCCCATATCCCAAAGCTGTAGTATGTGCTGAAGGAAGGGGCAAACTGCTTCGGTCTGTTTCCTGGGGCCTGCCCAGAACGGAAGGGTTAATCCTCCATCTACCCCACCAGGAAGGCAGCCAGTACTACATCCTCATAGCATTAGCTGTGTAGTGACCGTGTGGGAAAAAGCAGGTACCCAGCCAGGGCTTCTTGTGCATAGGATCTACTGGTAGAGTCCCCACTCCGGATGCTGCTACCCACGTCCTGTTATACTCTCCTGGGCTGATGCCTTATGGGGGCAGAAGGATACTGGAGCCAACGCCCATGCAGTAAAACTACATCAAACATCGCAATCTGGGGCAAGTTCTGGTGCCCATAGTTCAAGCAGAATGCAAATGGAGTGGCTGGGGAAAATGGGGGTGGGGGGGCTTTTCCACCTCCTTCCTGCCACACAAGGAAAATGCTGGCAAGCTCACAGACACCTGACCTGGAGTGGGGCAGAGGAAGGACCCTACCCATCTCCACTCAGGAGACAGGTTCTGCCTAGTTCTGCTGTGAATTCCCTGAGACAGACTGTTACCTCCCTGCCTGCCCACACTGGGGAAACCAACGCCAAGCTGAGCTTTGCTGCAGCTGTGTCCCCGCCAAGCATGCACAGGAAGGAGGCCTGCCAGAGGTACAAACACTGCTGTGGAGTGAGAAAAGCCCCAGAGAAGGTCATAGCAGCCGGGAAGCTGATGAGGATGGCAGAGGCACCTTTTCACAGGGTGGCCACGGCCATGGCAGATTCTCTTAGCCAAGGGGCCACGAATCACAGCATCTGGGACAGGAGGAGCGGGCTAGGTAATGGATTTTCCAAGGGAGAAAATGGGGCCTTGGCATACACACAGTCCTGGGGTGAAAACTCCAGAAGGGCCCGTCCACACTGCCCCCCTGCCTTACCTGACCCTGGGACACCCAGAGCTATAGCTAGGTTAAGTCCAGCTCAGCAGGGAGATAAAACCTACCCTCTTTCCCCTCCTCTGCAACGATTCAAAGAGGCTTTTCCTAGCCCACCCTAGCAGGAAGGGCACCCCAAACTGCATCCCGGACTACTTCCTGCCATTCCGCCAGGTGTCAGCAGGGGTCAGGCCTCACTACAACCTCACACCTGAAGACTTGAAGGTGACAAAGGAGTGGCGAGGGACCTAACGGAGAAGACACACGGGATGGGTTTGAAAACAACTCTGTCCTGCTGCACAACTGTATGTCGTGCGATAATTGGCAGCTGTTCTAGGACACCTTTCCGACTGGCTGGGGAATTGGAGACGCTTGCCCTGGCATGTTTCAATGACAATTGTGGTTTCACTGAAGCAGGAGAACTTGGAGCCCCAACTTCAGAGAGGGTTCAAACATCTCTAGGTCTTTAGGGTGGAGATCTTGCTCCATTTCCTCTGCAAGCAGGAAGGGAGGAGAAGAATGTCATCTTTCTATGAACCATGTGTGACTCAGTTTACCCTCAGAGTGGAAAGGGGCCGGTTCCTTTTCTGGCAGTACTGGAGAGAGTGAGCAGGGCCTGTATGTCAAGCAGACAATGGCTCTCTGGAAGAACTGAATGGAATCCACGCAGATGAATAGAAGATCCAAGAACTGACACAGGAGCTCTTCGCCCTCATCACCAAAGCAAGAGAAGAGCTGGGATGCAGAGGGGGTGCAGGGACAATGGTGGGGACACAAGAGGTACCAGGGGACATATGAAGAACTAGGACAAAGACAAAAGATGGACCCCAGGAGAGCATGGAACATTGGGGCAGCTGCTTCTGCCCAGACAGACTCTCTCAAGCGTGGCTTTTCCGTGCAGATCTATACACTCTGGCGCTGGATCCCTAGTATGGCATCAGTGCTCTCTGTTCATCTGAAAAGGCTCCTGGTCTGACCACACACACGCCCTGCATGGCTCCCTGAAGGGGAACAAGTCTCCATAGGGGTGTAAGCTTGGCTGTATTCTCAGTATAGCACAAGGACAGAAATCGGGGGGGTGCAGTGCCTAAAGGCCCAGTTTGGGAATTGGAGAGCTGCAGAATTCACCCCTGAGAAAGCCTATGCACAGGCGTGGCAAGAACTAGGGGACCTCCTCAGAAAGGTAGTATGAAGGCCAGAGCTACGACAGAGGTAGATCCATGACAGATGGGATAGTGAATGCACCACCTACCCAACCCACACTCTAGCAAACAACGCTCTGACAAGAAATCACCCAAGGATTCTGGATCAGAGCCGAGGCCCACCTAGCTTGGCATCCTGGTTCTGACAGCACCCAGCGCCAGATCCAACACAGAACAGTGTGGAGACCCTGCAGTAGTGCAGGGGTGCAATTTGCTCTCCACGCAGATCTCATCCTGGTCTTTACTGATTACAGATGAGCTTAAACCTCTCCCAGCAAGGCATAGCACCCTCCCTTTACTTTTAGCAAGTGCAGACTCTTCTGCCCCTGCGCAGTCTTGTTCTCCACATGAACGGCCATGTCCTTTTTGACTTGTGCCACTGACATGGCACCTGTGGGCGGGTCAGGAATAAACTGGGTCCCTTCGATGGAAAGGCAGGAGCTCCTGCCCGAGCTAAGAACCCCAGCTCCGATCCAGGCTGCAGCAGGCTCTTCCACCATTATGGGTATGTCCACACCGGAAAAAAAAAGTGTGTTTGCCACTCACCTTCTTAACTGACATGTAGCAATGGGTTAAACCTGGATTAAAACAGCAGGGAAGAACCAATCAACCAGCTCTGGCTCCAAGGCTTCTCTGTTTAACTTCAGCTGCTAACCAGAGTTAGGAAACGAAGGAAAAGTCACTTACC
Organism: Pelodiscus sinensis; assembly: GCF_052426305.1. Classification (NCBI taxonomy): domain Eukaryota; kingdom Metazoa; phylum Chordata; order Testudines; family Trionychidae; genus Pelodiscus; species Pelodiscus sinensis. The sequence goes on from NC_143069.1 coordinate 5,961,179, forward strand.
TTGTATGGGAACAGGAGTCCAAGGGGTGTAGCTCACACGCACATTTGAGCTGATGGGGCGTAGGCACGGCAGAGAAGTTGTGTCTTTTGGCCAGAAGTATCCGCACGACACCTCCACGCCCTGCAGGCTCCTCATGCAGTTCTGCAAGGGTGTGTAAAGGTGGAATGAGCTTCCGTGTTCCGCTCCTCTTCTCTGCGGAGCCAGAGCTAAAAGGGCTCCAGCCCCGTCCATAGGGACGACATCCCATCGAACCCCACTAAGTTCTCCTTCCAGTCATTGTGCATAGGCACAGTCCGCTGATGCTCACTCCAGTGCGTTTAGTCAAGGAGGATAAAGACTCAAGGCAGGCCTGCTTCTGACCTGCAGCTTTGATAACTTCCTAGTGCACAGGGAATTAATGCATAGTGCTCCAAGTAGCTGCCCTGCACATGGAGACCTTTAAGAAGGCTGCTGAGGCTCTGATGGAACAAACCTGAAGAGGCGAGCAAGTCCTCCTTTGCCATCTCATACCGAGTCTTCACTTAGCCATAGATCCCCATTGGCAAGGGTTTGCCTCTCACCCTTCCTACGATGGCCACAAAGAGTCTAGGTGAAGGCCTGTTGGCTTCTTTCTGTGCAGACAGGAACCCGGGATTTTTTTGACATCTTGAGCTTGAAAAGCTGGAAGCATGAGCCTTAGAGAGGACCACAGGCAGGTGAGTTTGCTGTATCAGATGGAATTCTGTGATTGGCTTTTGGCAAGAACCATGGATGGGATCTTAAAGAATCCAGCTAGCATACTATATAATGAAGGAGGGTCAGCCCGCAGCACTTGGTGCTCTCCTGCCCTCTGTACCATGGCGGCGGCTACCTTGAATGACATTTTCAGAGACAAGTGCAAGAGAAAGCACAAAATCGCCATTAGTGTGAATGGAGCGTTTATCAGCACTGGAACAATCTGGGTGAGGTCCAATGGGAATTTGGCTTAACTGGTGTTTAGCTGATCCGGCCTTTTAGGGATTTCAGGAACACTGGGTGTGAGAAGGTCAATTGGCCCTCTATAGGGGAAGGAGGTGTAGCGATCATGACTGAGTGCACTATCTGCAAGAGATCAATGACAAGTTCCTTTAGACAAGGCAGGATCACAGGCATAAATGCCTTCTCGGCAGTCCGGGATTTCCAGTGCTAGTGAGAAATTCTCCTCCGTTTTCCAAGTTAAGTATCTTGTGGAGTCTCTCCAGCTGCCAGCCAGGATCTCCCAAATGCCAGAGGAGTGGGGCTCTCAACAAACCATCCAGCAGCCCAGCTGTGAGACGGGGAGACTTCAGATCCAGATGAAGGCTTTCCCCTCCTCCCGCGACAACAGATTTGCTACCAGAGATAAGTCTTGAGCTGAGAGCCAGAGACTCTCAAGATGTCCAGAAACCAGGACTATAAACAGCCAGGCCAGCACTGCCAGCCAAGACAACAGCAGAGACAATCTTGGTTTCTGGACATCCTGAAGGTGACGTTTCATTTTGTAAACAGGATAGCCCCACTCTGAGAAGATGGGTTAAAGAATAGAGTCCTTGAGTTCCCCTCACAGTTCAAGGATATGTACCTGCTCCGACTGTCTGCTGTCTACGTAGATGGACAGCCGAGAGGGCGATCTGACATCTGATGCCACCATTCCACTGCCAGTTTCGTGGCCAAGCAGGCTGGACCTGCCACCTCCCTGCTTGTTGAGGTAGAACATTGTTGTCCATCATTACCTGTGATATGACTCAAGCAGCATTCACATGGCTTGAGAAGCAATCTGAGCTCAGAGGTCAACGTGCATCTGTGTCCCTCAGGATGTCCGCAGGCCCTGTGGCTGCAGGTTTTCCACAGGTGCTCACCATCCCAAGAGCAATGTGTCCACCTCTCTCCCCTTGGCTGGGAGGGGAGGTGCAAAAGGATCTTTCCACCAAGTCAGAGATGAGTGACCCGAGAGGGCCACGCCCAAATGAAATTTGCCTGGGGTGCAGACGGGCCACATGCCCTGCATGCATCAGCGGTGTAGCCTTGCATGAGAATAGCTAGCCAAGAGGAGCAAGGAAAGAGCTCCTAGCTAGAGTCTTCACTCCACCACCACGAGACCAGGGACAATAGAGTATTGAACCTGTCTCAAGGTGGGAAGCCCACGGGTTTTAGCAACAAACTCCAGGTTCAGCTGCGAGTGTATTGAGCAGCCTTTGAGACCCAGCGAGATGACTTTTCACCAGAAAGTTCTCACCTGAACCAGCCAAGCGTCCAGATGAGGGTATACTGACGTGTCTCTCTCTCTCTCCAGTGTTTTGCTGCAATCTCCAGAGCTTTAGTGAATACCTCGGAGTGTCTGAAAGGCAAAGGGGTAGAACACAAGAGTCAAGGGCATTACAAATTGTAAGTACAGGATATAAGATGGCACCATGGAAGTGCACATCCCGAAGGTTGAGAGAGATACGAACCAGTCCCCTGGAGCAGGAGCAATCATACCGATCTTCAGATTGTATATGAACATGTTCAGTCTAAGAGGGTCACCACCCATCTTTCTGCTTTGGGATGAGGAAATATCGGCTGTAGAAACCCATTCCCCCTTATAGCAGCAGGGCTCTGAGAGGATCTCTCATTGTAGAAGACCCTGATGAGTGCGGCTCCTGTAGAGGGTGAGGCGGTAGGTTGGGGGCTGGGCACAGTGAGGAACCTAACATGATGTCCAAAACTCACTGGCCTGAGGTGGTGCAGGATCAAGGAGGGAGCTAGGTCTGAAGCCAGAGGAAAGGTCTTGCTCTCCCAACGGAGTAGGGTGGGATGGCTGGCTCAGTAGGGCAGGCTGCCTTCTTCTGTGGACGCCCTGTTTCTTTCTGGAGTGGTTCCATGGCCCTTCAGTGGAAGGCACAAGCTCGGACTGTTCTTTGAAGAGCAGGTGACTGTGATGTGAAAGTCCAGCTCCCCCACAATAGCCCAGGTAAGGGTGACGTTCACCACTCCAGGGCAGCATCACAGTCTCTCTCGGTGTCAACACACGAGCTCTTAGAAGGAAGCATTTCAAGCCAAAAACAATCAGCACACAACTGCAGCTGTGACCTCGGAGGAAGGTGCGGCATTGTCGGCTGCATCCAGCACAGCTTGCAGACTGGTTTTTAGTTACCAACCGACCCTCCGCGATCCAGGATCGTCCTATCCTGCCACCGTGGCTACACTGCTGTCTTTAGCACCCTTGCTCAATCAGAGCAAGACACACCTGTCTACCCAAGAGGAAAGCCACACCTCCAGCTGCTGAGGAGGCATACCCTATAACACGAGTTATCCAAAGGAATGCAGCCAGACCTTGGCAGGGGCCAGCCAGAATTTCAGGCTTGCTGTGGTGTAGGCTTCCAGGCTGAATAAATCCAGCTGCTTTTTCTACATCCCAAAGTCAGAAGCGGCACTGGTGAATGCTGGGTCTGACCTCTCGCCTAGCTCAAGCCATTGGATTTCTCTGGCTTTATAACTGTTTGAAGTAGGGCAGATTCTTGATTCAATCTTGATGGAAAAATTGCAGCGAAGGAAAATCCACATCCACTTAGTTTTCTCTCACATTCCCGTTGACTGCCTCCCAACCAAGAAAAAGTGAGCCTAGAAATATCCCATGTCCAGCTTCTGAGAGGTGTGGGCAACCGAGACTGGGATCTGCCATGCCACTCCAGCAGGGTTAATTATTGCCTCATTTATAGGCAAGGCTCCTCTCTCCAGACTCGCGGAGAGACTCGCGGACTTAGAATCCTAGCGCCACAGGGCGAGAACGGACTGCAAGGGTCATCCAGTCTAACCGCCGGCCAAGGTGCAGGACTTGTTGTGTCTAATTCACCCAAGAAAGAGGGCTCCAGCCTCCTTTGGAAACCTCCCGTGAAGGAGATTCCACAACCTCCCAAGCATTCTTCAACTGTTCTTCCAGCTCGGATGTTTTACAGCACCGACTGCTCTGCTGTAGTTTGAGCCCGCTGCTTCTTGTCCTGCCCTCTGTGGCAAGAGAGAGCAACTTGTCTCAACCTTTTTTCTGGCAGCCTTTCAGGTATTTGAAGGCCGCTGTCTCCTCCCTTCCAAACGAAACATGCAAAGGCCGAAGGAGCTGGGTTTGTGTGGCTGCGGTCTTTGCGTGGCTTTGTCACTTGCCTCTGGATCCTTTCCAATTTCTCTACATCCTTTCTATACCGTGGAGTCCAAAACAGGACCCAGAACTCCAGCTGAGGCCTAGCCAGCGCAGAGCAGAGCAATGCTGCCACCTCTCGTGACTTTCTCCAGAGGTGCAAGGAGCACCACTGCTCCTCTGTTGGAGCAGTCTTGGAACCCCTCACAACCATCCAATTGTCGGGTTGCCCATTGCTTGAGGAGGATGATGGCAAAGCAACTGGTCCTGCAGGAACCATCAGCGTACCGACTGTTTTGTCCTTGCCCTTTCTCACAACTGGGAGAAGGCTGAGTAGGTGCCAGCTGAGTTGCTGTAGATGTCTTTGGTGTCTCCCCATAAGACAGACTTCCTCCCACACACACCCAATATGGCCACATAGGCATAGGGGGGGGCGGACCTTGTGGCTATGGAGTAGTAGGGTCCCAGTACGGATCCCCGGAGTGGTCTTTCGAGCAGTGTTTCCACTCTGAGAAACCCGGTAACTGGCCGCTACAGTTTGTTTATTTACCGGCTCTGCAGCCAGGGAGCCTCGTGGCTCCCATGGTCTCCGGTTCACTGTTTGCAGCCGAGGGGAGCCGTGGGAAGCGACAGCCCAGGCCACATCACTTCCCGTGACTCCCCTTGGCTGTAAACGGCAAACCAGAGCCAACGGGAGCCACAAGGCTCCCTCTGTCGCTGCAGAGCCAGTAAATAAACACACCAGAGTGGCCAGTGAGAAGTTCTCAGAGTGGCTCCATGGAGCACTTTGCAATGCACTGCTTTAGAGAGCGCTTGTGCCAAGGAGAGGGTGGTGGTGGTCCTTGGGGAGTACCTGTGCAGTCACTGATGATGGCCACCAACAAAGAGGACTATGCCAGGTCCAATGTTCCCTATGAACAGCCACGCAAGTGCCCAGCTTAAGAAAAATGCCAGTGCTACCCAGCTGACTAGCAGAGCGCCCACAGCTAGGTTTTGTGTTTCTGTTGGTGGTGCACATTCGCACCTGCTTCAGTGCACATACAAATATTATTCCGCACTGATGGAAAAGATCAGCAGGAAGATAGGCCAGGCCCACTGGCAGCACTGTGATTCTGAGCATCACTGGCAGCGTAGTGCCATTTCCAGTCCGGAGGCTGTCAAGGTGGAGTCAAGAGGAGCAGCAGCTCAGATTTTCACAGGACTTGGAGGTCGCTCCCTGCCATGAATGTGCACAGCGCTGGGAGATGTTGTGAGTGACCCATGTTTCTCCTCCAGGGCTGGGGGCACAGTGTGCAGCAGCTGGAGTCCATAACACAAAACCAAGCTCAAAGCTGGACTGAGCCAGAGGCCAGGGGCAGGAACAAGGAAGGAACCACAAGCAAGGCAGGGCCGGGCAGTAGGAGCAGAGAGTCGGGAGAGGAGCAGTGTCTGATCTAGGAGCCAGCCAGGAATTCCCTCCGTCATGTGGCACGGACACGTTGTCTTTCTTCTGGCTGCAATAGCCCAGCCAGATCCAGCGTGGGGCTGAGCATTCCTCCAGTCTGGCTTTTTGTGGGTGGTGCCTGTGGTGGGGCTAGGATTCCATTAGCCCCTCTGTCCCAGCATGCAGCCAGATGGCAGCCAGGAAGCAAAGTTTACCTACAGGCCTGGGTTCGAGACCTGGGGACCTTCACTCTGTGCGGTCGCTGTGTGCGTGGCACCGTCTCCAAAGCATGGTGCAGGGCCAGACGGCTCTTCATCAAACGCGTAGAGGAGGGTTTGCTCCTACAGCTTCCTGCGCTCTAGGATTTATCCAGAGTGTTTTCTCCAGCTCAGTGTGGGAGGAGAATCCTCTGGTAACAAGCCTGAGCTCCAGGGAGCAGAGTGGCACCACGACGGGTGCAGGTGGTCAGGCCTAGCAGTCGGAGTCAGGGCCAAGCTAGTGTCTGGTATTGAGCAGGACTGGAGACTTAAGCGCATGTCTCTTGGTTCCACATGGCAGCCTGGGGGGCTGGGATCAGCCGCTGGCCCCGTGGATTCGGGCTGCAAACAGATCTGCCATCTGGCCTTGTCATTCTTTAGAGTCTGGGGGGTTGAGGATTTTCATGTTTTCTAACCATACCCCAAGCCGAGTGGCTGGGCAGCTGTACGGGCCCCACATGCTCAGTCGCGCTGCCGGGAAGTGGGGGACAGAGACCAATGGGGTTTGGCTGGCATCCTACTTTTGTCCCCTAGCTGAGGAGGCCCTGGGACAGGTGCATTATATGGACGCTGGTAGGTAAAAGACCCTGAGTTGCAGCACAAGAGGCCCCATCGGTGAAACAGGAGTGTGGACAAGCACTCAAAGGAGAGAACAGCTTTCTTTCATTTCCTTGCCGTGTACACACCCAGGCACTAGCAGCGGAGGACTGAGAGACGCACCGAGCTAGGGCTGGTGACACTAGGGTGTTGGTGGCAGGAGGTTCCACTGGTTAATGACACAGCAGAGAGAAAGCATTTCTGGGCATCAGGTTTCAATTTCCTGTTGTTCCGTCTCATCAGCCATCCCGTGTCCATGTGTGCGGAAATGGGAGCAGAGCAGGCCCTCCCAATCCCCCTTCTGTGCCACTGTGCGATTGACATTTGTCACCTCCCCTCGCACTCACCTCGCTCACACAACAATCCCAGAGTCGCACTCGCTCTTGAAGAGATGCTCCAGGCGCCTGCTGTTTCTTCACCCAGCCAGGACTCAATCCCTCCCCACCAGCCCCCTCCATCCCTTCAGCTACCCCGTCCATCCATCTCCCTCCCTCCAGGCCCACCCCACCCCTTCAGCTCATCCCACCTACCCCCTCCATGACTCCCTCCTCTCCCCCACTGAAACTCCACTCAACTCCCTGAACGCCCCTCCTCATCCCTCTGAGCCCCCTCAACTCCCCGTCCACCCACCAGCATCCCCCGAACTCCCCTCTGCATGCCTCCAAGGCCCCCCACTCTCTCCCTCTCCATCTTTCCAAAATTCCCCCCACACCCTGCTGCACTCCCCCCTCTCTGCCTACAGGGCCCCGTGTCCTCCTCTCACCACGCTCTCTACCTCGGAGCTGACATTACCTGTTTCCAAGTCACCGACATGCCGGGGAAAACGATCTCAACTGCTGACCGACCCATCTGACCAGCTAAAGCACGAGATGGGCTCCAGACCAGACCATCAGCTCACACGCGGGAACAGCCTGAGGGGCTCCTTGTGCTACTCTCTACAATAAACAGGGGTTGGGGAGGAACGTCAGTCTGAGCGGCAGATGCCGGAGGTCTCATGGTTCCCAGTCAAAGCCTCTTGGCATGGCGACATAAGAGAGAGGATGGTTTCCTACCTCAAAGGACCATTGCATCCCAACACAGGGCAATTCGATATTACACCTCAGCTCGACAGAGAAGGAAGAACACGGACTCACCCTGAGCAGTAACGACAGTTCTTGGAGACGTATCCCTGGTTCTGTGCTGTAGCGTGTCCGTGTCCCTGCCCCGCGGATCAGAAACCTTCAGGAGCAGCGTACATAGGGCTGGGGCACGCGCTGTCTCTCCTCGTGCTGCACCCCTGGGCTAACCCCCTCCGTTCCTTCACCACCGCAGAATCGTCGCGAGACACCGGAGCAAAGGGGCGGGGATCATGAAGCATCCACAGGGCATCCAGAAGAACCATTGTTACTGAACTTCTTCCAGGCACGTCCCCATGGGTGCTACATTGTAGGAGACTCCCAAGCAGTTTCCCCCCGGAGGGCTTGAAGTCAGATTGGCCGCAGATGGAAGCATGTGGAGCTAAATAAGGCGAGGCTGGGCCCTCGGTGACGGTAATGGGCTGTGAAGGTACAGACCGACGCACACGCCGCCGCTTGGCAGATCTCCAAGATGGGGGCGCTCTTTAAAGAAGTCAACCAATCTGGGAGGGACCACAGTCCCAATCTGGTAGCCCTGCCTACTACAGTTTGACACCGACACGGAGAGTCATGGGGCTGGTCTGACAATTGAGCCATTAGCTCTTTCCACCAAAGAGAGGAACAAAACATTCCCTGCAACTTCCTCAAGACCTCTGTCCTGTCGAGTAGAGCACAAGGGCTCTTCTAGTGTTTCGAGTGCGTAACGTGGCCTCCCTATTGCTCCAGTGAGGCTGGGGGTAGATCGTGGGAAGGGGGGGGTGGACTGGTTCCTCTGAAATGAGGAGGCTCCTTTAGGGATAAACCCCAGATGCAGCTTAAGCGTGGCCTTGCCAGGGAAGAGTACCACATTCGGGGAACATGCCTTTAAGGCTGCTTTGCTGCCTGGGGTAATTGCAACTAGAAAGCCCGTTTTCGTCAACAGGTGAGATAGCAAGCAGGCGCCTCAGGCTGGAAGCAGGGCCTATCTGACCGTTTTCCATGCGTGAGTTAGGTCCCAAGGAGGGGAGGGAAGTCTAGGTAGGGGAAAGAGGTTAGTTATTCCTCTGAGAAAGCTCTTTGTGGATGGGTGTGACCATGCAGAGGTGAAAAGCTGTGAGATGGGCTGAGATTCTCCGTGACGACCCCAGTTTCTTAAGGGTCAAGGTACAGTCCACATTCTGCAGAAGAGTTGCTGACACTGGCCAGCTATGCTGGGACACTCACCTACCCTAGAACCCGCGCGCAGGCCTCCCCAGTGTCAGCAGACCTCTCGCATCCACCGCCAACACGAGCTCTCAAGATGCTGGAACCACGGAGCAGCCATGCTCTGAGTCAGGGGATCCCCAGACTGGGATGTGCGGTGCACCGCTTGTCCTGCGCGAGGAAGTGTGGGGTGTTCGGGAGGGAGATTGGCAGATACACTGAAAGCTGCAGCAGATAAGGGCACCAGGCCTGTCTCAGTGAGGTCAGGGCGATCAGATTAGCAGGGCCTTCAACAGAAGAGGAAATAAAGGCCCTTGTCCCCACGGGAAGAGGTGAGTACCAGAGAGCACCATCCGATGCCTACCCTGGAAGAGCACTGGGGACGCGTCGTGTTTTGATAAGTGACAAATAAATCCATGAGTGGGACACCCCACACTGCAAACAAGTCCTGAAGAACTAACGGGTGCAGCTGGCCTAGCAGGAAGGTGCGACTCCGTTTGTCCACCACCACTCTCTGCAGGGCCGGCCTTACCATGAGGCAAACTGAGGCAGCCGCCTCAGGTGCCAGACTGTGGAGGGGGGGACACCACTAGGACCCAGAGAACTGAGACCTTTCAAAGTTTTGGCCCAAGCGAGGGGGCATAATTTGAGCTCCCCGCCTCAGGTGCCAAAATGTTGTGGGCCGGCCCTGACTCTGCGCACCCAGAAGTTAGGCCGTAGAGAAGGTGATGTTGTAATGGATGATCCATCATCTCCCGGGACAGAGAGGGCCCCGCTCTCTCTGTCAGTTTTAGAGAGGAATCCCGGGACCGCTCTTGATTTGTGAGCCTTTGAATTTGAAGGCTGGGGGGGGGGGGAGGGGAAGGGAGACTCGCCTGGCAGGGGCCTGTGGTCTTCCCTCTCAGTCTTGTTGGCGGAGGGAATGCTTTTGTTGAACGGCCCCAACCAGGATTGCCTCGCTGCAAGTTCAACATTCCTTGAAGCCCAGTGAACCAGCCACTGCCTTGTCCAGGGGTTCCCCCTCCCCACCAGCGTTGATCCGAACCACAAAGTCTTTTCTTTCTTGTTTGTCCCTGGTTGTTGTTTAAGTGGCACAGCCAAAATAAACACAAAAGAAGGCTAAAGAGCTTTTAAAAGCTGATCTGAGGAAGTGGGTCTAGCCCACGAAAGCTCATCACCTAATAAACCATCTTGTTAGTCTTTAAAGTGCTACATAGTCCTGTTTTTGGTAAAAGCTAAACAGTAACTGAAAGAAGAGTTAGGGCTCTGCAAATAGACAGCTAATGGCTCCATCTCTGCCTAGGAGCATCAGAGAAGAGACTGGTTAGCCCTCATGCACTAGGGGCACACGTGTAGGCCCAACGGGCACTGCTACTGACGTTCTCCGATCAGCAGCTCAGGGACAGACAGACCCCCTAAGGATACTACTCAAAAAAACGCTGTAAAAATGAAAGGCAACTTCAGAACAAGTGCTCACAACCAGACCACGTGTGAGTTGTGCATACGGAATGAAGTGCAAACCAGGAATAAAGAGCTCTAAAAAGGCCAGTTTCACAGAACTGAAAATAATTATGAGCCAAATCAATTGGGAGGAAAAATTTAACTAGACACTTGAGACTGGTAATTGGGAATTATTCAAGAATACTTTACGACAAGCCCCCAAAGCCACAGCCAAGGAAAAAAAGGCTGCATCTGTGTGAGGGGGAACCACCTGGCATAGAGGGGAAGTGAAAGCAGCTACTGTATATAAACAGATGGACTATAGGAGAAATTCATAGTAATGAATAGAAATCAGAAGCGAGTAAGTACAGAAAATTGATAAGGGATGCAAAAGGAGAACTCTATGGCCAGCCTGTATTAAGGACAATGAACAGATGTTTTAAAGCATCTTAAGAAGAAAATTAATCTTAGCAATTGCATTGATCCATTACTACATGGAAATAGTAAAATTGTCAATAATAATTCAGAAAAGGCGGTGTTCCGTAAATATTTCTGTTCTGTACTGGGGAGGAGGGACAGATCATATGGTGAACATACTCTTTCCATTCTACTGTATCTGCTGTTTAACAGCAGCTACTAGAGTTAGATATTTTTAAATCAGCAAGTGCAGATAACTTTCACCCAAGAGTTTAAAAACAGCTGGCCAATGAGCTTGCTGATCCATTAATGCTGATTTGCAATACGTTGGAGAACTGCAGCCGTTCCAAGAGATTGGAAGAAAGCTAATCTTATGCTTCAGAAATATTTAGAAAGTGTAAGCAGAACTCACATCGATCCCAGACAATATAAGGGAGGGATCGATATGGGACTTGATTAATAAAGATTCATAGGAGGTTAATTAATGCCAATCAATCCAAATGGATTTATGGAAAAGTGATCTTTGTCCAACTTAATGTTATTATGCAATTACAAGTTTGGTTGATAAAGGTAAAGGTTTTGTTGTAATATGCTTAGATTTTGCAAGGCATTTGACATAACATCCTGTTCAGCTACAAAGATACAAATTAACACAGCCTACATTAGATGCATTAAGAGCTGGCTAAGTGACAGGTCTCAAAATGTTACTGTAAATAGGGAATCGTCATAGAGCGTGTCCATTCCTAGGTGAGTCCTGCAGGAATGAATTATTGGCTACTGGATATTTTTAACAGTGACCCGGAAGGAAGATAAAATTCTCTCTGACAAAGTTGCAGGTGAGGAAGATGAGGGGAATGGTAAAGACTGAAGAGAACTGGTCACTGATACAGAACAATCTGGATTGCTTGGCAAACTGGCCACCCGCAAACAACATGCTTTTACTACAGCTACCATGAGGTGATTTAACAGGGAACAAAGAGCATGATGGGAGATTCTATCCTGGGACGTTGTGACTCTGAGAAAGCCTGTTGGATTCAAACACTCTTTCCTGCTGGGGCCACACAGACTAATGTGATATTGACATGGACCAGCAGGGGAATCTCGCGTCAGAGCAAAGGTTGTTTTCCCTTTGTATTGTGCAGCCGCTGCTGGGATTCTGACTCCAGTTCTGAGCCCACAGCTCAAGGAGGACATTGATAAAGCAGAAAGGGGTCAGAAAAGAGCCACAAGAACGACCAAAGGGTTAGCGAACCTGCCTTCGCGTGAGAGAGTCCAAGCGCCCCATCTCTTTAGCTTAACTGATGAAGGTTAAGGGGTGATTAGATCCAGTCGATAAGTACCTACCTGCGGAACACATTGCCAATGGGACCATCAGTCTAACAGAGGAAGGTCAAACAACCCAGTGTCTGGACAGGGAAGCTGGACAAATTCAGACGGGACATAAAACCTACATTTTAACAGCAAAGGGAATGACCCTTTGGAACAACTTACCCAGAGTCATGGTGGAGTCTCCATCCTTGACAATTTTAACCCAAGACTGGATGGTTTTCTAAAAGACCGGCTTTCGCGGCACCAGGAATTCAGGGTAATTCCATGCCCGGTGATAGACAGGAAGGCAGGTGTTTGTTGTGTCTTTGAAATCTATGAATTCCTTTGGAGTCTATGACCGGGACAGTGGCCACAAGAGGTACAGTGGGGTTGACAGGGATCCATTAGGACTGGTGTCAATGTAATAGCATGTCACAGGGTGGCGCAACTGGTCACTAGCAACATGTAACATGCCAGTTGTCCTAACCAGCCTGTGCTGCACGTACTGATGATATTTAAGGAGTTACGTAGCGATACCTTCTAAATGCTGGGACTTGGGCCAGAAGGGGATACACGGGGGTACACAGCCTGGCTGACCGGTGCGTATCGCACGTCTTATACCATGAGTCTTTCAGCACACAGCCATCAGCCAATCGAGACTGAAGTTACTGAGAGAGCACAAAACCTCCAGGCGCACACAGGGGTGCCGGGCATCCGGTTTTCAAGCAGGGATGCCCGGTTGAAAAGGGACCCCGGTGGTTCCTATCATGCAGGCCCTGTGCTAAGTACCAGCACCACATGCCTATTGGTCAGGGACTGCAGCCAATGGGAAGTGCCAAGGTGGTGCCTGTGGGTAGGAGCAGCATGCATAGCATCCTGGCTCCCCCAACTAGTAGCTGGACCTGCTGGCTGCTTTGGAGGCACAGTGCAGAGCCAGGGTAGGCAGGGTGACCAGGAGCCACCTGAGGTTAGCCCAAGCCCCAAGCCCCTGTTCAAACCTCCCCAAAGCCAGAGACCCCTCCCACACCCCAACCCTCTGCCTCAACCTACAGCCTCCTCCCACACTCTGAATCCCTGTGCCCCATTTGCCTGCATGGAACACCCTCCTGCACCCCAAATCCCTCATCTCCGGCCTACCCCAGAGCCCACACACCCAGCTGGAGCCCTTACCCCATCCCATACTCCAACCCCTGCCCCAACTGAATGAAAGTAAAGGGGAGAGCAAGCCACCGAAGGGAGTGGGGGTGGCCTCAGGGAAGGGGTGGGGCTAGTGTGTTGGGTTTTGTGCAGTTAGAAAGCTGGCAACCCCAGGGGGCAGGGCCCAAGGGAGGGGGCGTCCTGTTTCTAAGATCACAGAAGCCTTGCACATCAGGAGAATGCAGAGGGACCCGCAGGATCCTTCACCCAGGGGCCAGCTGGCCCAGCTGCTAAAGGCTGGGAGGACTCGAGGTGAGCTGATCTCTGCAGAGAAGGGAGCGTCTGGTTAGGTCAGTCTGGAGTCTAGAAGGCAGGTTCTGGTGTGGACGTAACCCAATTTCCAATCATTCTCCATCCCTCTGCGATCCCCATTCCCCCCCACCCTGGGTACTTCCTCCCGCTCTGTATTCCCCTCCGTCCCCCTGAGAATTCCCTCCAGTGTGATGTGACTCCCCACCCCACCCCTCCACAGCTCCCCAAGGCAGATTCCCCCCAGCCCACACCCTATCCTGGAGCCTGCCACTGCAGCCCCTCAGCTCAGACCAGAGTCCTGCACTAGGGTGGGGGAGGGCTTCGGGGGACTGCTCCTCCCTGCAACGCATCCCCCCAGCACCTGCCTGCAGGATCCGTCTCCTCAGACCCATCCCACTCCAGCCATACTGCACTGCCACTGCTGTGGGTCCTTCTGCCCCCCCCCCCAGCCAGCTTCTCCACCTCCCCCACCCCACAGCCTGCTTCTCCACCTCCCCCACCGCACCCCAACCCCTCCCCCGACCAGCTGAAAAAGGGGTCCTGGTCGGTGCTGACTGCAGGGCTGGCAGCTCCCTGCTCATCTCCATGCGGTGTGGCTGCCAGGAAGCAGCTGGCACATCCCCCTCACAGTCCCTAAGTGTAAGGGGGCCAGGGGCTCCCCACGCTGCCTTTGCGACCCTCCGCTCTCCTGCCCCAGTCCTGATCCCCTCCTGCCCTCCAAACCCTCCATCCAGCTTGGAGTCCCTCCTGCACCCATCCCCTCATCCCTGGCCCCACTCCAGAGCCCGCCCCCTGGCCCATACCCCCACCCCGAGCCAGCCGAGTAAAAGCGAGTAAGTGGGGGTGTGGGGAGCAAGCGACGGGGAATGCAGTGAATGGGGGAGCAGGGCAAGGACCTTTGGTTTTGTGCAAGTAAAAGTTGGCAACCCTCCATCTGGCACCAGCTCTTCTGCTTCCCCCCCCCTTGCTCCCCGCCCCAGCCGGCATGCCCCCCATCAAGCACTTCTGCCCCCTGCTGGGATCCACTCCCCCCAGTCCAGCACCCAGCTCCCCTGCCACCCACACCTGGAATTCTCCTGGCGCCCTCCCCCAGGGACTGGCCTGGTCCCCCCAGAGCACTAGCACCCCTGGCCTCTACTGGCTGCTTTCCTCAGCCCTGCGGGCTCCACTGCCCATCATGGATATGCCAGTGGGTGTCAGCGCAGGGATGTGGGTGGTACGAGGGTTAACAGGCCAGTGGTGCCCATCCCAGGGGCTGCGGGTGGTATTGGGGCAAACGGACGGCGGCTTCCCATTCTGGAGAACACGGGCAGCAGGGGCCGGAGGGCTAGCGGGAGCCTGGTCCAGGGGAAACGGGATAAGGGGACAAAGTGCCAGTGCAGGGCTGTTCTGGGGGTGCGTGGGGCATGACCAGAGCACGCTGTGCCCTGCCCTCATGCAGCTGTCACTGCTGTGTGGGAACCTGCGTCAGACTGGGCTGCTCCTGGGGGTGGCAGGCGCTGAGCGCTGGCGGGGGGGGGGCACCAGCAGGCGATGGGGGCTGGCTGGAGTAGGGACTTGGTGGATGACAAGGCAGCTCAAGGAGCACACACGACAGGCCCAGTGGGTCTCAGCTCCTGCGGGCACGTGACCCAGCAGGCTCTAGATTTCAAACCAGACGGGCGTCCCCTAGCCCTTGTGATTGGGAGAAAACCTCAGCACCAGGGTCTGGGGTAAGCGAGGCAGCAGCGCTGCCTGGCTCTGCAGAGAGCCTGAGCCTGTCGCTCTGAGAGGCGCAGCTGCCTCAAGCAATCGCAGGAGGGTTTTATTGCCAAGCCCTGCTCATTCCAGCCCAGCGTGGAGCTCTGCCTGGGGCAGGAGGGCCACAGCGCAGTGGGGCCGGCCCATCCCCCACCATGCAGACACCCTGGCTGCAGAGGGAAGTACCGCCCCCTCCCCACTGCCACCCTACTTCTCTGGGGGGGGGGGCCTGCTGTCCTGTAGGGGGTCAGGAGGTGTGTAGGTCAGAGCCATAGGGGCCCATGTGACCTGCCATGGGGTCAGCGTTTGCATCATCTGGACCTAGTGGGGGGAGGGGAGACTGGCAGACCCCAGGGGCAGGAGCCGGGGGCCCAGTCGGGGTCAGTATGATCCGGGCAGGGGAGGGCCCAGAACTAAGCTCTCGGAGGACGGGGATCCCCAGGGGTCCAATCCTTCCATCTCCCCTCACCCCACAGCGCCCCCTGGTGGGCAGCTGGGGAAATCACTCACCTGTGGACGGCTCGCCCGCCTCGGCTCTCCACGTCTCGATGATGAGGGAGAAGGTGCCCTGGAGCAGAGAGAGAGCAGAGAGCGTGAGGGGCTGGGGGCGGGAGAGGGTGGCCTGGGACAGAGATCGGGTGGCGTGAAGAGGAGCACGGAGAGGAGCGAAAGGCTGCCTTGGGGGTGCCTCGCTGGTGACGCTGGGAGGAGGACGACGCTGAGCAGGACTTACTGGGAGGAGGGGATTTATGAATAAAACTATCAACTCAGAACAGACCATCTGATTGGAGCCTGTGGCTAGCACAGGCCGGAGACCTGCCCCAGAAATACCTCCCCGAGCAGAACATCCCGGCTGCATTGACACATGGTCAGGGCTGGAGAATCCTCTGCCCCCTTGGTCAGTTGTTCCAGTGGGAAATTTCTCTCCCTGTTAAACCCAGACTCCTCCTTCCCGGTCTGACTGTCTGGCTTCGACGCCCAGCCATGGGCACACGGTAGGCCTTTCCCGGCTAGACTGGCAAGCCCTTGAGCAAACAGCCCATTCTCGTGGCTCTTCTCTGGCCCCTCTGCAATTTATCCACCTCCTTCTTGAACTGTGGGCCCAGGACTGGCCCCAGGGTCCCAGCAGCGGTCGCCCTGCACCAGAGGGAAAGAACTTTCCTGCTCCGACTCGAGATTCCCCAGTTCACACGGCCCAGGGTCACACTAGCCTTTGGCCCTGGCATCGCAGCGGGAGCCCGGGTTCTGCTGCTCCTCCACCACGACCCCCGGATCTTTGCCAGAGTCGCTGCTTCCTGGGAGGGAGCCCCCAGCCTTAGGCATGGCCAATGGTCTTTGTGCCTAGGGGCCCCAGTGACACACAGGCCGGTTAAAGAGGCACATGGTTTGCTTGTGGCCAGTTGACCAAACCACCCTGTGTAATGGGGCGGGGGGGTATTAGGGGGGACCGGCCCTGCTGGGCACAAGTGCCAGCTTCATGGATGTTCAGCACCCACTGGCCGGCAGGCTCCCCCCTCAGCCTCTCTGCCCCCAGCGCCTCTCCCCCACTGGCAGCCCTGCTGATCCCTCTGCCCTCCCATTCCCTCCAGCACCTTCCACCACCTGCAGCATTGGGAGGCAGGGAGGGGAAGGATGTGGCACACTCGGGGGAGAGGGTGGGAAGAGGGTGCAGGGGCAGTATGAGGGGGGCACCGAGCTCCCCCTGGCTAGAGCAGCAGTCAGCACCAATGCAGAGGGGAGATATCAGGGGCAGCACTGGCGGATTGCGGGGGGTATCAGGGAGGGGCTGGGGGAAGGGAGTATTAAGAAGCGTATCACGGGGCCTGTGCTGACCCCAGCAGCCAGCTAGGCTGAGATCCCTCATATGGCTCTGGCCTGCCACTCTTTGGCCTGGTCCCACTGGGAACCCTTGACATAGAGGCAAGGTGAACTCAGGGCAAACAGGGAGTCGCCAACCCAGCTCCCTACAGAGCTACAACCGGGGGGGGGGGGGGGGAGCTTGAGAGTCAGCATGAGAGACACACACACCTGGCAAACACGCTCTAAACTTCGTCCCAAAGCCCCCCCACCCCAACATCCAGCCCTAAAACTCCGTGCTGGAGTAAAAACACTGCAGCGGTTCTGGGTAGAGGGAGGCTTCCCGGGTTCCTAGCGCTGACCACACCTGCTGCGTGGGCGTTCAGTGCAAGCTGCTCCTGGCCCGCAGAGACCACGTGCAGGCTCAGGAGACCAGAGTGGTGAACCGGAGGCGACGAGGGAGCCAGAGGGGCACACACAGGCGCCTTTGCGGGACACAACAGAGCAACCTGGGCTGCACAGCAGGGGAAGGCTCAGGGAAGAACATCAGGCTGGAGCCGAGGGAAGGGATCCCCGTGTCGGAACCCTCCTTCCAGCTGTCATGGAACCCTCTCACGCAGAGAAGCCAGCGCCCTCCAGGGGAGGGGACCCCAGCTCACAGCAGTGGGGGAGTTGACTGTGGGATAGCTGGGTGTGTGGTGAGCAGGAGAACCACCCACTGAATTGCCTGCCAGGCACTCAGGTTGCAGATCTCATGCGCAGTGCTGGGGGGGAGCCGGTGGCTTGGCACATGTGTATCCGTGCCATGGGGAAAGGTAGGAGAGAGGGGAAAAAGGCCAAATGCAGGCGGTCAGATTTGAGATTGAAGTCTAGGAGCCCCATTCATTCTCTGAAGCGTTGAGCTCCGTGTGCAGGGCCAGCAAGCCAGACAGGCCATGGATGGGACAAGGGAGTTGGGAGGGGAGAGGGAGTTGAGCTGATTAGAAACAGGCAGTACTTTATTTGTGCCAAGGCTTGAGTGTAACTTCCTTGAACGCCAGGACAGCTTTCGTTACAGTGCTGGGAACTAGGAGCCTTTTGGGAAAGGAAGTGCCTGCAGAAGCCGAATGGGATCCACCCAGCCCAAAACAGAACCCAAGTGCTGGTATGTACAATTCGAAAGGTCGTAAGGAAGTTTTTACACTCTGGACCTGTTGGCTTCTCCCCAGACCCGAGGGGCACCCGGTTTGGGCTGAATCATCTCTTGGGGAGGGTTTATTAAAAGGGGAACTCTGTAAAGGGTAGGAAAGAAAAGGCAGTAGGAAAGAAATTAGCAAAGTAAAGGGGTAAGAAAGAAATTAGCAAAGTACAGGGAGGAACTGGGGAGCAGCAACCGGGTGTGAGAGAGTCTGGTTCACACGTAACCCATAGAACTTGATGAAACAAACAGAAATTAAAAGGAACAGTCACAAGAGTGAAACACCTGCAAGCTCCCTGGTGACTATTTAAAAACACCATCATAGAGGCTCAAATAAAATAGACCCCACATGATTTTTTTTTTAAACAAAAGGACAGTCAGGAGACCAAAATAAGGCCACTATGGCTACCCAGTAAAGTCAAAGAGCAGTTTCCACGAGGAGTAACGGTAGTTCGGAATAGAGAGCCTAATCCGAACTACCTACTCCGTGCCGCGTGTAGCCGCGGGCACGGAGTCCGCACTAACAGGCATTTAAAAATGGCGGCGCCCGACAAGATGCAAATGAAGCCCGGGATATTTAAATCCTGGGCTTCATTTGCAACTTCGGATGCCTACATTAACCACCCTAGTTCGAACTAGGGTGGTAGTGTAGACATACCCTAAGAGGGTGGGGAAATACTGGGATGGGTTCCCTAGGGAGGAAGTGGAATCTCCATCACTAGAGGTTGTTACATCTCCGCTTGACAAAGCCCTGGCTGGGTTGATTTAGTTGGGTTGGTCCTGCGTTGGGCAGGGAGCTGGACTCAATGACTCCCGAGGTCTCTTCCAGCCCTAGGGTTCTATGAAAAGTTGAAAGTTAAATCCTAGTGAGGAAAATAAAAAGGGGCAAACTCTGGCGAGTCAAATGTAAGAGTAGAAGAGGTGGGCCAAGAAAGAATGTTTAAGACAGCTGGCTGAGGCACAAAAGCTAACAGCACTTGTTGAACTACAACTGAAGCAAGAAGCTTGCCAAATAGTCACTGGTAGGGTTGCCAGATGGTTTAACCAAAAATACCGAATGCTCCCCCCCAAAGAAAACCACCGGGGAAAATGCTATTAAGGGAAAAAAAGGGGAAACCAAAGTTGCTGAGCCAAAAAAAAAAAAAAAAAGTTTAAATCAGCGTGGCCGCTTTAAGAAATGCTTTTGAGGCTTTTGGGCCCTAACAGGCTGTCGACAGCCGTCCACCATCTTGTCTTCCTGCTCCGGGCCTGTGGAACCAAGTAAGCACCCGGGATTTTTGCCTCTTGGCTGGGGGGGGGGGGGGGGGAAATCAAAAAATACCAGACATTTGAGGTGTCCGGTACTTTCTGCATTTTTTTTTTTTTTTACCAGACAGGAGGCAAAAATACCAGACTGTCTGGGTCAATACCGGACACCTGGTAACCCTAGTCAATTGAAGGGCCGCTGGACAATTGAAGGGCCACAGGGGCACTTGGGCACAGTCACTGCAGAGAAGCTAAATGAATTCTGTGTCTCCTGCCTAGGGGGTGAGGGAAATTCCCATGCCAAAGCCATTGTTCTTAGATGATGGATCTGAGGAACCGTCCCAGACTGAGGTGTCAGCCCAGGAGGATTTGGAACAATCAGATAAATTAAACAGTAATAAGTCACCAGGACCAGATGGTATCGCCCAAGAATTCCAAAGGAACTTGTGACATTGCAGAACTACTAAGGGTACGTCTACGCTACAACGTTAATTCGAACTAACTTAGTTCGAATTAGTTAATTAATTCGAACTAACGGATCCAGACTAAAAAACTAGTTCGAATTAGCGTTTTGCTAATTCGAACTAGCATGTCCACATTAAGTGGACCCTGAACCGGGCTTAAGGATGGCCGGAAGCAGTGCCAGCAGGGCATCAGAGAAGAACTTAGAGCGTGGAGATGCAGTCTCAGGCTAGCCGAGGGCTGCGCTTAAAGGGTCCCGACCCACACCCCAGACAGACAGTTCTCAGGGGTGCCCCGCTTGCAAAGCAGTCCTGGCTTGGATTGCCTGGACTACTCACACTGGGCACATCACACCACTCGGCCATCAGCCGGCTGCACTTGCTGCAGGCTGCCATCTGGGAAGAGGGGGCAATTGGGGGGCTGCAGGAGAGCTTCCACCCCCAGAAGCCCACAGAGCCAGCCCAGTCCTCCCCATCGGGGGCTCGTGCCCCATTCCTCCCTCACCTCCTTCCACTTACCCTTCCCTAGCCCCTCTTCTTGATGTACAAAATAAAGATAACGTGTCTTCCAAAATGGAATCTGTCTTTATTGAACAAAACTGGGGGAGACTGGGAAAAGGAGGTGGGAGAGGGGAAGAGAGAGGCTGTGAGAGGGGAGGGCAACTACAATGATCAGGGGTTGGGAACAGGTCCCATATGAAGAGAGGCTAAAGAGACTGGGACTTTTCAGCTTAGAAAAGAGGAGACAGAGGGGGGACAGGATAGAGGTCTCTAAAAGCATGAGTGGGGTGGAGAGGGTGCATACAGAAAAGTTCTTCATTAGTTCCCATAAAGAAGGACTAGAGGACACCAAAGGAAAGGAATGGGTAGCAGGCTCCAAACTAGTAACAGAAAGTTGTTCTTCACAAAGCAGAGAGTCAACCTGTGGAACTCCTTGCTGCAGGAGGCTGTGAAGGCTAGAACTAGAACAGAGTTTAACGGGAAGTGAGATCAAGTCATGGAGGCTGGGTCCATGGAGTAGTACTAGCCAGGGGGTAGGAGTGGTGTCCCTGCCCAAGGTTTGTGGAAGGCTGGAGAGGGATGGCACGAGACAAATGGCTTGGTCACTGTCTTTGGTTCATCCCCTCCAGGGTCCCTAGGGTTGGCCACTGTCGGCAGACAGGCTACTGGGCTAGATGGACCTTTGGTCTGACCCAGGACGGCCATTGTAAGCTCAGGGCTCAGGGTCGGGGGTCTCAGTGGACCACCTTGATTTTCATGCAAACCTGCTCCTGGGTGGCCAGGCTGGCAGCTCTCCTGCCCTAGATGGCCACTTTCCTGTGCCTAGTGCGGAGATCATGGACGAGATCCACAATGTCCGTACTAGCCCAGGCGGGTGCCCACCTCTTGCGGTCCCAGGCAAGCTCCCGGGAGCCACCAGCCTGGTCCCGGGAAGAGTGGGAGGGCTGGGGGGCATCAGGTGGCTGGCTTGATCCATGCCAGGTGCAGGGTCTGCTGGCTGGGTGCTGGCAGGCTTGCACCTGGCACGGGCACCGTAGCCAGCCCGTGCCCCTTTAAGGGGTCTGGTGCCGGGAGGGGGGCAGAAGAGTTTCCCTGGTGTTGGCCAGAGTGGCCACCAGGGAAAGCTGGGGAGGGCTAGCCTCCCACTAGTTTGAATTAAGGGGCTACACAGCCCTTAATTCGAACTAGCTAGTTCGAACTAGGCTTAATCCTCATAAAATGAGGTTTTCCTAGTTTGAACTAAGCGCTCCGTTAGTTTGAATTAAATTTGAACTAACGGAGCGCTAGTGTAGCGCCTATGAAAGTTAGTTCGAACTAACGTCCATTAGTTCAAACTAACTTTGTAGTGTAGACATACCCTAACTGTGGTGTGTAACCGATCATTTACACCAGCTTCTGCACCAGCTGCCTGGAACAAAGCTGATTTAAAAAAAAAAAAAAAAAGCCTCCAGAATAGGGCCAGGAAAGGGTAACTAGTTACCTGGTAAGCATCACCCTTACTGAGTAATGCTTACCGGTTAACTGGTGCCTGGGAGCAGCCCCAACCCCAAAACTGGGAGCCTGCTGGCAGCAGGAATCCCAACCTAACGTTTAACCGGTTGACGGATTAATCGGGATTTTACATCCCTTCTCCAGAGGCATTGCCGGCAATCACAGCCTGGTAAGTCTCACTTCAGAACCACACAAATTAGGTGAAACTACAGCAAATAAAATTATTGCCAGACACAGATGAACACACTACATTGGGGAAGAGCCAACATGGCTTTTAGAAAGGAAATCGCGCCTCGCCAATCTGTTAGAATTCTTTGTGAGGATCAACAAGTATGGGGCAAAGGGGATCCAGTGGATAAAGCGTATTTGGATTTTCAGAAAAGCCTTGGAGAAGGTTCCACACCAAAGGCTCTTGAGCAGGGGATAACAGGGAAGATCCTCTCATGGATCAGTAACTGGTTAAAAAGAGAGGAAACAAAAAGTCAGGTTTCCGAATGGTGAGAGGCAACTAACAAGCATCTGTACTGGGCTGTCCAATATATCCATAAAGGACCTGGGAAAAGGGGTAAACAGTGAGGTGGCAAAGCTTGTCAATGCTACAAAACTACTTACGCTAGTTAAGCCCAAAGCAGGGTAAAGAGTTACAAAGGGATCTCACGAAACAGGGTGACGGACACAAAACGGCAGGTGCCATTCCACGTTAATAAATGCAAAGTGACGCACGTGGGAATGTTTCCATTGCATTTATCAACACGCCAATCCCAGCTCTCCACCCAGAACAATGGGACCTAAATTAGCGCTTACCCCTCCAGACGGGTCTTGGAGATGCTGCGGCTACTTCTCTGAAAACTTCTGCGCAGTGTGCAGGGCAGTCAAAACAGCCAAGCAGACTTTTAGGAGCCATTGGGAAAGGGAAAGCTAATAAGGCAGGAATTAGCACACCACCATATTAATCCCCAGTACGCCCACCCCTGGACTAGTGCATGCGGGTCTGGTTGCTCCATTTCGGAAGAGAGAGGAGAACTGGAAAAGGTGCAGAGAAGAGCACCAGAAAGGGTTAGAGGGATGAACAGCTCCCATGTCAGGAGAGATTAAGACTGGAACTGTTGAGCTCGGAAAAGAGGAAGCGAGGCCTGAGAGCGGGCTGTCAAATCAGGAGAGGTGTGGAGAAAGAGACTAGGGGAAGGTTGTTTACCCCTTCACATGACACAAGAACTAGCGGTCACCAATGCAAGGAAGGGGCAGCACGTTTAAAACAAAGGCAAGTCTGGCAGCTTCCCCAGCGCACAGTCAGCCTGTGGACTTACAGCCGGGGGGGGCCAAAAGTGCCAAAACAATGTGGCTAAGTTTTGAGTACAGCTATTAGCCAGAAAGGTCTGGGACACAACCACCGGCACCAGGTCCCTGAGCTTCCAGCTGCCAGAAGCTCAGAGCGGAGGATGGGGGTGGATCACTTGGTAACTGCCCTGTTCTGTTCATTTCCTCCATGGCACCTGGCACCAGCCAGTCGGCAGCCAGGAAATGGGTTAGATGGACCTTTGGTCTGACCCAGTTGGGAAAGAGGAATGGGGGGGGGTGAATAATGGAGACGTGTCGCTGTGGGAGGGGATGTTTAATGGGAGAGAATTATCGGAGGGGGAGCACAAAGGGGAGCACTGTGAGGGGGTGCAGGGGGGTTGTAGTCTTTGGGTAGGGTCACAAGGAGGTTGCTGGGGTGCAGTATTGGAGGGGTTAGATGCTGGGGGGAGGTTCCAGGGAGGGGCTCTCACCGGCCACTTGAAGTGGAAGGCCACGCGGATGGGTGCGCTGGTGGCCGCAGCATTGCGGTCAGCGGGGACCGTGTCGCTCAGGGCAGCCCCGAAGGTGCAGGGGGGCTCAGGGGACACCACGGCCTGGGCATGCTTGAGGCAGACGCGGAAGAAGAGGCGGCAGGGCCTGGCACTGGGGCACAGGCTGCGGGCGCTGCTGCGGAACGAGTGCACCTGGAGCTCAAACACCCCAGCCGGCTGGGCCTGCGGGACAGAGCAGGGGTGTTAGCATGGGAGTCTGCCCGCTTCTCCCTAGGGACCCCCCACCTCAACCCTCCTAGCACACAGTGACCCGCCACCCCGCAGCCAGACCCCACAGCATGCAGCCCCCACCCCATAGATCCCCCCCGCGCTCTGCCCCTCCCGCCCAGAGATTATGCGCCCAAGGGCCCTGTCCCACCCTGGGCTGGAATTCCCCCATGGCACCTCCAAGGCCCCGGCCCCCCCCTCCAGAGTTTGCAGCCCCCCAACTCACAGCCTTTGCCTCCCCTGGCACCCCCTCCCTGTGCCTCTCAGGGCTCATCTCTCCTTTCCAGAGAAACCCATTCCCTGGGGCAAACTCCCCCTGGCTGACCCTGCCACCCCCTGGGCGCAAGTATCCTGGAAACCAAGTAATCCCCCAGGCAAGCACACACCCCAGCCACCTGGTGTACCCCCACCATCTCCCGCCAGCCTGAAACTGCCCCCCATCCCCTGACACAGCCCTTCTCCACAAGGGAGAGGCGCTGTCTTCCCCAGACCCTCCAGGGCCTGAACCCTCCCTGGGGTCCAGCCAGCCTCCCTGAGAGCAGAGACCTCCAGGGGCAGCCCGGACCCGATTCACCCCGCACCCCCCGGCCAGCAGAGACCCCCAGCCCTGGTCAGCCCGCAGGGCGAGTGGAGAGCTCTCGAGGTGCCGGCCCTTTGGGAGCGCAGAGCCACCGCTCACCTCCCGCCCCCCGCCCCAGCGCTTCCGAGGCGGTCCCGGGTCCCCCTGGAGCAGCGTCCCTCGGCCACCCTCGCAGCAATCGGCCCCAGCTCCGTTAGAGAGACTCGTCCCCCAGGAGCGGTCACTGCCCCCGCCGCCTCCCACCCCACGGTGCGCACAGCCCCCTTGGGGCGCCCCAGTCCGCACTCGTCCCTGCGCGCAGCCCCTCGGAGAGGTCCCGGCCGGACACACGGACACACACACCCCCCCCCCCTCCGCTAGGTCCTGGCTGCCCCCTCGGAGAGGTCCCGGCCGGACACACGGACACCCCCCCGCTAGGTCCTGGCTGCCCCCCCGGAGAGGTCCCGGCCGGACACACTGACACACACCCCCCCCCCGCTAGGTCCTGGCTGCCCCCTCGGAGAGGTCCCGGCCGGACACACGGACACCCCCCCGCTAGGTCCTGGCTGCCCCCTCGGAGAGGTCCCGGCCGGACACACGGACACCCCCCCGCTAGGTCCTGGCTGCCCCCTCGGAGAGGTCCCGGCCGGACACACGGACACCCCCCCGCTAGGTCCTGGCTGCCCCCCCGGAGAGGTCCCGGCCGGACACACGGACACCCCCCCGCTAGGTCCTGGCTGCCCCCTCGGAGAGGTCCCGGCCGGACACACTGACACACACACACACCCCCCGCTAGGTCCTGGCTGCCCCCCCGGAGAGGTCCCGGCCGGACACACGGACACCCCCCCCCCCCCGCTAGGTCCTGGCTGCCCCCTCGGAGAGGTCCCGGCCGGACACACTGACACCCCCCCGCTAGGTCCTGGCTGCCCCCCCTCGGAGAGGTCCCGGCCGGACACACGGACACCCCCCCGCTAGGTCCTGGCTGCCCCCCCGGAGAGGTCCCGGCCGGACACACTGACACCCCCCCCCGCCAGGCCCCGCGTTCCCCCGGCAGGAGCCACTCACCAGCTGCCCGCAGAGCGCCAGGAGGCCGGCCAGGAGCAGCGCAGCCATGGGGCGGGGAGCAGGCGGCGTGGGCCGGGGGCTCAGTCCCTGAAGCGGCAGCTTAGTCCAAGGGAGGGGCGCCCGGAGCGGGGCGCGGAGAGGCCGAGGAGGGGCCGCGGTGCCCGCCGGCGGAGCCCGAAGCTGGAGCAGCCCGCAGGGGCGAGGCGCAGGGCTCGGGGGAGGGAGCGCGCACGACAGGCACCCAGCGGCCGCCTCCGGCGCTTTTAACCGGGCTCAGCCTGGTGTCGGGTTGCCCGGCTCCGGCGCCCGCCCCCTCCCCCGCCAGGCAGGGGCAACCCCGCCCCCAGCCGAGCGAGCGCCGCCCCCACCCCCAGCAGCTGGCCTGGCCCCTGCGGCCTCTCGGCGCTTGGGGGCGTCTGGTTCCCCGCGAGAGTCTCCCCGCCCTGGTACCTGCTGGGCAGGTGGCAGAACAGCGCTGGGCATCCCGGGGGCATCGCTCTGCCATTGGGCACCATGAGCCTCCCTCCCCTGGCCCGCAGCATCCTGCTCCTCCTGGGGCAGGGCCGTGGGGGGCGCAGCCCCCGTAGCTGAGCGCTCTGGTGAGGGGGCAGGTAACACCCTTAGCTGGGACGGCCGGGTTGGATCAGAAGACTCCCATCTAGCCTCCAGGAGCACCTACCCCAGAATGCATGGGCAGAAAGTGAGACTCCATCTCGCTCCGAGAGCCAGGAGCCAACACTCCCTGTAAACTTTTCCAACCATGTGTAGAATAACTTTTTATGTAGACTGAGGCATGCGCCATGTGCACCACCCCCAGAAACACAAACCCAGCTGTGGGCGCTCTGCTAATCAGCTGGGCAGCCTTGGAATCTCTCCTGAGTGGCCGCACAAGGGCTCAGCTTCCAGGCGCTCTGCTAGGAAGAAATGCAAGTGGCTGGATTTCTCCGCACACATTCCTGCTAACAACTCACAGGTTGGGGGACCAGAGCTCATCTAGTCCGGCCTCCTCAGTTTCACGTGGATCCTCCTCTTGCGCCCAGTGGCTTCAGGCAGAGACCAGGAGAGACCCAGATGCTGTCAATGGCAGGGAATTAAGGTGGTGACACCAGTGGGGTGTCCTGAAGACCATGCTGCAGACAAAGAAGGAACTCCCCCCCCCCCCCACACACACACACACCACCTAAACATTGACGGTTATAACCTTTGCTCTTGTTTGCCACAGAAATTGTTGATCCCTTTGGCTCTTACATTCTTGGCCTCTGCCCCTTCCAGCGGCAGTGAGTTCCACAGGCTAATGACACCTTGGGTGAGAAGACATTTCCTATTATTGGTTTTGAATCCCCCCCCCCGCCAACTTTCAATTTCAGCGCGTGTCCCCCCCCCCCCCCCCCCCCGCCAACTTTCAATTTCAGCGCGTGCCCCCTTGTGTGATGAGACGGGGGTGCTGCCATTCCCAATTTCCATTCTCTCTCCCGCAGTCGCTGGCGAATAGACATTTATTAGGTCTGCTCTTAGCAGCTCCTTTCTACAGGAACAATCCTGGATCTTTTCCAGCCTCCCTTCGGAGCAGGTTTCCAGGCCTGTGATCATCAGCAGGACCTGGAAGCATGGCCAGTATCTCTGAAAGATGGGACAATAAAAATGGGCAGCTCCTGCCATCCTGACTGGGCGCCTGGGTATTACATTATGCACTTACTAGCAATGAAAATGAACAGCACCTAGCACAGTGGGGGGTCTATCCCTGACTGGGGCTGCTAGGAGCTGTAATAAAATAATAATTTTTATAATCAACAATAATAATGAATAATGCGAGAATCCAAAACCACTAGCCACTTTTCTACACCTGGGAGCCAGGACACCCGTGTCCAGTTCTCAGTTCTCCCGGCTACATTTTAAGTCAAGTTTTGTCACTTTCCAGACCATAATTTGTCATAAAATTTCTCCCTCCAGGTCTTTCCCCCTCCAAATGTCCTGGCCTCATCTGTATTTTAATGCCTCCCTTAGATCTTAGGAAGAGCAGGAAGAGAGCCATGTTGGAATCCTGCCAGGGTCTCCGTATGCAGCACAATGCCACCAGTGAGGTCTTAACCAGGATCAGACTTGGGACAATACACATCCATCATTGTCTATGTTATTCCATCCACAATCATCTGTGTTAGAAGAACGCCAAGATTGCAGAACCAAGCACTCCAAAATGAGGAAGTGCCAGAGTTAAGGATGCCCAAGCAACCTTAATTCATCCCTTTGGGTCTCTGCAATAAGCCACAGTTTATACTTACATGATCTCAGGCTGGTTTCCCCTCATTCAGTGCCCAGGCTGGACAGCACACCCTGACCAGGCAGCTAGACACGAGTGCTTCTCACCTGCCTGATTTACCTGGCGTGAGCCTAATTCTGCCCTGAATATAAAGTTAGCCGTTTCCCCAGGAGAAGGGAGGTCTGGGTTTTCCAATTAGCTTATCTTAACACCACCTCTCTGAGACTGAGGGGGCATCGTTAGCCTTGGTTTATGCACAGAGCACTGGAACTCAGACTCCTGGGTTCTAGTCCTGGCTCTGGATGGGGGGGAGGTCCAGTATTTACAGCAGGAGACTGGGCATTGAGACTCCAGGGGTTTCTTCCCATCTCTGGGAGGAAAGTGAGGTCTAGTGGCTAGTGCAGGGGGGGCTGGGTGTCAGGACTCCTGGGTTCTGCTGAGTTAAGTTGTCACGTGCCTCAGTTTCCCCATCTAACCCTCTGGGGGAAAGGACACCATGCGATCACATCCATGCTTAGAAGCAGGGTATGCCTACATTACCCCGCTAGTTCGAATTAGCGAGGTAGTGTAGACATACCCACAGAGAGCTGCAAAGTGGTTATGTGACCCAGGTGAGTTCTGGTGTGAACCCCAACTGGTTTACACTGGAACTAGTTTGCATCGGGTGGGGAGGGAGACCAAGCTCTGCCTGCTCCCGTCTTCAGCCCTCCTGTTGAATCAGCCCCTTTGCTGCCATGACACAGCCCATCTATCGGCAGCCCCCCTTGCTGGGTCTTTGGGGCTGCTAATGCACCAGCCTTTATAGGACCCTGGGAGGCGTGGGGCATGTGGAGGAGGGGGCAGCGTAACCCCTCAGCTCTCCCCCTGCCTACAGCATTGCCTCGGCCTCAGGCCCTCGGGCCCTGCTTTGTGGCGCTCTGCAGAGAGGCGGCCTGGACCAGCTGCGGGATGCTTCAGCTGTATGCTAATCCGCAGCACCTGCCTTCTTGCTTCCACAAGCCCCCCGGCCGCCTCCCCTTTAAAGTCCCGGGGAAAGCCGCCGGCAGGGCTGGTTTCCCGACGTTTTAATGCAGCAACAGCTGTTAAAAACTTGGCAGCGCTGAGCCTCCCTGCCCCTGGACTGGAGCAGCTGGGGAAGCCGAACAGGCCCTGCCCTGCAGCCATCGGCTGCACCGCCCTGGCCAGAGTGCCCGTCCCTGCACCCCAGCAAGGTGGGGGGGCGGGAGGTCCCAGACCCACAGGCCCAGCCGTTGGGCTTGGAGCCTGGCCCGGCAATTGCAGCGGGTGCGGGGCGGCCCCCGGGGGGTTGGGGAGACTGAGGAGGGAGCATTTCTAAGCGAAAGGAGCCAGAATCAGCCTCCGGCCTGTGGTGCTGACTCCTGCCAGGGGCCCCTATCATCTGCCTGCCCACCCAGCCACAGCGACCCTGAACCCCGCTCCCTGGGCCGGCCACACCTCCGCACCCCGCTTCCTGGGCTCCCCCTGCCTCCCTCCTGCCCCCTTTTGCCTCCCACACACTATGGCCTGGAGGGGGGGAGTAAAGGGTTTTAGGTGCCTGAAGGGGCAGACTGGCATTTACAAGGCAGTGTTGCCTAGTGGATACAGCCCTGGAGACGCTTCAGCCAGCTCCGCCATTGCCCTGTTGGGTGACCAGGGGCCAGTCACACTATGCCTCAGTTTCCCCAGTTGTAAAAGAGGGTTAATGCCACCGCACCCCCACCCCACCAGCATTCATAAAGCGTATGGAGAAAGCCAGCCCTGAGCCGTCTCCCCCGTGCAGGTTTGGATGGCGTGCGTGGGGAGGGGGTCACTGATTCCCACACCCTCACCATCCACCGGCTGGGCGGGGAAGGCAGACGTTCGGTGGAGAAGGACACGTGGATTTTTGTGGCCTTGCTGCTGCATCTCTCCCTGCCCCCGTCACAGCTAGATGTGTGGGCTGCCCCCCCCCCCCCCCCCAGGCCTGCTCTCTCTGGCTTCCCCAGCAGAGGTGTGGCGCTGGGTTTGGCTCCACTCCAGGCCAGAGCTGGCCTGCTCTGCCCCCCAGGGCTGCTGTGCCCTCAGGCCATGTGGCCATCCCCAGGGCAGAATCCCACCCCACGTCCCCCCGCCACCCGCCTCGGGGCTTCCCCTTCCTTGCCAGCCCACGGGCCGAGCGAGCCCTTCCCCCGGGGACAGGCAGGGTCTCCGGGCCCCTCCCAGCATCACAGCCACTGACACTGGTAAGAAACCAGCCCAGCCTAGCAGCAGCTGGGATCTGTCCCCGCTGCTGGCACAGCAAGGGGCCTGGCACCAAAATCCCGCCCCAGGCGGCCTCGTGGAGACCTGGTCCTCAGCAGCACGAATGAAACTCAACTTCCCCGGGGGTATTCAAGAGACTGCCCAGCCCCCGATCGGACCCCTGCCCCACAGCGCCCCCTGCCCCCGTACCCAGCCCCCAATCGGACCCCTGCCCCACAGCGCCCCCTGCCCCCGTACCCAGCCCCCAATCGGACCCCTGCCCCACAGCGCCCCCTGCCCCCGTACCCAGCCCCCAATCGGACCCCTGCCCCACAGCGCCCCCTGCCCCCGTACCCAGCCCCCGATCGGACCCCTGCCCCACAGCGCCCCCTGCCCCCGTACCCAGCCCCCGATCGGACCCCTGCCCCACAGCGCCCCCTGCCCCCGTACCCAGCCCCCGATCGGACCCCTGCCCCACAGCGCCCCCTGCCCCCGTACCCAGCCCCCGATCAGACCCCTGCCCCACAGCGCCCCCTGCCCCCGTACCCAGCCCCCGATCGGACCCCTGCCCCACAGCGCCCCCTGCCCCCGTACCCAGCCCCCGACCGGACCCCCGCCATACTGCACCCCTTGTACCCTGCCCCCGATCGGACCCCCGCCATACAGCTCCCCCTGTCCCCCATACCCAGCCCCCGATCTGACCCCTGCCCCCGTACCCAGCCCCCGATCTGACCCCTGCCCCCCGTACCCAGCCCCCGATCTGACCCCCGCCATACAGCTCCCCCTACCCCCAGCCCCCGATCAGACCCCTGCCCCACAGCTCCCCCTGTCCCCATACCCAGCCCCTGATCGGACCCCTGCCATACTGCATGCCCTGTACCCAGCCCCCGATCGGACCCCCACCATCAGCTCCCCCTCCCCCTGTATCCAGCCCCCGATCAGACCCCTGCCATACAGCACCCGCATACCCAGCCCCCAATCCCTGCCATACAGCTCCCCCCGCACCCAGCCCTGATCAGATCCCTGCTCTGCCGTTCTCCCCCATCCACTCTAATCCTCACCCAATTTTTCTGTTTCTCTCCTGTGCCACTGTACCATTGACTGCAACAGAGCTACGTCCCATTTGCACCAGCTGCGCTCTGCCTGCTTCGACATCAATGGAGGGATACCCGTTCGCATCAGCTGGGATCTGGCCCATTGACACCCGCTGGAATCCAGGCTTTTTGAGGTCAATGAAGCAATACTGTCTACAGCAGCTGGGAATCTGGCACGCTGGCTCTGTGTGGGCTGACTGAAAGTGGATGGGCTGATATACCCCAGGCTGGGATCTTGGGCATTTTTCCATATGCTTCAATGGGAAAATGCTGATTTATGCCAGTGGAGAATCCAGCCCCACTGACGACAATGGAGCTATGGCCCATTGACATAGCTGGGATCTGGCCCATTGACACCATTGGAGCCTTGGCCCATTGACACCAGCTGGGATGGGTCCCATTGATTCCATTGGAGCCTTGGCCCATTGACACCAGCTGGGATGGGTCCCATTGATTCCATTGGAGCCTTGGCCCACTGACACCAGCTGGGATCTGGCCCATTGACTCCAAAGGAGCCTTGGCCCATTGACCCCAGCTGGGATCTGTCCCATTAACACCAGCTGGGATGGGTCCCATTGATTCCATTGGAGCCTTGGCCCATTGACACCAGCTGGGATTGGTCCCATTGATTCCATTGGAGCCTTGGCCCATTGACACCAGATGGGATGGGTCCCATTGATTCCATTGGAGACTTGGCCCACTGACACCAGCTGGGATCTGGCCCATTGACTCCAAAGGAGCCTTGGCCCATTGACCCCAGCTGGGATCTGTCCCATTAACACCACCTGGGATGGGTCCCATTGATTCCATTGGAGCTATGGCCCATTGACACCAGATGGGATCTTGGCCTATTGACTCCAAAGGAGCCTTGGCCCATTGACATAGCTGGGATCTGGCCCATTGACTCCAATGGAGCTAAGGCCCATTGACATAGCTGGGATCTGGCCCATTGACTCCAATGGAGCTAAGGCCCATTGACATAGCTGGGATCTGGCCCATTGACTCCAATGGAGCTAAGGCCCATTGACATAGCTGGGATCTGGCCCATTGACTTCAATAGAGCTACAGCCCATTGACCCCAGTGGAACGAAATGAATTTCCACCAGCAGTAAAATCTCTCCAATTTGTTTCTCCGGGATCGGGCCCCTCTGTCTCCAGCGCTGCGTTTGCAGGGGCCTGGCCTCCCGGGGCTAATGGGTTTCCCAGGAGCCTCCGTTTGGTGGGCTGAGGTGTCAGAGCGTCCCGCAAGCAGCAGGGAAGGTGCGAGAACCGGCAGGGGCGGTGAAATCCTGCCTGTGCCGCTGGGTGTGAACGGCCCCCCCGCCCCCTGGGCCCTGCAGCTGAATGGGAGACACACTTTTTCACACCTGGACACATGGGCCTGTTGTCTCGGGAAACCTCGCAGAGGCCAGTCCCCTCCCCCATGGCAGGCCCCAGCCGGGTAACACCCTGCCGCATGTCACACCAGGGCTCTAGAAGTCACACCTGGCGGCCTTGCGGGGAGGTGGGGCCAAAGGGCAATTCCAGGGTTCAGGCTGTGGGTGAATTACACGGTGGGGGGGGGGGAAGAGTTGCCCCTGCCTTCCCCCGCTGCACTTGGGCCTGGAAGGGGCGGCTGCAGAGCAGTGGGGAGAGCTCACAGGCCGGGGGGGGGGTTACCCCAGTGGAGGGGCTGGCCCCACGGGCAGACGTGAACTCTGCTCCCACAGGGGCATTTCCCACCCCACACTGAGGCTGGAATGTGGCCAGGGTGTGTGACTGAGGGACTCAGGCAGGATCTGGCCCCTTGATGCCTGTTGTCCCCACAGCCCAGTGGAGCGTCCAGTGACACCATCTGGGGATCAGGCCTAGAGACACCGAGCCCCGCTCTGGTCCTGGGAGCACAGAGCTGCTGGGGCCTGGGAGGGGCGACTGTAGCTGGAGGAAACCAGCCCACTCGTGGGTCAGGGCTGCTGCGTGTTCCCCCCACTGCTGGGGTCCCGCTGCCCCCCTTCCAAAGGGTGCAGGGTGGGCCTAGCCCCACCCGCAGGCCCAGCTGGGGCAGGCAGGTGCTGGGGTGGCAGAAGGCTGTACCCTGCCCTCCGGGTGGCCAGCCAAGTCCCAGGGGGCCTGGCCCATGCCCCACACAGGGCCCACAGCCCGCCAGCACTGCAGGAGCCTTCTGTTAAGCCAGGCCTGGGACAGCAGCCAGCGCGGCTCTCGTGAAAGACGCTGACACTGGGGACTGTGCCCCGAGAACCCGGCTGCCGCAGGAGAGCCCTGCGGAGGCATCCAAACATTGCCAGGCCAAAGGAGGGGATCAGCGGGGATTTGAGAGGCAGGCGGGGAGCCGGGTGCTGAGCTGCCAGTGTCTGTAGAAAGGCACCATGCGGGGGGGTGCGGGTCCTTGGGGCTGCACCGCGCGGGCTGGGACGAACCGGAGCTTGTGGGGGAGGGGACAATCCTCTCTGTGGGCGCGGCCTTTCCAGGCAGCTTCGTGCCCAGCAGAGTGATGCCAGCGACGGCCAGCTGGGGTTGCAGACGGTCTCCCAAAAAATACCGAACACACGGGTTGAAAATGTGTCGAGCAAAAAAACAAACCCAACCACGAACACCCAGGCTACGTTTAATACTGAACTTTATTATAAGCAGTCTTCAGCCTGCAGCATCTCTATGTCAAGAGGCTGAGCCGTAACGGTGCAAATGTGCGAGCTGTTTCCATTGCTTTCTATTCCTCTAAAGCTAAGGCTATAGGAGAATTTCAAAGAACGCCTTTTGCTCCTGCAGCTGAAATGATTGTAGAGCAGCGCTGAACACGCCCCCCCTCCCCCCCCCCGGGCTTCCGGGCTTCTGACGCGCCCAGAGCAGCGATCGCGGCCCCGACTCCCAGGCTGGGGGGCGGGACCGTGATCGGCGCCGGGAGCCTGTGATAGCCTGGCGGGGGGCGAGGGACTCCCAGCCACTCCCCTGCCCCCGCCAGGCTTCTGTGCAATCACAGGCTCCTGGCGCCGATCACGGTCCCGCCTTCCAGGATCTCCCCCCACCCACGCCAGGCTTCCGTCCGGTGCGCAGCCGGAAAAATCGGAAAATACCAGACATTGCACATTGCACATTGCACGTGTCCGGTATTTTTCTGATTTTTTTAACCGGACAGAGAGCGCAAATACCGGATTGTCCAGTAGAATACCGGACACCTGGCAACCCAGCTGGGGATCTGGTCCCGCTGGAGACCTGGCCCTAAATGCCAACTCGGGGGAACGTCTCCGCTGAAGCCTCGTCGCAGAAAAAGGGTTGAAATGCACCAGCGTGGCTGGAGACCACGGAGACAGTTCCTGCCCGCATGGGTGCCCCCCGCACCCAAGCCCACGTGCGGAGAGAGGAGTCTGCTCTGCCACCTGCGTTGGGAGCCAGCTGGCTTGGAGCTCGGGCCGTAGATGTTCCAGGTCGGTTCTGCCTGCCGGTGTCATGCTTGTAGGGATGCTGAGCTCAGCGGCTCATTGGGGCAGGGTGGTTCATTTCCAATCCTCCTGTTTGTTCTCCTCCTTTGCCCTAGTGGTTCTGACAGGGGCTCGGCAGGAAGGCAGCCCGCACTGCCCTCTGCCTGAAACCCCCTGTGCGGGTGTTAAACACGTGTCCAGCCCACCCCAGAGGTGACTGCGTTTCAGCCTGGCCTGAAGCAACACAGCACCAGCAACAGGCAAGGGAATGGCTCCTGGGCCTGGCTTGCTCCTGACTGCTCCAGTTCCATTGGATGGGCTTCAGCTCCGTTCCTTCCCCTCCTCCGCTTTGCAATGGGGCTGTAGACTCGGGGAGGGGGGAGAAGCCGGGGTGTCTCCCTGCAGCAGATGTAGACACGTCTCCGTATTAATCATTCTCTCTCTGAAGTTTTTAGCTTCGTATTGAGTCCTGATACATGGAAACTTGGTGTTACGTCTTGGCAGAATAGTCCCTAGGACAAGTGAGGCAGAGACTGTCCCTGGGGGGTGAGTGAGGTGGGCCCATTGAAAGCAGACTGGACCTGTGGGGGACTTGGGGGTCAGCAGCAAGGGCCTGCTTTGGGAAGCCCCCTCTTTGGAGGCGAATGGGGCAGCACAGAGACACCCCCAGAGGCAGGCGCCACAGACACTAACTGCAGATGCCTGGGACACGCTCACAGATCTCGCACGTGCAGAAGATGATAGATCTGCAGGAGGGAGGAGCAGGGGCCAAGCGAGGGGGGGCTGGGGGGAGAGCAGTTGCCTCCGGGCGCCAAGCTAGGGGGGAGCCAATTTAGTCATCACCCCACCCCGCTCCCCCTGTCATCCCTCAGCTCGCCTGCTCCTCCTCCGCCTGCAGCCGTCCGCTGGAGCCTCCTCCCTGCCTCTCCGCTCCCAGCCCCCCCGTCCATCTCCACCAGCGGGTTAGTGCGCACGGGGCCTGGCCCCAAACTGGAGGGGGTGGGGGAAGACGTGGTACAAGCTCCTCCCAGGGTTGGGCTCAGCTGTGCGCCAGGTTTGGGGCCCCGGGGGGGGGGGATTTTACCTTTGCCCCTGGGCGCATAACACCCTCGCTACGGCTCTGGGGGGGCAACTATAAATCGAAGGCATCTTGCAAGGGGACCCCAAGTTTCATCTTGTCAACAAGGGAGCATCGGCCTGGCTCCGCCCCTCCCCACCTAACGCACCCAGGCAGTGCCGTTAGGGGGAGCAACTACGGTCACGACAACAAGATGGTGGATGGGTGTGTGAGTGAATGTGTAAGAGTGTGTACGAGACAGAGTATGAGTGTGAGTGTGAGTGAATGTGTGTGTGTGTGTGAGAGTGAATGTGTAAGAGTGTGTGTGTGAATGTGAGTGAATGTGTAAGAGTGTGTACGAGACAGAGTATGAGTGTGTGTGAGTGAATGTGTGTGTGTGTGTGAGAGAGTGGATGTGTAAGAGTGTGTGTGTGAATGTGAGTGAATGTGTGAGTGTGTGTGTGTGCGCGAGAGTGAATGTGTGTGTGTGAGTGAATGTGTAAGAGTGTGTACGAGGCAGAGTATGAGTGTGAGTGTGTGTGAATGTGTAAGAGTGTGTGTGTGAATGTGAGTGAATGTGTGAGTGTGTGTGTGTGTGAGAGAGTGTGTGAGTGCGATAGCTCACAGGCATACGAGAAGGGTTGATTGCTAGCTGGATTACCGATACACGTGATGTTTTGCCTTTTCCCCAAGAAAAGACCCGGTGCAGGACTTTAAGTACAGCCCCGCCAGTGGCCTGGGGGCTGTGGACTCACCAGGCCAAGCCAAGCGGAGACTTTCCCCTCATCCCCTCTCTCCACAGAGACAACACTGGGGGGGCCGTTCCCGCCAGAGCCAGGCCAGGCTGGATCAGCGCCGGGGCCCAGCAGGTCACTTCCCTGGCCTGGCCACTGCTGGGTGCGAGAGCAGCGCCCCGAAGCCGCGCGTGGTGCAGCCGGGCTGCCCTGGGGAAGGCTCCCAGCCTTGGGCACCAGGCAGCGAGGGCGGGTCAGAGACCCCTCCGGCTCCCATCGCCCTGCTTTGTAGTCGGAGTGGGGGGTCCCAGGACTCATGCACCCAGTGGGGCCCCGACGACAGGGGAGGGCCGTAAATCGGAGCGAGGCCAGAGAAGAGCCGCGAGGGGCGGGAAGGTTAGAAACCTGCCCGGCAGTGAGAGACGCAAGGGCCTCCATCCATTTAGCTGGACGCAGAGAAGCTGACCAGGGCCCCGTCCGTGAGCAGCCATCACTGAAAAACGACTCTGCGACCTCCGGCCCTCACGCCACTGACAGCAGCGCCTCAGTGCCCGTGCGGACCTGAGCCTGGGCTGAGCACTTGCTCTCACCGGGGTGGGATGCCCAGCACACGGGGAGAGCCAGAGCCTCTAGCTGCTGTCCTAAGGCCCCATGCGAGCCCTGAGCATTTGGGAAACCAGAGTCCAACGGGGGGCACAGACCAACGTTCCTCCTAATCTTTCCCATCCGTGTGCAGAATAAATATTTGCGTGTGCACCGAGGCGTGTGCAGATGTGCACCACCTGGAGAAACACAGGCTGGCAGCTGAGCGGCACTGGCATCTCACATGCCCAGCGTCCGGGAAGCACTGGCCCAGCCTGGCTCTCAGAGGCCCGTCTCCAGCAAGACGTCTGGCAGGCCGGGGGTGCCGGGGTGAGGTCATGTCAAAGGTGCAGGAAGCCGGGCCGGGTACAGGAAGCAATGAGGCAAGCCCTTGGCTGGCCCTGGAAACTGACAGAATGTCGTATAAATCCGCTGGGCTGGGCCTGGCGCCCAAGCCAGCTCCCCCTCCCCCCCGAGAGCTGGGCCAGCAGCCGCAGGGAAGCGCTTGGGGCCACATGGGCCCTTTTGCAGCCTGGCTCTTAAAGCACCGTACCGAGGTGAAACGGAGCCGCCAAGCACCCCACCCCAGGCAGAGATCCAAGCAGGAGGCAGGCTCGGGGTCAGGATGCCAGAGTCCTGTCCGCAGCTCTGGGAGAGTGGGGTCTAGGTTAAAGCAGGGGGGCTGGGTGCTAGGACTCCTGGGTTTTCTTCCCAACTTTGGAAGGGGAGTGGGGTCTAGTGGTCAGTGCAGGGAACGTCCCGTAGGGCAGGGTGGGAGAAGATGGGGGCAGTGGACTCTGGGCTCTAGTCTTGCCAGTCTGTGCCCCTTGGCCCCCCAGCGATGCTTGCTGGAGAATGTCTTCCCTCCAGCGGCTATGGGTGACCACCCTTCCCAGCGCACAGGTGGGGAACTGAGCCCTGGGGATCCCACACTGGACCCTTTACCCTGGGCCCTCCTCTCGGTGCTGTGGCCTGGACGATCCTGGACACAGCATGGCCACGCTCCGTGCCTCAGCTTCCCCTCGAGTTAGCCTGCGAGCTCTTTGGGGCAGGCGCTGTGCCTGTGCCGTGATCTCGCTTGGGGAAGGGGGATGGCCGCACTGCAGCCAGCCAGGCTCCGGCTCTCCCTTGCTGCCAGGGCAGGCCTGGTGGGGGAACCGCCTCATGGGCTCAGCTGCAGGCAGCCAGGAGGCCAGCCCTGGACGGGGGAATTGGAGGTTTCCTGCGCTCCCCCTTCTTCCTCCCCCCTTTGCAAGCTGGCGGAGGCTGAGCCCGGACTGATCGATCCCACTGTGACTGCACAGCCTGAGTCTGCAGAGAGCCTGAGCCAGGTGCTGGGACGGGAGCCCCAGGGCCCAGGCAAATACTTGAAATGCTGCTACTGTTAACTCTTTCACTGCTGATCCAAGCCTGAGACAGGAGCCCCACCCAACCCCCTGCAGTGCCCATTTCGGGGCACGGTGTCGCACGGGGGCTCAACCCAGGCTGGGGGGCATCTGGCTTAGTCTCACCATGGGGCAGGGGGGTTTCAACTTTCAAAGGTGCTTGATGCACCTGCCATTTGTTCCCTTCCCCCACCTCCACCAGGCCAAAGCCCCCAGACAGCGTAAGGCCCCGCAGGGCCCCTGCTCCACCCAGGGCCTGGTGCCCGCCCGGTCGGAGGAAGCTGCCGCGTGGGAGAGCTGCACTCTGCAGCTCCCTGCCTGGGGCAAAGGGCATCCCCCAGCGGAGGGGCTCATGCCTGCAGCAGCCAGGGCCAGCAGAGCCCCCGGCTGTCCCAGCTGTGCCCAGCGCCGAAGAGCCAGGCTCAGGTCTGTCCTCAGGCCTCCACTGAAGGGGCAGCTGAGCAGCACAGACCAAGAAGGGAAGCTTGGAGGGTGGGCCCGCTGCAGCTGGAGCCAGTCACAAGCCTCTCAGCTCAGCTCTCAAAAGCAGCCCAGGTTCTTAGCTGCCCCCATGGCCCGAGTTGCAGGGCAGCTGAGCCCTTGCCCTTATTATTTGTACTGCTGCAGCAGCCCCATGAACCCACTCCAGTGTGCCAAGTGCTGTACCTTTGCAATGCTATTAGGTGTATTACAGTAACACCTACATGCTCCATGTGCCAGGTGCTGAACTTTTGCAATGCTATTAGGTGTAATACAGTAACACCTACATGCCCCGTGCACCAGATGCTATACTGTTGCAATGCTATTAGGTGTATTACAGTAACACCTACATGCCCCATGTGCCAGGTGCTGTACCTTTGCAATGCTATTAGGTGTATTACAGTAACACCTACATGCCCCGTGCGCCAGGTGCTGTACCTTTGCAATGCTATTAGGTGTAATACAGTAACACCTACATGCCCCGTGTGCCAGATGCTATACCTTTGCAATGCTATTAGGTGTATTACAGTAACACCTACATGCTCCATGTGCCAGGTGCTGTACCTTTGCAATGCTATTAGGTGTATTACAGTAATACCTATGTGCCCAGTGTGCTTGAAGCTATACACTTTTAATGCTATTACAATAGTGGTATTACAGCAGCACCTTGGTGCCCACTGTGCCAGGTTTTGGACATTTTTAATAGTATTAGGTGTATGATGGTAACACCTACTTACCCCAGTCATGGACCCGGACCCCAGTGCACCAGGTGCTGTACACTTTTAATGCTATTACATGTATTACGGTAACATCTAGAAGCCTCAGTCATGGACCTCAGGCAATACATGTTTAATGCTATTAGGTGTACTATGGTAGTACTGAGGTCTCCAGTGTGCCAGGCCCTGTACACGTCTCATGCTATTAGGTGAAATACAGTCACAACTAAGAGCCCCAGTCAAGGGCCAGACCTCAGCGTGCCAGGGGCTGCCAGACACAGAGCAGAAAGGCAGCCCCTAAGTCTATGAGGTGGAGACAGATGCAAGAGAGGAACGCCACCCTACACGCCCCAGCTCTCTGCATTAACATCTCCAAGCTCTTTTCAAAGGATGAAATGTCACAGGCTACAGCCGAGGAAACTGAGGCACAGAGGTGCATGGGGATGTGGTGAAGGTGACACAATAGCAAAGAGGGTGGTCCTGACTGACAGTACCCCACCCCCACTGCCTCCTGGCAGAGCTAGAGAGGTCGAAATATTGCTAACAGCACTGAGGAGAGTGAAAGTCACAAGCATCCCCAAACATCTGACACTAGAAATCTGCAACTTAGATACCCCCAACAGCCTTAACTCTGCCCCTATAGAGCGCCAGTCTCCCATCTTCCCTTGCTAAAGTGGGGGGACAGAGGATGGGCTCAAACACGTGGCAAGGGAGCCAGCCCAGCGAGGCTTGTTCCCATGTCCCCTGGCTGCAGGGAAACCCAGCCCTTGGTGCCTCACTGGCCTAAGGGATCACAGTGGCCCGAGGCTGGTGTCAGATCGAGCCCTGCAGCAGCAGTCGTGCGTGGGAGCAGCCGGCTGAGAAGGACGGCAGGAGAGACCATGCAGGGAACTGGAGATGCAGCGGCACAACCTGCGTTTAGCTCCAGCTCTGGGCTGCTGCAAGTCCTGCTCCTGCTCCATGCCTCAGTTTCCCCTCCCACTTCATCTACTGAGATGAGGCTCCTTGGGGCAGAAGGGTCCATGCAGGACAGTGGCCCCTGCCTGGGGAGTGTGAAAGGCCTGCCGGGCAGGAGGCTGGGCGGTGCCTGGTGCAATGCAGCCCAGATTTGCAGGGAGCGTGGGAGGCGCCCATGGGAGGGCTGCCGGTCCCATGGGGCAGGCTCCAGTTGGCTCTGGCCTGGCCGGGGCTGGTTGCGCTGCCCAGATGCTGCCATAGACAGATTCCCCTCCTAGCCTGCTCAATGCAGCTTTCCCCTCCTCCTCCCACTGATTCACTCTCCTGCCCCCTCCTGCGGCTGGGGCCCTGCCCAACCAGGCCCTGAGCTCATGTGAACCTGAGGGCTGGCGGCTCCTCCTGGCTCTGAGCCCCGGCACATGGAACCTGCTTCCTTCCTGCCCCTGGCTGCCCTGGGGGGAGGGCCGAGGCCCCTTGCATGAACCCTGGGTGGAGGCCCAAGCCCTTTAGGCCTTGCAGCCCCCTGAGGAGCAGGGTCCCTGGCTGCCAGGGGCTCCAGGCAGCATCACAGCAGCTGGGAAGAGGCTGCTCTGGGGGAGGGGAACATGGACCGGCAGGGCTCAGCTGAGCATCTCCCACTCCCTCCAGGCAAGGAGCAGAAAGGAGGAAGAGGCACTGGGCAAGCACTCAGCATGGCCTGACCCCAGCAGGAGCCAAGTGGGGCCGAGAGGGCACCCTGGCTGCCTGGGTTCCAGTTGTGGCTTGCCAGCTGGCGGCGTGCCTCAGTTTCCCCTCCCACCCTGGAATGCTTTAGGGCCAGGATGGTCTGGGCAACGCCTGCCGCGAGAAGCATGCAGAAGGTGCCGGGCGACCAGCAGCCAGGGTGCTGAACCTGTCCATTGGTTTTGCTGGGCCAGGCCTGTGGCCCTCGC
Organism: Pelodiscus sinensis; assembly: GCF_052426305.1. Lineage (NCBI taxonomy): Eukaryota > Metazoa > Chordata > Testudines > Trionychidae > Pelodiscus > Pelodiscus sinensis. The sequence continues at coordinate 6,002,398 of NC_143069.1, forward strand.
TTCAGGCTGCACATGGGGGAGGGGCAGGCCTGGGCCCACGGTGCTGAGGCATTACCGTGAATTGTATGACGGCTAGCCAGGCCAGCCCATGAGCAGCTGCATTGTGCAGAGCTCACCGGATCCAGGCTGCCCCCCTCCTCCCCCTTCCCCCGGCACAAGGGGCAAGAGCAGAAACTCTCTGGAAGCAGCTTCCAGCAGGCTGGCTGCAAGCACCACAGCAGGCCAAGTGGCAGAGCCAGCAATGCCTAGGGCAGCTGGCACCCGGCCAGGGTAACCCCACCCCAGCGAGGGGCAGCCCATCCCCGCGGGAGCCTCGCTGGGGTCCCCGGGGGAGCACTGGCACCAGGCCCAGGGGTGCAGTGCTGCAGAGAGCAGCATGGCTCAGCAGGGGGCGCTCTCCCATGCAGGGCAGCAGCAGGGGAGAACTGGCAACCTGCCCCAGCCGAGGGGTCCTCCAGCAACACCAGAGCTACCTGTAATCCCAGCCTGTCCCCCGCCCCAGGAGCCCGGCCGGGGTGCGAACACGGAGCCACGGCTCCGCAGAAGAGACGGGCTGATTACAGGAGCCGAAGGGCTGGCTGGAGTAACCAAACCGACTCCCTGCATTGCCTACAGATGCATCTGCTTCCTTCCACCCGGAGAAAGGGGAGACAAGGAAAACCAACCCCCCCACCCGACACGCTCGGCCCTTGCTCTAAACGCAGCACCTCCCACCGCCAGGGCCAGGCGGCACTACAGCCCCACGTCCTGTTTATGTTCAAAACAACTCCGCTGCTTCTGCCCCCCATCCCCCCCAGCCGCCCCTCCCGCCCGCCTCGCTGCTGCTGCTTTTCCTGGCTGGAGGAAGCGTGGGAAAGCACGGGGCTCGGTTCCTGACGGGAAGTGCCTTTAATTTCTTCTTATTCTTTCTATGGAGGAGGAGGAAACAGAACAAAACCAGCCAAGGGGAGCTCGTGGGCTGAAGTAGCCCAGCCTCGCTGAGGTGCACGGGACAGCTGAGTCATGGGGAGGGTAGGGAGCGGTGTTAATATGCCCGGGGGGGGGAAGGGGGGGTACAAAGGCATAGAAGGAGAGATGAATCTTCCCTGCTCCCCCCTCGCCTTTGGGCTCAGCATGGAAATGAGGCGACTGTTCCATTCGACCCCTGCATTAATCCACTGCCAAACAGGACAGGGAGGTGAGGAAATTATTCTGACAGGCACAGATCTCAATTGTCTTTCCAGCTGCACCAGCAGCCTCAGTAGGTTTCACCCTGATGCATTTGAGCCTGTTGCAGAGCTGAGAGCTAACCCTGGTTTGCTGAAAGCCCCCGGAGTTCCCTTCCAGGCATTGGGGGTGAGGGGGTAGCAATGCGGCACAGTCTCAGCTGGGTCCCAGCCCAGAGCCCGGCCGAGTAAGGGAACGCTGCCCCTGCTCCTTCCACTCCGGGCCCAGCCAGCCTTGGTCTCGGGCGAGAACCCAGGCCCCATTGCCCCGAATGCAAACAGGTCTGCTCCCCCTTGAACAGCGTCCACCCACAACTGCAGCGTTAACCCGTGCCAGGGACCCTCCACACTCCCCCATCCGCTGCCTTCCCAATGCCAGACAAGGCCCCCTGGTCAGCGCAGGCGTACCCCCCGCAGGAGGCCAGACGCTGCCGCTCGCTTCCTGCCAACCACAGGAAGGGATAGTCACAATCCAAGGATCTTACTTCAAAATTCAAGCGCGTGGCTTTATGGCTCCACGGCTCCAGTGGCTTTATTGTGGGTAGGCTCCCCCGTGGCACAGTGACATCGCAAGGCTGCTTAGGACTCACCGCACACCTTGCTCCAGGGAGTCCTCGCCCTCCCCCTCCCCCATGCACCCGAGTGGCGTGAAGCCAGCAGGTTCAGCAGGCCAGCCGGGTTGGCATCACAGCGCTGAGGGGACAAGGGCCGTGCAGGAAGGAAGGGGAGGCGGCCCCGGGAAGGTAAGAAAGGAGGCAGGTGGCAGGCTCAGGGGAGGAACGTCGTGAGGAAACTGAATTCAGTGCCCAGGAGCGTGGGCAGAGGCTGGCAGCTGGAGGTGTCTTTTGTTTTACAAGTGCTCTGCCAGCTGCCCCTTTTGTTTGTACACTTGCCCAGCGCGCGGCCTGACACCCCAGCATGGCCGGTGTGGCCAAGGCAGATCATGAGGCCCACACCCCGCCGGTACGGAGGGACTGCCCTGCTAGATGGCTTGTGACCGCTGCCACAGCAGCCCCTGGCCATGCTGAAATCCCCCTGGCCTTTCGCCAGGAGCCAGTGGGTCCGCTGCCCCTCCCTAGGGACATGGTGACTTCAGAGCCCACCCGCTACCCCACCCCTGACTAGGCGGAAGCAGCAAGGCAGGGCTGCGTGGGTGGGAGCTGCCTGGAGAAGAGGACCCTTTATTTGCACGTGTACCTCTGCGCCATCCACGCCAACCAGAGCAGCACGGTGCCCTCTCTCCTCTGAAGGAAACACCATGGAAGGGGGCAAGCTAGATGCTCACCCCCCTCCCCCGGCTTGCAGTGAAGTCCAGTTCCCTGCAGACACACGGCCCCCGCAGGGCTCTGGAGAGCGGCCCTGACGGCAGTTCTGCAGGCCTTGCTGCTGGGGTGCCGCTGCTGGCAGCCTGCCCCAGACCGTGCGCCGGAGGGGTGGTGAGACGCCCGCCAGCGCGTGGGGCGACACAGGACAGTCACTGCTGCTTGGACCGAGGCCAGAGCCGGCTTGCCAGGGAGCCCAGGAAAAGCTGCTGCTGCTTCTTGTTCTTGGACAGGTCGGCGAGGCGCTGCTGTTCCTCCTGCAGGCACAGGGAAGGACACAAAGCCCACATTACTGGGGCACGCTCCCACCTCCCCAGCCCACGGGGCCCCGACAGCCCCGAGCTTCCGGGAACCTCCTCGTAGCCTGAGTCCTCTCTGGTCTGGCGACCAGGGCTGGCTCACGAGCCACAGCCCGGAAGGGACCCTGCCCACCCAGCTCCCAGATGTAGGAACAGGCTCCGACTGCCAGCTCCATGCGTTCACTCCCAGCCATCCCTCCAGAGGCGCCGGAGCCACGCCCACTGCCCGGGGGCCGAGTCAGCGTGTGAGCCTCACCAGAGGATGCTCCAGTTACAGAGGTGGGCCCGTCCCCGAGGTGGGCCCGTCCCCGAGACGTTCTTGCGCAATACAGCTCAGGGGCTTGTGGGAGCACCGGCTTCTAGTCCCAGCGCTGCTGCTGGCCGGCCTGGGGCAGTCACTGCCTTGCTCCGTGCCTCAGTTTCCCCACATGTACCATACTGACCTGCCTTGTAAAGCTCTCTGAGCTCTGAAGAAGAACTCGGGCGCAGTCATGACAAGGTAACAGCTACATGGGTTCTGACAAGTAAAACCCCCAGCGTGGACGCCACCCCCCGCTCTCCAGGGGCCTGGCAGGTACTTCCGGCGGGATGGCTTGTCTGGTACGTTTGTAAGCCAATAGAACGAAGACGCCTGTGGTACCTTAGAGCCGTGGTGTCCAGCCAGTTCTGAACTAGCCACGCTCATGGGGCTAGTGTGTTGGACACCACGGCCGTAGAGACAAAGGCTCCTGTGGGCCACAACTCTGCCAGACTCTGACCCGCCACACATTATGCCTGAGTAAATATCAGGCTGTAGGGTGCCCCGGGACTCCTCGTTGCTACCACGGCTGCCCCGAGACGTTCACGCCCACACCCCGCAGCGCCACGGTATCTGTGTGCAGAGCAGCACCAGGCAAGGGCTCCCACGTGCAAGCCCCGCCCCCTCCACGTGGCTGATCCCTCACCACCATCCAGCACCTGCCTAGTCTCCATAGCGCACCCGGCAAGCGGGGAGGGGACGGGACGTTTGAACAGACACACGACTCCACTGGGGAGTTATTCCGAAAGACGGTGAGTGCCACACGACCAGGCCTGTGACTGCCAAGGAACAGCACCGGCTTAAGCGGAGCAGCAAGCTCACTTGGAAAGCGCCCGGCAGTGCGGGCACAGCCCGAGCCCCAGCCCCACGTCTGTCCCACGGGGCCAGCGAGCAGGAACCTGCCCGGCTCCAGCGTCTCCCTCCTGCCCTTACTGTGTTTCATCTACTGCCACTAAGCCCTGCGGGGCCGGGTCTGTCTGCGCAGCGCTGGCCCAGCCTGCTCCCCCACCCCCTTCGGCCGGGGCCGCGAGGTCAGCGCCCTTACTTGCTCCAGCTGCGTCTGCCTGCGTTTAAAGGCTTCCAGTGGGTCAGCCTCCAGCGAGTAGTTCTCCAGCACCGTCCGCACGTCCTCCACCCCACTCATGGCAATAGCTGTGGGGCAAGGAGAGGTGAGCACGCCGGCCTCAGAGGCAGGGACTCAGGTGCTGCTGGGGATCAGAGGCTCAGGGCAACAGGCTCTTCCGGGGGGACCACAAGACCCCACTTGCAGCCCAGGCCCTGCCACATGTGTATCACCACATCCCATGGGGTGGGGACACGGGCCAGGGGCTGCTCTCAGGCCCTTCTCTTCCCCCCGGCAGCTGGAAGGTCTGTGGCTCCAGCTACTGGCCCAACCAGGGGGCATGGCCTCAGAAGGGGAGAGCGCCGCTCCAAAGGCAACTTTCAAAAGTGGGAGGGGCCATGGCCCCCAGGCCTCCCTCTTGTGGTGCCCCAGGTAAGGCCCCCCGGAAAGGCAGCCCAGTCCTGGGACGCGTGGGAAAGATGCCAGGAGCAGCAGCTACGCTGGCAGCCCCTCGGCTTTCCTCTCCCCCCAGTCCGGCCCCCCACGGGCGGGGGAGGCTGTCTCCTGGACTCCCACTGGCCCAGGGCTTCCTCGCCGCAGGAACAGGCCCGGCGACCCCTGAGTCACCACCCAGACAGGCGGCAGGAGCTGCCTCTACCGTCCCATGGCTTCCCGAAGGAGCCCATCGCCAAGGGCCTCCCGGCGGCAGCAGGCCCCTCCCCTTACTCTTCAGGAAGGCGGCGAGGTCGAAGAGCGTCCTGTCGTCGGAGCTACCGTCCCACTTCTTGAGCGCCAGGCCGTTGAAGGGCTGCAGGTGGAAGGCCTCCTTCTTGCAGTCCACCACCACCACCTTGGCCGGGTCTCTGTTCAGGCAGGAAATGTCCTAGCGGTAGGGACAGGAGACAGAAGCTGAAAGCTGCTCTCTCCAGCATCCTAGAACCCCACACAGCCGGCACCGTGGGGCGCTGCAGGACCTCCAGTGGGCCCCCCACAACCCCTCCTCCCAACAGCGGCATTCAGGCGGCCTGGCCACCCGGTGGGGTCAGAGCTGCCTCGGACGACAGAGCAGCTGCCCTCTGCTGGCAGCCCCAGAGTTTCACGCGTGGCAGGGAAGCGCGAGCAGCTCTGCCCGAGGGGTGGGCACCAGAAGCGGCATCCCCAGCTCCAGAGGGATTTCAGACAAGTCCATCGGGCACAGCTCTGCAGTAGCGGGGACAGATCAGTGCCAGGCCCCGGGCACCCGAGGCTGGGGGGGGGCAGAAACCCTAGGACTTGTCTCCTCAGGGATGGGAGACTTGGCTAGTTGATCCGCAGGGTTGCTGGTCACTCTCACTCCGAGGCAGCTGTTCCTCAGCCTAGACGTCCCCCACTCCACGCCAGGGCCAAATAAGGAGGGCAGTTTGCCTCTGACTTGGCACAGTGTCCAGGGCTCACCGTGGGGCAAAGCCGTTCAAGAAAACTGCCAGCGACTCAGCCCATCACCCCGCCCGCTCTGCCGGAGGGGCTGTGGCGTCTCAGCACACAGATCCATAGCTGGCAGGCAGGCTCACAGCCCAGGGTCGGAGGGCTCAGAGCAACTATTACAGGGAGCTCTTCTGCCTGTGCTCTGGGGTGGGGGAAGAGATGCCACCCCCTCCGCTGGGACGATGCACCCCTGCTTGTTAGATCCCTCTCCGCTCCCCCCCCCCCCGCATGTCAGTCACAGCCCACTGCTGGGGGACGTGCTTCTCCAACTAGGAGTTCTCTCTGTGCACATTTCCAGGTTACCTGGCAGGCTTCCCACTGGGCCAGAGGCGCAGCACAGGGCTCAGAGCCCAGAGCCAAGTCTACTCATGGCTCCACCCCGCACGTCTCTCATAGCTGGGTTCAGCCCAAAGCGTGCACGGCGAACCACAGAAATGCAGCCACCTCTGGGGACAGGGTGACAGGCAGCAAGTCCCAACCCAGTGCCCTATCCGCTAGGATGCACTGCCTCCCGCCTACAGCGTCTGGATGATCCCATGACCTTGCCAGAGCACCTCAGACAGGGGGTGGAAGAGGCTAACGCATGGGAAGGGTGGGGGGACTGCGGCAGGGTCCCTGTGTTCCCCACAAGGGCTGCCAGCAGGGAGGGAGGCAGAGTCCCGGCATCAGATCCCTGCTCGTGGGGCTATGACAGCACAGAAGAGACACCAGGGAAACCCATTTGCAAGCAGAGTTAACCCGGAGTGTTTTATAGCCCCAGCCGTACGCAGGACTGGGCCCCCCCAAGGGTCCCCCCACGCAGCTCCCTGATCCGATTTACACCCTTGCGGCCCTGCCCCCCGCAACGTTCCAACTGCAAACAAGGAACAGCCCACTGGGAGATCAATCCCGGGTCCCAGACCAGCGAGTGCTTCCTAAAGCATCCACCTCTTGGACAGAGCAGCAGGGCTTCTCCTAGCAAAGCCACCTGCCCCTCCACCCCTCACAAACCAGCAACACTGGGAGAGAGACGCACGCCCTGCCCACCCTGGGGCAGCAGATGGGAGGTGAGGAGGAGGGGCAGGGGGGAGAACACAGACAGAAGGTCCATAGCGAAGCAAAACATCCCTGCTCCATTGTGGGGCACGGACAGAGGGGCTCAAATTACAGAGCACGTGGGCTGGGGAAAGGGAGGGCAGCTTACCCCAGGCTGAGCGCTGCCCGTGAGCGCAAAGGCGATGGGACTATTTCGTGAATGGGGGGGGGTATGGCCTCACACAGGGACAGGGCTAACAGCACTGCCCCCTGCTTACGTTCTTGGTGCCCTGAGGGGAAGAAGATGTAGAACAGAATCCATTTGGAGCCGCCCACATCCCTGCAATGGGTCTAACCTGCCTGGCGGGGGGTTACTGCCCAGAGGCAGCGGGACAGACATGTCCTGGGACAGGTGTGTCTTCCGCTGCATTTGACACGGGATACAAGGTCAGGCAGCGATCGCAGAGAGCCGCACTAAGGCAGCAGGCAGCTGCTGTACGTACCATCACTCGCTGGAGGACAAAGCAAGATGCGGGTGCTCCCCCCAGCCAGGAGACAAACTGAAATTAGCATACAGGGCAGCATGTCTCTGGGTGGCTGAGGGAATGGGGGGGGGGAAGCCTCTTGTTAAACACAAGTCTGTGGAGCGAAAGCTCTCCCAGGTTTGGTAATAATCTAGCACACTCTGGCAAGGATCTTTGCCATTCCAAAGCAGCAAAGCTGCCTTTGTTTTAAAAGGGATCTGCACAAGGGAATGAATTGCATTTCCCTCCCATTTTCATCCTTTACAACACTGCTAACAAGGGCCCCCCCTCTGGCAATTTTGCTCATTTTAAAGCCAGAAATATTAAGAGTGATCTTCCCTTGACTGTTCCCCTTTCCTTGTCATCCCGCACAAACAGCTGTTTCAGCGAGGAGCCAGGGTTTCTGACCCCAGATCAGTTCTCTCCAGCGTTGGAGTTTATTGGGCACTGACTCCAAGTTTTAATACCTGGAACAAAAGTTGCTTTTGCCTCTGAATCTGGCTTTGTTTCTTTGGGCTCTGCAGGGTCGCCAATCTGCCAGTTCTCCTAGGGCAGCGCTTTCCTTTTTTTTTTTTAAAGCCACGGAACCCTTTTAAACTCGAAAGAATTTTGCGGAATCCCTAACAGTCTAATATACGGACATCAGCGCTGAGTAGCGACATCATCCCCACTCTCTGGCGACGCTGGCGTTACACAGGGACACTTATCGCAGCAAATACAAATGAAAATGGTTTTCAATACAATTCACAAATGCTTAAATATTAATGACTTTTTAAAAAGTTATAAAATGTTGTTGTAATGGAATTGTCTCGCGGAAACCTTATTTTCACTTTGCGGAACCCCGGGGTTCCACGGAACACCATTGGGGAAACACTGCCGGAGGGGGTTGGAGAGCAGACACAACCCGAGTGTGTCTACATGAGGACATCCAGGAAAATGAATCCCCAGGAACGATTAGGCAGATTAGCTTTTGGACAGCCCTGCAGATCTGTGGCTATTCCCTTCCTATCCAGGGGCATCTGAATCCGCGGGTGCAGTTGCATTGTTTGCCATTTTGGACGATCAGCTGGAGTTCCAAGTGTTTGTATCCATGCAGGGCTCTACCCATGCGGATACTTTTATTCAGTCATAAAGTGACTTCAAGGCCCTTTATCTGAATTCACTTCCAAATTCAATTAAGCTCACCCAATTTAGGCCATTAATTCCAAAGCAGTGTGCCCACACAGGGCTGTAATGCAGTCTAACAAAAGGTGTCAATTTACACTGGATTCATTTGATTGATCCTCCTGAGGTCAGGGACTTGGCTACACGAGCTGGCGAATGTACTGAAGCATCACGCTGCAGAACGGACGTGGGCTGGATCCAAAAGTTTAGTGGGCCAGATGTAGCCCACGGACTGTATTTTGCCCCCTGATGTATAGGACTATGCTAATGGGAACAAGGGACTTTTAGTCCCCACCAGCAGCGTCAGCACCCTCTTGGAAAGGCTCTGCCCTTCGCACCCCCAGTCTGCAGTGCAGCGAAGGTCAGACACTCAATGAGTCCCCCATGGCAAGAAGTCCCAATATCTGAAACCAAACCCTGCCCCCAAGGCCTCATGAACGAAAGGGTGCAAAGCCAGGTGCTCCCCTTTGCAAGCAGGATTGCAGCCAGAAAAGGTTGCTCCCACAGACTGTGGCTGTCGGTTTGCACGAGTCAAAACGATGCTGGCTCTGCCGACACCCTGAAACCTGGGATCTGCCCAGACAGCCCTCTCCATGGAACAGCCCCATTCTCTGACAGACACTAGAACATGCCCGGCGCCAGCAGCTGTGACACAGCCTGAGAGCAGAGCCACACAGGGTCACATCGCCAGGAAGCAGAACTCGATGTCCCTTCTGACCACTTCTCTCAGCAAACGCCAGAGGCACTGGAAGGCTTCTCGGCTCCTTCGGCCTCCATCACACCCTGGAGAGGAGGTCGGCTCCTTCATCCCAGCTCTGCCGTTTGCAGCTTTCTCAAGGAAAGGCTGTAAAGAGTTTCTGTGGCTTCTACAGGGATGGAGCGGCTGGTGCCAAGGCTTAAATGCAAACTTGGTAGCTGGTGAGGCTCACCACACAAATCCCACTGCACCAGGGGTGCCCATTCTGGGCAAAGAGCCAAGATAGCAATGGATCCAGCACGAAGAGCCCGGGGCAAAGTTGTCGAGCTGAGCCTCTGGTTGGCCACAGCTCCACTACACAAGCTGGCAAAACTCTGCACCAAGAATCTCCGAAGAGGAGCGACCCAAGCTGAGAGGCAGAGCCGTGTGACGAGTCCACGACTGGAGCAGCACAGGGAGGGGGCAGACAAGGACGGAGGGGCGTGCACAGAGCTGGAGGACCAGGTGTCATCAGGGAATGTAGTTCTGAAAGCTGCATTTTAACTACAAAACCCACAAAGGTTTCAGAACCAGTTCCCTGTTCACTCCAGCACAGATCTGTTATGAGACTCTTTTGGGCTCTCCCACCCAAGGATGCGGCGACACGATTCAAGCCAGAACCCCCAGGAAAAATACCTTAACGTGGTGTCCGTCCAGGTAACGGGTGGCATCTCGGAAAAGCCGATAGGAGACGAATCCATGAGGGTCCACACTGTCAATCAGGGGGAATGCCGTCTGGAGGGGAAAAGGAGGAGTGACTCAAGGCCTGGACTAGACAAAGGTAGCCACAGCCCTTCACTCCCAGACACACACTGAAAACCATTCGGGGTCAGCAACAGAGCGCATGAGGAACAACGCGGAGGTATATGAAACTAACGAAAACCAGGGACAGGTTTCAGAATTCAGGGACAACAGCTGCATGCAGCTGGCTTGAAAATGGAAACATCTTCCCCTGAAAAATGTAATGTTTTAGAAAACAACATCCCAAATGGGGACAAAAAGTCAAAATGGTGCCATTTTTCTCTGGGAAGCCATTTCCAGAAAAAAAATCCATTGAAGGAGAATGGAAACAAACATTTTTCAACTTTTGAGTGTGAAACTGACAAGACATGAGCAATCGGGGAGCCATGATTTTGATTTTTCCAATAGAAAGCTATCGATTTTTTTCTCTGTAAAAGAGAATTTACACACAGAAAAATTCTGTTTTGCAAAAAGGGCATTTTGGGTTGGAAAAAAAAAATCAGATGGATAATTCCCGACCAGCTTTCAAAAGGGATGCCAGGCATTTCTTCCAGGGTGCATGTAAAGCAAAAATGGCTTTCAGTCACCCCAATATAACCCCGAATCCATGGTGTCCCTTGATGTCTCAGGCCAAGTGTGGGTACAGTAACACAAGAGATGTGGAGGGGAGGAGGCTAGAAAAACCACAGGTCAGGGATGCTGAGAGGAACAAGGCAAGGTTAAGAATGACCCAGGTCTCCAGCACACCTCACAAAAACTGGAGTCTCCTCTCCCTCAAGCTCACCATTCACATAAATATTGTGAGCAACACTGGATGGGGTATTGAATCATTCTCATGGATGGCAGGGATGGCAGGCCGGGGGAGGCTGTCTCTCCCCAAACAGCCTAATGTAGTAAGTTGAGAGTTGGGAACATCAAGTCAGCAGGCCTGAAATCTAGTGAGCAAAACTTTGGCTCAATAGAACTGCAAGCAGGAAAGAGGCTTAGCTTTAAAAAAAAAAAAAAAAAAAGTATAAGCCAGGTTAAGCATAGAAAACGCCAGAATGTACCAGGCACAGGCTGTAAGCACATTCCAGAGGGGTTGTAACAGAAGCCTCGCTGAGAAACATTTTGGTACCAACCACCTCCCCAGAGTACATACCGACCTAGGTCTAGGACCAGGTTGGAGTTGACAGCACGAAGAATAGTAAGCGAACCCCACTTCTGGGAGATACGGAGTGGTAACCAGGCAACAGAGGGTGGCAACCTAATGCGTCAGTAATTTGTAGCTCGTCTGTGCCAATGTATAAAAGTGCACCCCAAAGGGTGATCACCAGCTGGCCATGGAGGGGCGCTGGAAATTCAGGGCGCTTAGTGGGTGTTAAGTTCATTGCCACGGCTCACGTCAGGTGTGGCGGCGCAGCAGCAAGTTTGTTCACTAACATTATTATTGTTTGTTGTTTGGCAACAAATCTGCTCAGGTCATTTCGATCCTTATTTAATTTGTGGTCTCTGGGGGCTCTTTCAGGAGTCTCTCGTCAACTAGAGAGGGAGCAAACGCATGCATGCACGCAGCTGAAAGTTTAGCATCACTGACGGAGTAAAGGACCCGTCAGGAACCTATCAGAACAACGGGTTTTTTAAAGTTTCATTCCACTATGTACTGAAGGCAGGTCTGGATCCTTCTGGGGAGACTCATTGGAAAGACCTTGCCCGGCATAGCAAGATGGACACCTGTACCTGGGAGCCTGTGAATAAACAATCAACCCTACAGTGGGCTGAGCCACCCCCTAATGCCAGGATTAAGGGCCACGACACAGCGTGCCAGACTTGCTAGCACGAGGAGCGCAGGGCATCCCCACCTGCCCACACTGCTGGCTCGGCCTCTCCCTTGTTTGTCAGATTGCTAGAAAAGTCTCAGTCTCCCCCATCCTCTTTTATGCAGGCCATGCCAGCCGCACCTGTCTGAGACCTCCCGGCTCATGGCCCTCCCCGGCCCCGGCACTCACCATGCCCGTCTCCGAGGTAAAGATAACGATCTCGTAGTGCGGTGCCAGCTGCTGGAACAGACTGTCGATGCCTGGTCTCTTCTTAAAGCGCCAGCCGGTTACTAGCTGGGGACAAAGGGAGAGAGAGAAAGGAAAGCCATGAAATGACCATGCGCTATGCAAGGAGAGGAGCTGATTTTCACAGAGAGGCAGGCATGGGGTGCCAGGCGGCATTGCACTGGCTGGCAGGGCGAGGAGCCAAGCATTCTTCACGACATGGCAGCGCTGTGCGAGGGAACAAGGCGCCTGGAAGTCTGGGAAAGTGGCCAGCAGTTCTTCATGAGATGCTCTCTGACTCATGTAGCATCACAGCCAATGTTCTCTCGAATCTCTTCCATCCAGGTGCAGATTAGGGATGTAAAAGAGCAGTCGACTATGTCATTAACCGATAAGCCTAGTCAACTACTCTCATTCTTCCCCCTACTCCCCGTGCTTTGCTTCCTCTGTATCAGAGGCAGCAGTGCAGGCTGACAGGCAGCTGGTCTGTGCAGGGAGCTGGTTTCTTAAACTGGCTCCTCTTGCAGACGAGCTCCCAGATGCCACCCACACTGCTGAATGGCCCACGACTGTGCTAAACCAACGCTCCAATCCAAAGCCACCCTGCTCCGTGGCTGGTGATTTAGCAACTCACATGCAGGAGTGGTGTCAGGGTTAACTGGAAGTTAGCAGCTGCTCTCGCCACAGGGACCCCTCTGTGTAAGAGCCAGGGCTGGCCAGCCCACTTAAACAGAGCGACCAGCTGCCCCTCACGTGCACAGGCACCCCAGGCTACCCACCACGGCCTGGGAGGCCAGTGTCTCAAGCCTCCCTTCCCTTGTGTACTGGGGCTGTTTTGTGGCCAAGTTTACCATGTCCAATTCCCAGTCGTTTTACATGCGCCCCTTGCTGTGGGTCAGAACGCCATGTCCCTGTTACCTCTGGGCCATCCACCCTCCTCCTCCATTGACAGAGGGGCGAGCAGACCACACTGAAGCAGCATTGCGATCCCATGTGCTAGGTCCCAATGCCAATCACATTTGCCCTGTCTCCATCAAGGGAGGGACGGGCTAGTCCCAAGAGGCACTAGGCTGCCATGGCCGCAGGAGGGAGCTGGGCTCAGCCCTGCCACACATGGGAGCCGCTGCTATCTGGGGTGAGTGCATGGCTAACTCTCAAGCCCCCTTCCCCACAGCCAGAGGTGAGCTCCAAGGGGCTGGTATCTCAGCACTTCTGCAACCCAAGTAAACGGCAGCTCCCAAGATGTGGATCGAAGACGCATTCCACCCCGAGACGTGCACTGTGATCTGACGACTGCACAGGGAAACCGGAACGGGATGAAGATGCTGAGGTAGGGAGGGGGCTGGATTCAGCAGCTTGATCTGCACGGCGAGTTCTCCATTTGTCAGTGCTCTGTTCCACCTTTAGGCTAGAGCCACGGGGCCTGGGTCAGACCGCAGAGCAGCATGCTCACGGAACGGGCTTGCAGTCAGGCCGAGCTGTGACATACTGAAAGACAGTGCAAATGCAATCCCTCCCCCTCGTCTCTGCAAGCGCCGCCCTCCTTCCTGGGCCAGCACATCTGCTGAATCCACACCCACTGACACAGCAGCTGGCCTGCGTGTGTCCAGCAGACAGCTGCTCCCCAACAAACAGATGTTCACTCTTTGCAGGAGCAGCCTGCTGCGAAGAGGTTCAGTGACTGATGGCTTTCAAGGTCCATCTCGTCCCTGTCCCACTCCTCTGAGACAAGGGAAGGTTCAATGCACAGCTTCCATTTTCAGAGCTGCTGGAATGGCCTGGAGTCCAGCCAGCATTCCCAGAATGAGAGCAAGGGCCAGTTCAGCCCAAGTCCATCAGGAACAGAGGTTTACCAACACACCCCAGTCCTGACCACGTGTGGCCCTGCACCTCCAGTTTTGGGCTCCCCACACACAGCTCTGCTGATGCTCATGAACCCTAACCTACAGCCCCCCCGGGCTCTGCATGCCCCCCTTTCCTGAGCAGCAGAACCATGGCTTTTCCTAGAAAGCCACTTGCAGAGGTGGAGAGTCACTAAGTAGAACACTTTGTTACACTACTCAGGTACGTTTTTTGGCATTTGTACTTAAGTCATTTATTTCTGTGATACTTCGACTTTTACTCAAGTGCTTTTTACCCCACTCCCGTTTCCGGAAGTGCTCCGTTACTCGCGACTTTCAGCACCCGCTGAGGGGTGCGCAAGCCGCACTCTGATGTGCTAACGCACAGCCACACGCGCAAAGCCTCCAATCGTCAGGCAGTGACCATTCGTTTTTTAAAAAAAGTCACCAGACAACAAGCACAGTGACCCTGCCTACAAAGAAACCTTTTAATGGCCGCATCAGGAATTTTTCATTCCAAACCAGTATCTATGCAGCCTTGGCGGGGGGGGGGGGGGGGGGGGGGCGGAGAAGTGCAGTGCTGCTCATCCTCCCCCCAGCAGGGGGAATGTGGTGCTGGAAACCACTCGTGGGAGGGTTTTCCTGCTGCTCCTATTGGCCAGATTTTAGCCAATGGGAGGAGCAGGAAGTGCAGTGCTAGATAAGCAGGCTCCCCACTCCTCTTATGGCCAGCTTAAACACCCCCATGCCTCTCCCGCGTCCCGTCCCCCCCAGGTCTCCCAGCCCTGGACGGTTCCTGCACACACACCCCCTTCCAAACACCCGACCCTCAGCCCACTCCAGCACCTTCTTCCCACCCAGACCCCCACTCCAGCACCCTACCTCCCACCCAGACCCCCATCCTCACCCCCATCCCAACCCCACTCCCTAGCAGCCCCCTGCTGCACACTGAACCCCTCATTTTGACCTCACCCCAGAGCCAGGGGGAGTTCACAAAATCTACGAACCCTGGGACCCCCAAAAGAGTTCATCTGGCCTGTGGGAATCCCTGAAGCTTGGTATCTCATTTTGGGGTCACATCAGTGCGGGTTTTTGGTTTTTGGGGGCTTGCCTTTCTCTTGTGCAGCCCCTGACTGATTTTTTTTGTAGGTCAGTGGCCCCCGACCTAAAAAAGGTTCCCCATATAGGCAGCTAAAAGGCTTGCACATCTAAAAGGCTTTGCTGTTTTGGCCAGTGCCTTAAATGACATTCACTGTAAATATCAAATAAGAGGGAGGATAGTTAGAACAGCAACAGACAATGGGTCAAATTTCCTAAAAGCTGTCAAAATATTTGGGAGTGAAAACCACCAGAATACTGAAGAAGCCAGTCTGGAACCAGGGGAAGAAACTGATGATGATGAAGAAAAAAGTTGAATTTCACAAAACTTCAGACGGACACAGATTCCACAGATGGCCTTGAGTACCACCCGCCAAAACACTACTGTTGTGCCTGCCACTTGTTAACCTAGTTTCTTCTGTAGATGTGGTACAGGCTGAATCAAACGATACCTAGACTACGTCTAGACTGCAAGCCTCTTTCGAAAGAGGCTTTTTCGAAAGATACTGTTGAAAAAGAGCATCTAGTCTACAATCAGTACTTTCGAAAAAGCAAGCCGCTTTTTTGAAAGAGAGCACGCAGGCAGTCTGGATGCTCTCTTTCGAAAAAGCACAGTTTGCTTTACATAGCACCCTTTTTTGAAGAGCGCTTTCAAAAAAAGGCGTTTTTCCTCGTAAAACAAGGTTTTCCGTGGTCGAAAAAACTGCCGCGTGCTTTCAATTTATTTCCAAAAGAACGCGGCAGCAGTCTACACTCAGGTAAAGATTTTTCGAAAAATCCCTGTAGTCTACACACACCCCTACAGAAAGTGAGTCAGGTCCACCTTTGCCAATGCCAAGCACTGTGGAATAAAACTGGACACACAGCTATTGGAGCAGAATGCAAGCTACATTTCATTCGGCCAAAGCAGACAGCATGGAACTCTGTGTTCATGGCTGTGAAGAGAATTCTGTGCATACTGAAAGAACAAGGGGAAGGGGCCATTAGAAGTGTGTTTGCAGCACCTGTAAGTAGCAGTTCTTTGCTTTCTACTTTTCTTTGTTAAAAAAACTGACCAAGCTGTATTTAACTTAACTAGCAATGTCTATTAACTGTTCTACAGGCTGAATCCAGCAGAGCTGGCCTTCTTAACAGAATATTCCATGGTCATGGGCCCAGTGGCGAAGGCACTAAATATTTTCTAAGCAGAGACCAGTGCACAAATGGGATGGCTGCTTTCTACACTATGCCAGCTGGATTCAAAACTACAAAGGCTCAAGATGTCCTCCAAGTTCTGCAGGGTACTGGAAGATGCACTTCAGTGTGGCATTAAGAAGCATTTTGGTGAAATGTTTGAGGACCCAGAGTTGATTGCAGCTGCCATCTTGCTGCCAAAGTTTAAGACTGCTTGGACCAAGGATGATGCTGTGATTAGAAAAGGTAAGGGACTGTATTAAAGCAGTACAGCCTGTCAGTTCAGGCTCTCCCATGCAATCGGCTGACAGAAAAAATTTTCAGTTTGACTGGCTGGTTTTAAGGTGAGAATGTTTTGTATCTACTAGCTAATATTTGTTACAAATAAAACATGTATATTTAATTCATTTGTCATATGTTTAGTTCTACACTGAAATGCAGATGCCTTGGATTGTTTTAAAAGAGCCACCTAGATCTGATAGCTCATTAGTTGGCAGCATGATTTTTCTGTAATGTTATTTATTTAGTTTCATAACTAACCCCCGTTTTTATATTAGCTCTCAATTTATTTTCCAATACAGTTCTTGCCTGCATCAGACAACAGATGAGCCCCTACTGATGAAGAGAACTTATTTGCTTCAATAAAGTCCTCTTTCACAAATGAAACTGCAAGGCAGCTTGAGGGGTATTTAGCGCACGCACGCACACACACAGTTTTCCAGAAGGATACTTTGACTTTTACTTAATTACATTTTTCCAAAGTAGCAGTACTTTTGCTCAAGTAATTTTTTGGGGTACTTTCTCCCCCCACTGGCCACTTGTGCTCTGGCCATCAGTTGTGTATAGGGAAGAAACAAGTGCCACATTGGGACCATTAATTTGATGTCTATTCGGATGTCTCGGGATCTCAATGACTGACATAACCCAGCGCCTCACCCCGTGTGTCTGCTGTAGAGGCACTGGGAGCACCACCACACAAAGAACCGGGAGGAAGGAGCACCCTTTCCCAGAACATTCACTCCAGAAAGGGGAAAGGCAAAGGGGACAGACCCTGACTTACCGACCACTCGGGATGGAGCAAAACATCTGTGAGCTCAATGACCAGGGTGTAGGGAGGCTGGTAGTACGGTTCTTTCAGGGGGTCCGGAAGCAGCTTTGGACTGGTGGGCTCTATAATCATCTGTGGGGAAGAGACCCAGGAAGGCAGATTAAGGGAATTCCAGGTGCACAGCGAAGTCAGATGAGGAGATGCCTGAAGCACTAGGCAAGATACCTGGCACACTGCATGAACACACGCAAGAGAGGCAGAATTCCTGCACCACGGATGGCGAGATTCATCTCTACAGCGAGCCCCAAAGCCCCCTCCGCTGCCACGTCTTTTCACGGAAAGGCTTTGCTTCCCACAAGGTTATTCGCGTGCCACTGAATGCCTGAGTGTTACTGACAGGTGGCAGAGCAAGGGGCAGCTTCAAACCAAATCTCAACATCTGCTCCTCTTTTTCTGCTATGCTCTCCTCCTCCCCCCTCTGACCTTTGGGGAAAAGGCTTCTGTTTAAGCAGAGTAAGCAGCAAGGGCCAGAGAACACCGGTAAGACTTCCTTACAGCTTGCCTCAAAATCACACATGTGGGAGCTTCCCGAGAACGGCTCCCCATTCCCGTCTTGTACAGTCCACGCTAGCGGTGTCCCCTCAGCCTTCAAAACTAATACAGTGTCCCCTTTAGCAGCTGCAGCTTCCTGCCAACAGGAATGAGGTCCAGCAATGGTCCTTCCTGTCGATTTGTGCCTGGCAGCAGACTCTCCACCTTCCCTGCAGAGACAGCTCAAGCAGCTGGGAGATTTAACAAGGTGAGCCTCTAATGAGAGCAAACTGCTGCAGAGACTTTCAGAGCCACAGCATAAGGGGCAGAGCGCAGTTCAGGGGTGAGTGTTTCTACCCTGGCAGTGCTAGACAGAAGGCTAAAAATTGATGATTTAAAGAAAAAAAATCAGATTTTTTTCATTTAAATCAGATTTTTTATAAATCATCAATAAAATACGAAACGTCTCATTTAAAAACAAGAGTTACAATTTAATCTCGTCACAAACATGCTACATCTGCAGTCTCATAAAAACAAATGAATGGCTCTAGTCTGTCCAGCCCGACGCCTGGCTCTTGCTTCTTGAAAGTTCTGGGCTCTCAATTTCTGTTTCTCAGCAGACTAAAAAGGAACCTGCGCAAAGACACTCACAGGCTGGATGGGACTGGTTTTGTTCTGTGCTTATGTGGTGGTGGACCTTGGAGATCTGTCAGAATGTAATTTGGCCAAGTAACTGTCTTGTCACAAACCAGTTCTACAAGCCAGATCCACAGGGAAGCATTGGAATTACAGTTCATCTGCACATTCAATGCACATACTAATGGACTCAATCGTGATGAAGGTTGGTTGGGACACTACCAATTTAACAACCATTGAAGGTACTAACAACTCTCTGAGTAGTATCCTTCCTGACATGGGACTCAATCTATTGACTTTGATTTTTATCTGCTTTGGTTTAAGTACCCATTCTCCAGATACAGTAAAACTCCAATAGTCCGGCATCCAATAGTCCGGCACTCCTGATAGTCCGGCATCAAAATAGCAAGAGCCTAGTGAGTGAGCTTCGGCAAAAAATGAGTCACAAGGTAACAGCGGCATCAGCTGAACTGAGCAAAAAGGGTAAAAAAGGCTTAAAAAAACTAAAACATTACAGTAGACTGTATACAGTATGTACAATAAAAAGGGTTAAGAACACTTTATATACAGTATATAATGTATACAGTATCTATATAACCATCTTATAGTACCCCGATAGTCTGGCATATCTGATAATCCGGCACCACCTAGGTCCCATAGGTTCCGGATTATCGGAAGTCTACTGTACTTACTAATGCTCTGTCCCGCCCCCCCCCCCTGCCCTATTTATTTTGAGTGTACACATCCCAAACTCATAACTCCAGTCATCTGAAGAAGTGGGCTGTGCCCACGAAAGCTCATGATACTATCTACATGTTTCGTTAGTCTATATAAAGTGCTACCAGACCATTTGTTGTTTTTACAGCGGAGGAGTGAGTTAAGATATTGTCTTAAGGACAGAGGCAATCTATAGGAAAGGACGGAGACAGCATGCAAAGGGTCAGCGGAGTGGACTGGAAAGAAAGAGGGAAGAGATTATTCAGCATACACACAGGTTCCTATATTCCCTACACTCTGGCCACAGAAAAACTCTTCTGGCTTCCGAGAGTAAGAGAAATCCTATCTGGGAATATTTTGAATAAATTTGTTTCTTGTGTAAAAAAAATGAAAATGTGCAAGAAGATGATGCAGGGCCTAGTAGCAAAAATGAAACATCATACGGAAAATTGCTTATTGGGGAAAAAATGATGTAGATATGGCTGAGAGGAACAACTGGTTAATAACGTAAATAATTCATCATTTGCAATGCATCATTCTTCAAGACTCTCTCTGCCTTTTAGTAGAAGTGGGATTTGACAAGTAAATGCCCAATCTGTTTGATATGTTGGATGTTGCTAGAAAAAAAGTTGAGTTTAGCTAATCCTTAGGGCTTGTTTAATTAGAGAACTAGGTTTAGAATCCATTACTCAAGTATACAGTGCAGAAAGCTGCAGTAAAAGAAATCTAGAGTTGTCAGTTGCCACAGAGTGTCATTTTTCATTGTATATTACACGACACATGCCCCTTATTTTGGAAAAAAATTGTCATAGACCATAATGGTGGTGCCATAAGTCTATTGCAGCATAACTCAGCTACCCCAAGGGAACTCCATCCTACACTTGAATTCTCGAAAAACAGAAGTGCCAGTGAGTTCAATAGGCCTTACTCCCAAATTGCCAGTGAGTTCAATAGGCCTTACTCCCAAATCACGTGCACTCTAAGCACAGTCAGTCTTGGCTTTTTTGGTAACTTGATATAAAAATCGTGTGTGTGTGTGTGTGTGTGTGTGTGTGTGTGTGTGTGTGTGTGTGTGTGTGTGTGTGTGTGTGTGTGTGTGTGTGTGTGTGTGTGTGTGTGTGTGTGTGTGTGTGTGTGTGTGTGTGTGTGTGTGTGTGAGAGAGAGTGAGTGGAGAGAGAGAGAGAGAGAGAGAGAGATTTAAATCAGTCCACTCTGAAGCTAGAATGATTGGCTACTCTCCCTGCTGAACAATGTGATGCCAGCCAGCCCGCCCTGTGGTATCAGCTCTCTGTGAAAATCAACGACCGTCCATTGGAATTCTCCAACTAAAGATGTTAAAATGTGGTTAACTGACTAATTGACTAGTCAATGGAATTTCCATCGACTAGTCGACAGGCACTTCCGCATTCCTCCTTTGAAATGTACAAGAGTCCCCAGCGGGGACTGTTGTGCATTTCAAAGCCATGGAGCCTGGGATCAGTAGGGGACTCAAGAGTCCCCCGCTGACCCCAGGCTCCATGCTATGCTGCATGCTGCTAGGAGCCCGGGGTCAGCTGGGGATTCCCCAGGTGATCTGGGGCTCCCCATGGCATTTCCCGGGAAGCCTGGGGTCAGCTGGCCCTTTTAAAGGGACAGCCGCCAAACAGCTGATCCTTTGAACCACGCTGGCGGGTTTGTGCAGCAACTCACCTGCCTATAGTCTTTGAAGTATTTATAGGTCCTTCGGAGCTGCTGAACCACCGCTGGATCTGCAAGACAAGAGGAAGAGCTGCATGTAGAAGTGGCATCTAAAGTGGGAAAAAACTGTAGCTGGCTGCGGAATAAATCCCTGCATTGCTAGGGATCCTGAAAGGAACAAATGAGGATCAGCTGGGTGGGAGGGAACATGCTTTGATGCTGGAGCACCAGAGCCGGGGAGAGGGGTCAGTTTTAGCACCCCACAGATTTCCTGGGACAGTGGTGGCCAAGCAGCCCATAAGGATTTTAGGAGCAGCCCACCAGACATTTTCTTACCATTGCCCATGTGCAGGGTTGCCAGATCCTGCTGGTTTCCATCCACATAAATGTTTTCCTACTGGTGTTACTGAAGTGACCTGCACGTAAAGCCAGGGCCCGTGAGGTGAAGCGTGTGCTGACTGCCCACAGCGCTGCTCCGGGTCAGTCGGCACCCCCTGCAATTCTAGGCACGCAAGCGCAGGTAGCAAAACTGCTCCCTCTCGGGAGATTGTCTTAGTTACAACAATTTTGTGGCCCACTAAGATGAAGGAGGCCCCCATGTGGCCCACACTCTAGCCTAGGTTACCCATCGCTGCCCTGCGAGACACTTCCCAAGTCACCCAAAGCGGGATGAATGCACCTCTCTCAACTCACACAAACACGCTTTGCTCATTTATACTGCAAAGCTGTGGTTCTAACAGAGGTATAGCGAGGGTGTTATGCACCCACGGGCAAAGGAAAAATTTGCACCCCCACCCGCCGCGGGGCGGGGCCCCGAACCTGGAGCACAGCTGAGCCCAACCCTGGGAGGAAGGGGGTGGGGCCCTTGTACCGCATCTTCCCCCTCCCTCCAGTTTGGGGCCAGACCCCCACATGCACTAACCTGCCGGCAGAGATGGAGGAGGGTCGGACTGGGGGCGGAGAGACAGGGAGGACGCTCCAGCAAGTGGCCGTGGAGGAGCAGGCGAGCTGAGGGATGACAGGGGGAGCGGGTACTAAACTAGCACCCCCCCCGCAGCATGGCGCCCAGGAGCAACTGCCCTCTACCCCCGTCTCTCCTCGCCACCCCCCTGGTTGAGAACCCAGTGGCAAGTGTGCCCCAGGCGTGCACAGTAGGGATGTCAGCATACAGACAACTATACAATAAACTGATATACCTGGGCTTCTCGGTTAACCCTGTCGACTACACGCACTCCCCCTCCCCCGCTGCCTTTGTATCAAAGGCAAGAAGGGCACCGGATCAGCCTGCTTCCTTCCACCCCCATGCTGCTGCCTCTCAGGCCCTCCACGGACAGGGGCTGCTGCCAGAGCAGCCTTTGTCCAGAAGGAGTTCAGACCGCCTGTGGACAGGGGCTGAGGCCACCCCGCGTTCCTGCCTGAGATACAAAGGCAGCAGTGCAGGGTGGCCGGAGGCTCCCAGGAAGTGGGACTAGGAGACCACTGGCTACCAGCCCGCCTCTCGCAACTATCGAATAGTCGTGTAACTGCTAAGATTTCACACGGTTCCACGACTATTCAATTATACACTAAGGTTCCTAGTGCACAGAGGGGGAACCAACTCACCTAGCCTTTGCCTCGTTCTACAATAGGCTACACAAAAAGCACTAGCGGAGTCAATACACTAAAATTTCATACAGGCAAAACAAGGAAACCAGCAGGTTTTCCGAATTAAGAGGCGGGACACTTCTGTATTTTTATACCTGACTTTGAAAGCAAGTTGTTTTAAGTGAGGTGACTAGACAAATCCGACTCTTGAAACCCTTTCAAGTCACCTGGCGAGGCTACGAACCCCTGCCGCAAGGCAGCACAAAGCACCAAGGAAGGCGGATGAAGAGGGAATTTAGCATTTCATTAGCCCAGGTCCTTTTAGGGACACACACCCTTCCAAGGAGACTGCAGGAGACAACCAAACTACAAACTGGGGCGTTGGAAGAATCTGCTTTAACATACACTGATTGTCTCTCTCCTCGTTTTCATCAGTGAAATGCGGGGGCAACTTACCCCGTCCCCATCCCATTTTGTTCTGGCAAAAAGAATTCAGGTGAGGAGAGTGAACGGAGGGGCAGTGGAAAGAAGGCACATGCATATCAATGTAAGAGCCCTGAGCAGATCAAAAATTTGCATCCACATCTGTATCCACAAAACTGAACTGTGCATATCGATAGCCACATCCAGAGATGTAGATAGATACCTGTGCATTTGCAGGGCTCTAAATACAAGAACTTGGTTTTAGTGGCTAACCAGAGCCAAACTATTCAAGTGTCTACAGATTTGGGGGGGGGGGGGAGAAATCTGAGGCACTAAAGTGACCCTCAGAAAACAATGAGCAGCATCCCTCTGAAAAAAATCAGACCTCCTCTTTTTAAGGAGTCAAACTGGATACTCAAAAACTGGATGCACCAAAAATCACTGGCCCTTACTGAAAATCTCAGCCCATATTTTTACAAGAGAGATGCCAATGACAGTGTTTGCTCGGAGGGCACTGCCAATGTGTCTAGAAACCAGAAGTCTAGGGGGAACACCAGACAACTGTATCTTCCAATCATTGGCCATGCTAGTAGATGAAAGGGTGGCTTGTCTCTGACAATCCAGACCATCTGATGCAGCTCTCACACATACAGAGGCTTCCCTCGTCCCCTCCCAGCGCACACAAGGAATGGATTCTTCAATTACTCTCCTCCTGTCACTTCAGATGTTTCCATAAGCAGGGGTCAGGCTGCAGAGAGCGTGTGACTGAGACGGCAATCCCCATGCCATCGCTGGTAACTATCCCTCTGAGATTACAGCTTTACCATTTTAGTGGCCAGGGTTATTCAAACAGAAACTGTAAGTTAATCAATCAAAGGCAGGCGCAGTGAATGGGACATAATTTGGGAGCAATTGTTATGGTAATACAGGCAAGAGCAGCTGGGGTAGATGACCATGGGGCTGTTCAGAGCAGGATTCAGGTGTCAATCCCAGGCTCATACAGGGGAATCCAAGCATTGCCAAGACTGCGTTGGATTCTGTCCCACTGTCAGATGCAACACACACACATCCCACTGTCAGATGCAACACACACACACACACACACACACACACACACACACACACACACACACACACACACACACACACAAAAGTTAAACCAGGAAAAAACAAATTAAATCATTTTAAACCCAAATTTACTGACCAGGGATCATGTTTTATACTTGGACTCTGCATCCAATTGTCCCCGTCCCAGCGACAATTAATATTTTTAGCCATGCGCTTGAAAATTTTTAGCATGCAGGGGTGGCAGCTGGGAGACAGGAGAGCTGCGTTTCATTTCCAGGTCTGAAACTGACACAACAATGCACTGTTCTGTGCCTCAATTTCTCCTCTATAAGTCAGGACAGACAGTAGCTATACTGGGGCTTTGCAGCTTCCAGATGAAACATGACATAAGAGCTAAGTGTGTAGTGTGACCTCAGGAGAACCAAGAGCACATCCTATCTTCTCACTACTCTACAGTGAGAAGTCATCTGCAGCACGTCTCCAGGGGACTAGGTGCACACTGTGTTAACAAAAACACACACAGGGGACAAGGTCTGCAGCGTCTTGACAGATCCCTCTAGGTCACATGATGGCTGGCGCATGGTGGTTAAACAATTATGTTAACCCCAACCCGTACATCTTTCAATCTAAAAGGAAGAGCTCAGAGAATTAGCCAGAGATTTGGAGAGAGGAAAAGGGGGAGGGGGAGTTTGCTATTGTGTTGGACAATAGGCCACTGACTGAAAAATGGCTTTTAATCTGGATGAAGCATATGCCAGGCCTGCTGAACGGAGCAGGTGAAAAGCGCTTCCTATCCCAGCTCTGGCTCGCTCTCAGGGGTCCGCAGGCAGACAAAGCCCAGGCCCGGCCTCCTGCGTGTTTCTGTACGCGTTGGATCTGAAGTGTTCCGCTTGCCGGCCCTTCTGCTTTGAAAGTGTTCAGCAAAGTCCCATCTGCCTCGCTGTTTGCCAGGCTCCTCTGGGGAGGGGGCAAACACAACATAACAAAGAGTCTGATTTAAACAGGGCCCTCACTGTAAGTAAGTGGGTGTCAGCACCTCTGAAACAGACATTCCCCCGCCTCCATGCTTTGCTATTTTCCCTGTGTACTGTAGGACAAAGGAGGGAGCATGCCTGAAACTTTTCCCCTAAGGTTCTGTGTTACTGGAGCTGTAGCATCCCCTCACACACCCCCATCCCACGATCTGGCAGATCTTTGCCATCTCATAATGCTATGCCCCTCAACATTGTGAAACAAACAGGCAAGGGAGGGGGAGGCAGTAACATTTATTGCAGCAGCTTTCAGCCTTCTTTTTTTCATTTGAGGTGCACTAAAAAGGTCAAATGGAGGCGTGGACCCTTCAGTAATCTTAAGGCCATCTGTGGCCCATAGGTGGAAAACCACTGCGTGATTGGACCGACTTCTGCTGGTGAAAGAGACAAGCTTTTGAGCCTGCATAAGAGTTCTCTTTCACCCACAAAGTTGGTTCAATAAAAGAAAGAACCTCGCCCCCTTTGTCTCTCAGATCTAGGACCAGTGCTGGTAAGAGAATACTGTAAACTAGGGATGTAAGCGACTAGTCGTCTAAGGATAAGTTTATGGGATAGTTGACTAGTCATGCAACTATTCCCCTCCCCCACTGCCTCTATCAAAGAGAGGGAGCAAGCGCGGGGGGGGGGGGGGGGGGGGGGGAGAGCAGGAGCCGGCGCTGGGGGAGCTGGCTTAAAAGGGGAGGTAGGAGCACATTGGGAAATGGCGCAAGCGGGGACCAAAGCAGTCTCTGCTCGTGCCACTTCTGCTGTGATTCTGCTTCTGAAATGCACTGGGGCCCTAGCAGGGCTCTTGTACGATTCAAAAGCAGAAGCCCCTCAGGGAGCCCTGCCAGGCTTCCTTTTGAAACGTACAAGAGCCCCACTGCGACTCTTGTACATTTCAAAGGCTCAACAGGGAGCAGCAGCCAGTCTCCCGCTGGCCCCGCACTCCCTGCCAGGGCTTCCAGCAGGGCTCTTGCTACAGGTCAAAGGCAGAAGCGCCCTTATCAACTAGACTCACAGACTTTAAGGTCAGAAGGGACCATTATGATCATCTAGTCTGACCCCCTGCACAGTGCAGGCCACAGAATCTTACCCAACCCCTCCTAGAATAATCCTCTCACCTATATCTCAGATATTGAAGCCTTCAAATACTTTGAAGACCCCCAAGATGCAGAGATGAAAATAGTCGATGGAAATCCCATTCGATTAGTTAATTAATCTAAATGTAACATCCCTACTGCAAACATCAAAGGAACAGTCAGCCTGTATGTTTAAGAGTTGTGCTCCATAGACACCACCAAAATACCCAACAGCACTGTTAGGATACAGGTATTCGGAATGTCAATGGCTCGTAAGAAGAAAATCCAGAAACACCACATAGGCTTTATAAGGGAGCAAACCCAGGCTGCAGAGTAGGGAGTTGGGGACTGGATGAATTTGGGGGTCAAAGCCTGGCAGAGGGGGAGTCACACGCCAATCCAAAAAACTCCAAGTGAGCAGCTGTAGAGGAGTTTAAGCTAGCGAAGGCACGCTGGACAGGACGCTGGTATGAGAGCGCACGCGGCAACAAGATGCCGTCAGAGCCTGACCTTTCCCCACCACTCTGCTCTGACCCCCGCGGGCTCTCTCCTGAAATCTGTCCCTGGCTCTTTGCTCAGCAAGTGGAACCAGCTAAGAAGGGCATCTGGAAAGCCTATGGCTCTTGTCCCTGGGGGACAGACTTGCTACAGGGCCTTCCCCTCCCCTTCATTCAATGTCATAGCAGTTCCCCACTCTGCTCCCCCAAAGCTATGTCTGGGATGGGTAGGGAAGGGAGCATTGTTAAACCTCCCCTCCCAGCACCAAGTCCTGCCTGACCTTCTGCCCTCGACAAGAGACTCACACACGCTATTTATGCACCATGCATCTGCTCTGGGGGAGTAGCTCAAATACTGGCCCTTTCACTCAGCTGATTAGAATTGTAAAGTAACTTTATTGCTTGATTTCCCCCCCCCCCCCCTCCCGGGGGAGTTGAGCATGTTATGCTTATTAGTGCTCACTCACTAGCCAGCTTAAACACATTAACGAATTAACATTTATAATCTGGCTTCCCATATACTGAGCCGCTCTCCTCCCAGATCTCTCTGCTCCCTAAATCCAAAAGGCGGTAAAGACATTTGTGCTTCCAGCCGGCCAAACTAAAAGAGTTTAAACCCTCAGAAAGGTTGAGATTTTACCAAATGGGTCTCTGACATCACAGCAAAGTAACTCCATAGCTCGCGTAACCAAGCGTGGGATCAATGTCGCTTCAGTTATCTGGAAGAGGTAGCAAGCACACAGATCCAGAGCTGGGGGAACTATCTGTAAACCTGATGAGAGGCAACTTTCCCAGTGTCTGGCTGAAGTTTGAACAGAGTTCTGCGACTGTGCTGCCGGAGCCATGAAAACTTCCCTGCCACTTACTAGCAGTCCTCTGCAAAGGTTGGGGGAGGGGGGGGGAGCTGTCTAAAACTTATGACTGTTTTCAGCAGACAGGTTAGGGGGAAGATGGGGTGACAGTACACAGGATTGATCTGGGGGCCTGTACAGATCCATTCAGTTTAAGGCCAGAAGATATCAGAGGCTGACCTCTCATATAGCAGTGGACATGAATTTGCACCCAGACGCCCCTAGAGCAGTGTTTCCCAAATGATGTTCCCCGGAATCCCAGAGTTCTGCAAAGTGAAAATAAGAGTTCCGCGAGGAAATTTCTTTACAATAACATTTTATGATTTAAAAAAAATTTTGTACACGTTAAATGTGATTTTTGTTTTTAAATATGTGCATTTAAACAAAATGTTGATCTCATGACCTTGTTTAGCATTTGTTTATTATTATCCTTGCTTATTTGCGGTCTACTTTGTCAGCTCCATATATAAAACTGTTAGGGGTTCTGCAAAATTCTTTCGAGTTTAAAAGGGTTCTGTGGCCAAATAAAATTGGGAAACACTGCCCTAGAGTAAGTCAGTGACTTATCTTGTAACAAAAGAATTTCTGCCCTCAGGAAATTAAACTGTGAGACACAGGGAGAGAACAGAAAAGGCTTCTGCAGTGGCAGGGAGTTGATTAGGTGAGACAGGTCCAGATGATCCCAGCAGGAAATCCACTGCAGAGGAATCAATACCCCCAAAGTCCCTGCCAATCTGACATGGGGGAAATTCCTTCCTGACCCCGAATCTGGCAAACAGTAGGACTCGGACATACTTACAAGGGTGTAGAGCAATGCTCCCTCTGATTGTACACATTCCTGGACAGACCTGCCAGCCAGGCGGCAAAAAGAGGGTTCTCTGCATGACCTCAGAGCACTGGTCCACCCCATCAAAGCAAAGGCCAGGCTCTGATGTACCAGGGGAGAGTGAAAACGCCCCCTGCATCCAAGGAGACAAACTGCAGCAGGAAACATTCCTTCCTGACTCTGCTGCAGGCAAGTGGCTGAGGCCGGAGACGTGATTATAATCACTCGCGAGGCAGAGCTGCAAGCGCTGGGAGCAAGTCCTGGGCAGGCCTCTTCTCTCCATCCGGCTGATGGAAAGAGATGAACCAAAGAGACGCAGGAGTCTCAGATCCCAGAATTACTGGCGCTGCGACAATTGCCCGGCCCGGCCTTTCCAAGCCCACTTACTTCCCACAGGGGGAGGGATGGCTGGGAAGATGGAGGAGCGTACCAGTGAGCCCATGTGAAGATCTGGTTTATGGGTCACTTTGCAAAGCACGGAGCCCACTTCCCTTTTAGGTTTGGAAAGCTCCTGGCACATTCTGGGCATGACTCTAAATGCCCTTCAGTACTAAGAGCACCTGGCTGATGGATGGGGGGATGGGTCTATTGAACTAGTAGGTTACTGAGTTCAGCTGTCTATAACAGAAAGAGATGATTGCTGAAGATGCCTCTGTCGAGGATTTTTGGTCGCATGAAATCTCTCCCTCAAGCTTTCTAACAAGTGCTGGCTAGCATGTCAGAGTTCAGTTGGTTCCTTGGCAAGTGGGAAGATGGGCTTGGATACAAGTCACATTATACCGTTGAGCTAGCAGTGAGGACCAGTGGGAGTTTGACATGGCCTTGCCAGTGATTTTCAGGTTTTAAAACACCCAGTTTTACTGATAGACACCGTTACCATCTGGGCCATCACAGCTCCTCAGACGATCACAAAATGCAGACTGGATTGCAGCTGGCCACTGAACAGCCCCTGTGCAGTGGCGACCCCAGCTAGGAGAGCTCCTGGCACACTCTCAGCTGCTGCATTTAGTGATGGTTCATTACCGATTCATCTTGTTTTAATTGCAGCATTAACCCAGGGCTAATTAACATGGAAATGGACAGGATTTCAGCTACAAATGGAAAAGCAATTAAGCACCAGGCCAGGTCCTGCAACCTAGATGGTTTGCTTGGTCAAAGCTGCAGACGTCCCTTCTCCTTCCCAGAGCAACTCTGCCACATAGCATGGTGGGGATTGCATAAATGACGGGCAACCCTGGATGGTGGGAACAAATCTACTGTCTTCCGGGGAAGAAGTTAAAGAGAAAACCGAGGCATTTGTAAATGTGCACCACCAATAGAAACACATGCTGTAGCATTTGACTCTCTCCTGCACAGTTTACAGGGAACCCTGGTGTAGACGTGGTATATGCCAACAGGAGTTCTGGTGGCACAGCTGTATCTACCCTGGAGGGCTGGTGGCATAGCTCTGTCACTAACAGGTGTGACTGCTCCTGTGCTCTTAGCTGCCACAGCTATGGTGGTGAAAGTTTGAAATGTAGCCTAGGCCTTAGAAAGAAGATATTGTCTACTTTTCAGAGAATCTGTCTAAGCAAAGGGCACTAGGAGTTGTGTGAAGGGATGGGGGGGGGGGGAGGGTCTAAGAACGTCTTTCATGAGGGCCACTTCTAATGAGTGATCACATTAGACTATGAGTACCCATGTGGGGCACTGAGACACCACCAAAGGCCTGATTTTCAGAGGACAGATACTCAGTGCTTGCTGAAAGGCCCTTTAAAGGTTCTTCAGACTCGGTGCCACAGACTGAAGCATCCAAAATGCACAGGTTGCTTCTAAAAAACTTGATCTACACTGCAACAGGAAAGGAGTTTTTCTCCTGCTTCTCGCTTCCTCCTTAGCTTCTGCCTATCGCTCTCCCTAGTAAGACCGTGGGAAGAGGAGGAAGGGGAGGAGTTAATCGGAAGGGGGGGAAGGGAAGACGACACTCACTCTATACCTAGGCGAAGAAAGGAAACGGTTTTACCAAACAGTCACGATGAGATGAGAAATCAAATTCAAACACACTGTGTCTCTTGCAGGCCCAATACCGGGATTCTGCCTTGGTGGGAGCTTGCTTGAGTTCTGTCCTAAGCCTGAAGTGACAAAGCAACCACACCTCTGCTTGGAGAGATGGTCCCAAAGCTGGAACCCTCATTCTCAGGAAGCTTTACCCAATACTCAGCCTCAGGGCAGGATTTTCAAATTCACAGGAACAGCGGTGGGCAACCTGCTGCCCATCAGGCCTCTGTGTGTGGCCCACAAGACATTGTGTTTCCTGTTGCCCATGTGCAGGGCTGCCAGATGCCACTGGTTTCCATCCACATATTCTGTTTCCTCCAACTGAGTGATTGGGCAACAAAATGGCAAATGAAATTTAATGTGGATAAATGTAAAGTAATGCACATCGGGAAAAATAACCCCAACTATACGTACAGTATGATGGGGGCTAATTTGGCTACGACAAATCAGGAAAGAGATCTTGGAGTTATTGTGGACAGTTCTCTGAAAACTTCCACACAGTGTGCAGCGACGGTCAAAAGGCAAATAGGATGCTAGGAAATATTAGGAAAGGGATAGAAAATAAGACCCAGAATATCTTACTGCCCCTGTATAAAACTATGGTACGCCCACATCTTGAATACTGTGTACAGATGTGGTCTCCTCACCTCAAAAAAGATATTTTGGCCTTGGAAAGGGTTCAGAAAAGGGCAACTAAAATGATTAGGAGTTTGGAACGGGTCCCATATGAGGAGAGGTTAAAGCGACTGGGACTTTTCAGTTTAGAAAAGAGGAGACTGAGGGGGGATATGATAGAGGTCTATAAAATCATGAGTGGTGTGGAGAGAGCCGATAAAGAAAAGTTATTTATTAGTTCCCTAAATAGAAGAACTAGAGGACACCAAATGAAATTAATGGGGAGCAGGTTTAAAACTAATAAAAGAAAGTTCTTCACACAGGGTGTAGTCAACCTGTGGAACTCCTTGCCAGAGGAGGCTGTGAAGGCTAGGACTATAACAGAGTTTAAAGAGAAGCTAGATAATTTCATGGAGGTTAGGTCCATAAAAGGCTATTAGCCAGGGGATAAAATGTTGTCCTTGGCCTCTGTTTGTCAGCATTTTTGGCTTGTCACGTTGGCCATCTTTCCAGCTTCGGGCAGAAGGACCTTTTCTCTGCCTCTCACCCACTTTCCAGTGACCAGGGAGTGTCCCGTTTATCAAGAGAGCCATCTGCATTACCAAATTCACATTTGCAGGATGGCAAATCCATCCCTCCTGCCACAAAACACCCGCCCTCTGCCAGCCCCTCTCTCGCGTTTGTCTGCCAAGGGCCCATGGGAAGAAGGCAGACCAAAGCACCGAGCCAACTCAGAAGCAGGTTTGGGCTTTACTCACCATTATCAAATTCGTCTGGGATCTGTAGGGAAAGAAAAGAGATATGGCTGGTTATTCTTCTGTTTCTGACTCCACATTACACAGTATGGCTGGAGACATGCTCAAAGCCATTTGCCTAATTAAGAGAAAGATTAATCTCTAAACATATGAATATTCAGATACATCTGTTGGCTGGGGTGCAGCTGCCAGCTCCCCCCCCCCACCTATGCACACTCAAATCCACACCCGCTAGCATTGCCAGCACGCTCAACTCTGAGGTCTTGTACCCACAACAAGCACAGCACTCCAACAAAGCCAACTGGGCCTGCTCCCCCCAGAGGGGAGGAAAACTCCTGACACCAGTTAATTATAGCAGCTCTTTGTTCAAGACAAGAGGACCAGGCTGGGATGTCTGAGGACCAGAAGGGTTGTAACTGTTGCAATAAACACACCGCTTACATATGGAATGTGCAATCCAATGATTTGATGCAACATACCACAATGGTTATAGGGAATATTTCAGATCCCACAATCCTTTGCTAAGAACAGCTGAAACACAAACTGAACATCTGGTGACAGGTGGAAATTCCATGATTATTTGCACCCTGAAGGACTGTTGAAACAGGCGCACCTGGGCTGCATCAACCCAACGCACCAGCGGCTCAGGAGAACTTTGACTTTGAACTCCACTGAGACAGAGGAAGAGCAGTTGTGAGAGAGATGCAGGACACTTGGACTCAAATCCTGACTCAGCCACAGACTTGGGTTATGTCATAACCTCTCTGCACCTCAAACCCAACATCCGTTAAGTCAGGTGTATAATCCACTGTTGCCCTTTGACTATTTTGACTGGAGGTTGTTTGGGTACCAGTGACGATAACTGTGTCTACACAGTGCCTAGACAACAGGATCCTGATCTCGATTGCGACCTGTGGGCACTACCGTAATAGGAATACTAATTGTCCTTTTGCTATAGGAAAGCCCCAGGGTAATGTCAAAGTTGTCTCAATCACCACATTTCTTTTACAAAGAAAGGCCATTCTTTCTAGGGAAAAATTAGCTAAAATACAGACACACAAAAAAGGCCCCCAAGCCAGGGGAAAGTAGCGTAGCACTAGAATTCACTAGGAAGGCAGAAGGCTTTTCCAAGTAGTTCTACGATGTTTTATCGCAGCAATACAACGCTGGAGAGAGAATTCCAGTGGCGAGAGGCATTTCCTGAGGTGCCTTCCTTTACTGCCCAGCAGGAAGGCCAGAGGGATACCGTCTCTCACTGGCGAGCAGCCACAGAGAGATTAGAGAAGCTCCTCATACTTCTCCTTGGCTAATGTGTGTTTGAACTAATCACCGTAACCATTCTGTTTTCACATCCCACAATTTGGTCCAATTCCCGAGTTGGTCAGGTTAGGTTTGAGGAGATGCCCATGAGGTCAGACACCCCACCACCTCTGAACCCTGGCTCACTGTAGCGGATACAAGGGATGTGAACTAAATACGTCAACATATTTAGATCACAAATCGCCAGGACCATCTTGTTGTTCTATCTGTACAGCGCCTTGCACAAGGCGGTCTTCATCAGTGATGGGGGAGACACTACTGCAATACAAAGAACAATTACAACAACACATTTGGATGAGTAAGAGGTGCTTGGTAACACAAGAAAAAAGCTGTTCATACCCAACCTCCTGCCTAGAGATTACATAAAAGACCCTAGGCCTGCCTTTAATGATCTGTTTCACACTGAAGCTAAGGTGCCATCCACCCGGATAGCTGCTTATGTCTGCACTGAGCAACTGGATCACACCCACAGGTAAGCTTGCCCACACCTGGCAGTAATGCTTGTAACTTTTGGGAGTTGGAAGTACAGTATTAGACTGCATGGCCCTGTAGTTGTGTTTATAGGATGCGAGCCCGGCCCACTCTGGCCAATAAGGCATGGATTTGCTGGCCAAATGGCCTAGCCAGTGTCCAATCACGTAAGTGGTATGCTAGCAGCCAGACCAAAAAGGGGAAGAGGGGTGCAAAATGCCCAGAAAGCTGCTGCAGCCTAATGGTTGAAGAGAATCACCCTCTATACCTGATCTGATGCCAAATCGGATGATGAGCAGGACTAGGCCACATTCTGCATTTTGTAGAAGGCCGAGTATATTTTGCAGCACCATGCAAAAAACTCACTGCTTTAATAACTCTCAAGCCACTTCCTCGCTGCCTCTGGGAGCCAGATACTCAGCTGTTCTGTTTCTAACCCTTGTCACATTACACCAATGGGGCTCCGTTGTCATGGAGAGCGTGTTTACTTTTCTGAGCCATGGCAAACGGGCACTGGCCAGTCAGTCGCCAGAACAGCACCCAGATGGCCTAGACAGACTCTGTTGGCAGAAGCGAAGCTGTAGCATGCTCTCCCTCACCAGCACGCACACAGGCAGTTTTCCGAAAGGACCTGCTGCTGCTGTCTCTTCCATGGCTGGCCTGTTTTAGTTGTAGTCTGTCAGCAAACTCTTCCAGAGCCCTACAAACACTAATTAAAGAAAGGCTCACTTTAAATGTCCATATCGAACACATTTGTGCCCTTATCCCTCAGGAGCATTAGGGATGTTAAACATCGGTTAATTTAATAGTTGAGTAACTTCAGGATTTTTTATCAGTCAACTATTCTATAGTCCCCGGGGGCAGGGCCTGCAGCCACTGTATCAGAGGCAGCAGTGTAGAGTGCCAGGCAGGAACTGGTCCAAGAGGGGAGGCAGTTTAAAAAACAGCTCCCCTTCCGGACCAGCTGCCTGTTGCCCAGTGCTGCTGCCTGTGATAAAGAAGCAGCAGCATGGGGTGGCAGCAGCCCCTGTCTAAGAGGGGTCTAAGCTCCTGGACCTGGCACAAGATGGAAGTGAGCCAGTTGGCCTGCCCACTTGACTCCTAATACACTTTAAATGCAGAGCTCAGCAGGGGTAGGTTCTGGACCCGGCTGGAGCTAGAACTGAACCGGGCTGCTGGCAAGCCTGCAAAAAATGTACTGGCAAATGCATGTAGTCTATAGGATTAACCTATAAGCTTTTGCTTATCAGTTAATCGACTACACTATTACATCCCTATTAGGTATCTAAGGGTCTAAGCTGAGTCCTGATTCAGTGCATCTCCCTATCAGCACAAATCTATCCAGCCAACTAATGCTAGGCCATGTGTTAGGATCTGCAGGTCACCACGCTGTCAGGGTGACTCCTGAGTTGTGAAGTTCATCTCACCACCCCACTGTCCTCTGGTCCAGCTACAAGGATATGGTGTCAAGCTTCCTCCTGCTGCCAGGAAGTTCAGATGAGGCACCAGCCCAAATATGCCAAGAGATGTTGCCCAGTGATCTCTGTAAGCAGAGCACTTGGGCAGCCACCCAGGAGAGATTTAGGTGTCTCCCAGCTGAACAGAAGAGCACCCGCAGCCAGTGTTTCTACTGGTGGTGCACATCTGCACATTCCTCGGTGCACATAAAATTTATCCTGTACATCAATGAAAATAGTTAGAGGGAACACTGAAGTACCTAAGAGCGAGATGCGGGAAACCTATTCAGCAAGCAACGGGTACAATTCCTCAGGCAGGAAATCCCGTGGCAGGATAGCAAGGACTCTTGCTGAGTCCTACTAATGTATTTGTGGGCCATCAGGAATCAGTGAGCTGGGTGGTCACCCTGGGCATTTACACTTACAAATGGCATCTCAGATTCAGTCTGGGATAGGAGCAATGACAGGCCATGGCATGCCATAAAGCACCAAATAACAATGGTGCCCTTTAAACACAGAGCACCTGTGAATTGAGTTTGCTGTTCAAGAAAGAAGAGGAGCATGAGGTCCAGCGGCCAGGCTTTTAGGAGCAGGTTTCTCAGTTCAGCAAACATACCTCAATCAAGAGTACCTGGAAAACCATTTCAGGACAGGGGAAGCATTACACAAAGGCCTAACCAAGTCTAATTAATCCCCACCTGAAATTGTCCAAGAATGCAAGAGAATGGAAAAGCACCTCCTCATCTGCTGGGAGGGTTCACTGCTGAAAGATCCGCAAAGCTTTTTAAGTGTGAACCAGCTGCTATGAGCCTGGTGTTGACTCCAGTGCCACCTAATGACAAAACTAGCCTGAGAAAGCGGCAGCCTTGGAAAGGGATCCAAGAAGTGATAACAGGGTAGGGGAAGAAAGCAAACCTTACATGCTTCTTTCACCGGCAGCTCTTCCTGCCAGACTGCAATTCCATCAGCAGTGCTGGGAGCCAGGTTACAAATCACTGCTCCCCAACCCCCTCCACATCACGGGGGACACTGACCAAGTGCTCTCCCTGTACGCAAGAACAGCATCGTGTTATAAACGCATGGCTCACTGAGCAGCCATTTCTGAGGTCTCTTGCAGGGACAGCGCTGAGCTGACAGGGTTTGAAAAAGGTCAGGAAAAGAAGGGCAGAGCAGACGGAGGAAGGGAAGGAAGTACGAACAAAACAAAAGCAGGTTGTTGTCCAACTCTGCTTCCGGAAGCCAAGTGCTCGGATGGGTCAGGAGTCAGAGACTGTTTTAAATACTCAAGGCTGGAGAGCAAGTTAGTAACCCATGAATCACCCCCCTCAAGGTGAAGAATGTGACTCTTTCGAGGGGATTGGGGGGGGCAGAGGGGTGTCTCTTGGATTTCCAACATCTCACTGTTGGGAGAAGCAGCTGACTTTTCTGACTGTTGGGAGGCCAGCCAAAGAGACAATCCAATCAGACGTTTTTGTTTAGGCTCAGTTTGAAGAGGTCAAACAGTAACAGGATTTGTACAACTACTTAAGTGATGACAACATCTCCTCTGGATGCAATTCCCCTGGTAGGAACACGAGCACTCCATCAGCCACTGCACTGAAAGGAAACAAAGTCCCCCCACCGTAACCCATCTCCTCTGTTCAATGCACCGCCACATCAGGAGGATGGAAAGAAAGTGCAGGTGATGTTGTAAAGAGCCATTACGACAGCTGTCAGGAAAAATTAGAAGACAAAGCCCAAACGTAGCTGGATTATGGTTGTCTGGGAATTGGAGGCAATTTAAGGTGAATAAAAGGAAAAACTAACAGGCTACAGCTCCAGCTACGTGCTGCCAGCATGTATGTGTGGTCAAACTCCCCCGACACAAAGGAAATCCCGCCCAAATAAATGTGTGCCCATAGGGCTCTGGAAGGGCAGAGTGAAGCAGGAAGCCAGGTGAGCTCTCTACTAGTGGCCAAACACAAAAGCCACCACCCGCCCTGAAGCACTGACATTCTGGCTTTCCACTCTTGGTGTGTCACTACCAAGATGAAGTCAGGGAGAAGGCCTTAACATCTGTAAACCTGGAGATACATTGAGGCAGGTGCTTTCCTCCAGTGTATTATCTGCCATGACTTCTTTTGCAAAGTGGAAATCTATTCACTAGAAACACGATTAGGATCCACCAACTTATTTCACAAAAGGTCAAATGAAGCAGGCAGGACGTGAACCAACCACTCCTAAATGAAAGGTCTGGCATCCGGCCATTACTGCTACCGAAGGCCTCCTATCAAGTTCCTTGAGAAGTTTACAGGTGTATCCGGCCAAGATTTCAATAATAAACAAGCTGCCCATTCAAAACCACATGAAGTGTCCCCAGCCTTATATAAAATAACTCTCTGAATTTGTTGTGTGGTGAGCTCATGCTATTTCTTCTCACCTATTGTCCGGAAGACAGCTTTATGCCTTTGCTGGAGCAGAACTACATGTAGCGATGACTGAAGGCTGTAGCATAAGTTCAATAAAAGGAAACTGGAAACACATGGTGGAAGGAAAAGTGCTAAGGAATTTATTCTGTGCTAATAGGAAATACTTCTAGAATGCACCAGTCAACCAGGAATCCTGCAAATCCCCTATTTAGCAATCTATAGGCTTCCCTTCAGCCACAGAGTTTGTCTTCTAAAATAACATTCTGAAAAATAGAAACAATAATTAAATCCTAAAGTCTAGAACTGCACTTGCTTCAACACATGTTTTTATCCCATGCTCATCCATGTAGCATCTGAGTGCCTTCCAGTCATACATTAAACAACCTGCCTGACTTTAGTGACACAGCTGCGTCTATTCTACACCAACCATCCGTCCTTCCAGCTGCAATACCTCAGTAAGGAAGTAACAAGCTCTTGGGAAGGCAAACTCCCCACTAGATTTCTCTTCAGTTCACTCTAATTAGAATTCCAATACAGCTCACCATTGACTCCACTCCACGATATACAATTTGTCTTGTGGCCAGCTTTGCTGGCAAAGAAAACTGAACCGGTAATGATGGCTAGAACCCAATCAAAGTCAGCTTCCAAACCGAGCTCCGCTCAACACATGGCCATTACTGCTTACGTGAGTCTGGGAAAGGAACTAGAGAAAGAGTCCCTGTTCAATACCAAAAACAATTGTTAGTTTAAAAAAAAAAAAAAGACATGGATAATAATGGACCAGCTGTCTGCACCCTATAGACTCCACACCACCACAAAAAGAAATGTAACTAGTCAAAGAATAAACCCTGGCCCAGGAAGGAGGCAAGGGAGAAGGGCAAGTTTCATTGTCTCCGGACACAGGTGCAAGATCAGAACGGCTGCTCAGCAGAACAAGTGACATTCCTGGGTGAAAAGTTCCCTTTAATCCAAGGGCTGCTGGATCAGCTGGCTGCAAAAAAAATTGGACACTCCTCCCCCAGATGAAAATCTCCCTAAGAATCTAGGCTTGGGTAATGAAAGTCCCAAATCTGTGGCGGCTTTGCAGAAACTGCTAGAGAACTCGAGTCTGAGGAGAGCGGATGCAGGACTGAGTTTGAGACACTCATTGACAGACTATTTTGAACAGCTCCTGGGAGGAAGCAGCAGAATATCCTAGCTGATAAGTTAAAAGCAAGGAAGTCTGTGCATCATGGCAGTGTTTTGCAGTTTGGGATTATGACCCTGAACACTGAGAATGTACTGCCATCACCCTGCGCTTCATAGATCAAGACATTGATTTAGCATGGTGCAAAAGACAGGAGAAGCCACAGTACACAGGCAGCCCACGTTTTAACTCAAAAATCCTACCCTTTTGATTTAAAAACAAAAATAGCTAGCCAGTTAGACCAGTAACCTATAACTTCCTGAGTACCTCC
The DNA here is from genome assembly GCF_052426305.1 of Pelodiscus sinensis. Classification (NCBI taxonomy): domain Eukaryota; kingdom Metazoa; phylum Chordata; order Testudines; family Trionychidae; genus Pelodiscus; species Pelodiscus sinensis. The sequence goes on from NC_143069.1 coordinate 6,040,835, forward strand.
GGGGGTTCCACTCCTGAGCCATAATTAAAGAAACCCTATTTGATCTGCACCTCCCCAGGAAGCAATATTATGTCATTGGCTAAGTTTCATTTCATCTACTATATTTTTGAGAGAGTTTGTCCATCTGTCTGTCTATGAATTCCTTCTAAAGGGTAAGAGCTAGCAACACCAAATTTGGTAGACAGCTTCCTTTTATAACTTATAGCAAGGTCAGGACTTGGTTGTGCCAGGAAAATGGGATGTGCCTGCTTCTCATAAAAACACACAGAAAGGAGACAGAATCTCTAGGCAGGTGAAAGGAGCTGGCTGGGTGTGCCAACCCCACAATGTCCAGGACTGCCCCAGTCTCCAGCCTCCCATCTCCCAGGAACACTCTAGAGAAAAGGGGGGGCTGAATCCCCCCGCAATTCATATGGGAACATTGATGGCTGTTCCCCATTGGCAGGGAGCAAGGGAGAATTGCGCAGTTTGCTGCATTCCTCACTTTGCCTGGGGAGCGCAGGGGGCAGACAAATGTGGACCTGCCCCAGCCAGGGGACATGCTGTGTTCGCTGGAGCTGCAGTGGCCATGGAGAAGCAATTCTCATCTGACCCCAAGCTGCTGTGGTGAGAGAGAAATGGGGCTGTCCTCTCTCCCTGGGGCAGCCTGCATGCTGAGCCCCCCAGCTCCAGCCCCACCCCCACCCCAGAGCAAGGATTCAATGAAAAAAACAAACAGTGAGTTAGGACCCAAGCAACACTGGGTAAACCTTCCAGTACTAACGTATTTAAGGAATATTTATGGAATCCAGCATTGCAGCTTCTTTGCTTTCATCCAGAGCTGCGCTGCGAGAAGGCCAGAGTTCCCCTGAGCGTGTCAAGGGAGTGTGACTGAGATGTACAACTGCCCCATTTCTCCTATCGTGCAGCACAAGGCTTTGCACCAGTAGCTGCAGCTGACAGAGCAGCCTCAAACTGCTTGTTTGGCCTTTCAAACAAAAACAAACAGCTTCAATGGAGCAGTTTAACCTTAAGGGAGGCAACTGGTCCCATAGTCCACTAGTTCACAGGGGCTCAGTGAGGTTATAAAGCTCAACAGTGCCATCTAGACAGAGAAGAGGGCAAGACAAGTGAAAATCCATGCGCCGAACTTGGCTTGGGGAGACTGACTGTAGAAGGGGAATGGATTAAAATTAAGGATGTAAAATCCCACTTTAAAAGTTAACCAGTTAAGCTGCACCAGCTGGACCTGCCGCATCATGGGCTGCTCCAGCCTGGCTGGGCTGGGCAGGGCTCACTGCACCGCACTGCAGGTGGGGGGCTGCTCTGTCCCAGCCATGTTAACTGGTTACCCCGGTAAACATGCCAGTAAGACAAAGGTTTACTGGGTAACTGGTTAACCCTTTACATCCCTTGTTAAAACCCCTCCCTCTGGTTAAAAGGAGGACTCCAGCTACCTGAACACACAGTGCCATCCTGGCTAGCTGGGTTGGGCCAGATTGAGGGAATTAATTCTCCTCTCCCACAGCATACTTTAGGGAGTTGGGAGTTTGGTCCAGCAGTCAAGAGCGTTGTGTCAAAAGGAAAACCAAAGGGTGCAATATCTTTCCTAGCACTTAGCTGAAGTCAGCCAAGAGGAGAGCCCATGTGCATGGTTCTTAAAGGGACAGCACATTGTGGACACACCCTTTTGTTGACAAAAGGGCACCACAAAGGTATTCCTTCCCAGTAGGTGTGCAGAAGTCTTTTCAGCTCCAGCAGGCTTGTTGACACCTACTAGTAAAAGCAGCATTCGATATTCTTATTTTTGTTTGTTTTTCTTCCTGTTAGCTTTCTGGATTTTGGTGCTTTCCTAAAAAGGCTATTGGCTGCTACACAGACCGAAAAAGATCTCACCAAACCAGGGATAGCCATCCTGGACTCTGACTGGCCTCAGACTACAGCACATCACTCCTAAGGGAGACAACAGAGGGAGAACAAGGCCCCTGAACATAATACGTTAAGGGGCAACAACAAACACTACTCTTTATGCCTGGGACGCACTATGTACATTCTCCACATAATTACTGTAACTCGTTAGTTCTACAATGCTCTGACTAGGGATGTAAGCAATTAGTCAAGTACTCGAGTCACTACTCATTTCTGCAGCAAGGGGGGAGGAAAGCAGGAACCGGTGCTCATGCGGGGTCCCAGACTTACTCCTGCTGTGGCTCTGCAATTTAAATGTAGTAAGAGCCAGGCTGCCTGCGTGCCCGGCTCCTACTACATTTAAACTGCAGAGCTGCAGCAGGGCCCCTTATCAACTAATTGTGTAGTCGATACAAACTGTATCAACTACATGATTAGTCATTACCCGCTTCTTAACATCCTTCTCTCTGACTCGAGTCCTTCGCGGATGTCATGCCCAGGCAACCTCCTACCAGAAAGGAGCTCTCAAAGTGCATGCTACTGCCTTTTGCCAGTCTGCATTCACGGTCTTGATGGCTGAACCCCAAAGAAAAGGGAAAATGGGGAAAGCATGAAGCTTCCAAAAGAATCCGTCCAGGTCTTGGTCTTTGTATTACCAGAGCCCCTAGTAGCCCTAGTCATGAAGCAGGATCTCATTGTATTAGGTGTTTTATGGTAGCACCTAGGAGCCCTAATCAAAGAGGACCTGAGTGTTTCAATCTAAGGGTATGGCTTCATTACAGGCTGGATCAACTGGCGGTGATCGATCCAGCAGGGGTTGATTCATCGCATCTATAGGCATAATAAATTGAGTGCTGAGCTCTCCCCCATTTACCACAAGCTAAATATGAGGAAACAGTGTGACGCTGTTGCAAAAAAAAGCAAACATGATTCTGGGCTGCATAAGAGGAGTGTTGTGAGCAAGACACCAGAAGTCATTCTCCCACTCTACTCTGTGCTGATTAGGCCCCAAATGGAGTACTGTGTCCAGTTCTGGGCACCACATTTCAAGAAAGATGTGGAGAAATTGGAGAAGGTCCAGGGAAGAACAACAAGAATGATTAAAGGTCTAGAGAACATGAGATATGAGGGAAGACTGAAAGAATTGGGCTTGTTTAGTTTGGAAAGGAAAAGACATGACATCAGTTTTCAAGCATCTAAACGGTATCACAAGGGAGTAGGGGAGAGGAATTGTTCTCCTTAGCCTCTGAGGATAGGACAAGAAGCAATGGGCTTAAACTGCAGCAAGGAATGTTTAGGCTGGACATTAGATAAGACTTCCTTACTGTCAGGGTGGTTAAGCACTGGAAAAAATTGCCTCGGGAGGTTGCAGAGTCTGCAGCACTGGAGATATTTAAGAGCACATTAGACAGACATTTATCAGGGATGGTCTAGACGGTGCTTGGTCCTGCAGCGAGGGCAGGGGACTAGACTTGAGGATCTTCCAGCTCCAGTGTTCTATGATGACTCCAATACTCCTCCAAAACAAGAAGAATAAGTAAAATTGAAGGGAGAGCATCAACTGTCGATGTACCGCTGTGAAGGCACCCCAGTAAGCAGATCCAAGAAAGTTGACTTTAGCTATGTTTTTCACATAGTTGAAGTTGTATAACTTGGGTCAATGGCCCTCAGTAGTGTAGACAAAGCATAAGTAACCCCTTTCCACAATCAAGGACCACCCTTAGACACAGTGTTGGCATGTAAAACTTCCAGGGGGAGCAGTTTGGAAACAGCTGGTGTTAAGAGCCTCCAGAAAAATAACTTTCTATAACAATATCCAACAACAGCTTCAGCACAGCCCTGTGTTCATATAATGCCTAGCTGGGCTGGGCACTGTGGTAATAAGTGTTCATTCTTATCGTCAAGTTGCAGTCTGCGTATTTATGGTGACACAAGGAGTCATAACATGCTGGAAACAGGAACAGGCCACTTAATTCTTTGGATGCCCTTTCCCTCATTTGCACCTTCAAGTCACATCTCTACTGAACACGTCCCATCACTTTATTCCAGAAGCGCATCTCATCTCATGTGCTGAAAAGATTTGATCCCAAGATCCTTCCTTTGCTTCAGACTTTTCTGCTCCAGCCACAGTTTCACTCTCTGCTGGCACGAACCAGGTTTTAATGAAACCACTGCAGCCAGGGTATTTTCGACATCCATATATGACATTCAGGGCCAGATTAAGACCTTTAGAGGCCCTAAGCACTGAAAAGATTATGGTGCCTCCCCCCCATATTCAATTCAAAATAAAAACAACACTGTACGGTAAAATCTCTCTTTTTGGTGCCCCTGCTTTGCTGGTGCCCTAAGCACATGCTTAGTCTGCCTATTGGGTAATCCAACCCTGAGATATTTCAGAGTCTCAAGGAAAGAGGAAGCCTTTCTCTGGACCGTAACAGAGTCCCACTCTAGAAGCCAGAAAAAGGGAGCATGGGCAGAGCTGGGTGGGAAAAGAGACAGATCAAAAGCTCCCTCATTTTACAGCCAGTTGCCAGAGAGGTGACCAGACAAGTTGGATACAAATCTATGATGCCACGCGGCTCTCAAGAAGATGGGAAGTGTGCCAAGCGCTCCCCCACAGGCACATTTGCTCTGCAGCTGCAAGCCAGACACCTCGTTATGGCAAGTCACATGAATATGACTTTCAAGCAGACAGGATCATTAAGAAAGCCAAAGGGGTTTTTACTGCCAGCGAGGTAACTCCATCGCGAAGCGTGTATGAGAAACACGGCTCTGCAGCTACATCAAAGAACAGCTGACAGCCAGTAGCTGGGTGAAGGCCTGCAGGGCCTCTCTGCTACATAAAGGATCTAGGAGCTGGCATCCTTGGGCACAGGGAGAACACTCATCTCTCCTGGTGCCAAGTCTCAGAAGGGCAGCTGTGTTAGTCTGTATCTGCAAAAACAACAGGGAGTCCCAGGGCACCTTACACACTAACAGATTGATTTGGCCATAATCTTCCGTGGGTAAAAACCACTTTGTCAGATGCATCCAAGGAGTGGATTTTACCCATGAAAGCTTATGCCCAAACGAATCTATTCATCTACAAGGTGCCACAAGACTCCTCACTGTCTCTCCTTGTGGTCCTCTTTTCTCCTGCACAGATTCCCGAAATCCTAGCAAGCCAGGCCTGCCCACCCCCAGCCCCTCTGAAACCTTCAGGGTAGCCCAGTCCAGCTCGAGAGGTATCAGTTTCCCATGGGACCAACAGAACCTTTACAGGCAGTCCCCGGGTTACGTACAAGATAGGGACTGTAGGTTTGTTCTTAAGTTGAATTTGTATGTAAGTCGGAACTGGTACATACTGTAGGGGAAACTCTAGCCAAACATTTCTCCAGAGCTCAGTTTTATTCTCCCACACCTCACTTCCCTCAGTCCTTTATTCTCAAGCTGAAGTGTCTGCTGAGAAAAGCCGCTCCGCGTCTCCCTGGTCTGCTGGGGGGAAGCAGCTAGTGCGGGGTTGCCTCACCCCGTTTGTAAGTAGGGATCCGATGTAAGTCGGATCCATGTAACCCGGGGACTGCCTGTACTTTACTACAATGCAGACTGCACCTGAGCACTGTGCTCTGTAAACTCAGGAGCTGACTCACACCCCCAGTTGAAGGAGGGGTAGGAATGGACCGATCTTGTCACAATTACCATCAGACCACTAACTCCTTGTATTTTAGGGGGGATTTTCAAGAGCTTCTGGGGTTCACAAAGAGTCCAGTTATAGAGGAAAAGCCTTGTTAGCCGGTTCTCACGCCAGCAGATGGCATGTGCCGAAGCAATGAGACCTGCTGCCCAACCAAGGTGAGAAGGGATATTTACAGGGATGTGAGAAGTGTGTTGTCAGCACACAGGCTCCAACTTCCCATCCAGGCAGTAAAGTCATTCACCTGGGGATATCAGGGAAGTGTGCTGCCCTCAGCTGTGCCAGAGGGGGATATTATGGGGCGCTTCCCCCCCTGACAAATAGCAGCTATTCACAACAAGGTGAAGAATTGGAGCTTTGTCCAGACATCAAACAAGACCTGCATTTAAAGGGCAGCCAGGAAGCCAAGAGGCACTTCAAAAAAGAACGTCACTCTCTCCCAATCAGAACCCCATGAGGCTCTGCAATGCATAACCAAAGCAGCAATTCACACCTCAGCACCCCAGCTGGGCTCGTGGCTCGTGCTGCATATCAAAAAACAACCTGCATAAGCGATCCTGTAACAAAGGAGAGAGGGGGGCAGATCTGAAAGGGGAGAGATTTTTACATAAGCACTGGGGAACGTGCCCCTCCAGGTGCCAGAGATCACAGACCAGTATTCTACCTTCCCTCTGCAAGGTGAGTTTGAAAAGGATCCTTGGCACATGTATAAATTCCCCATGGGGACAGGAAAGGAAAAACATCCCCACCCAATCTTAGAGCAGGGATCCAGGATCCCATGGAAAAAGCCAGCCAAGATCTCCTCTTCCTACAAATGATGTATGTCGTTGACCAAAGACACACTAAAGGGGAAATAAGAACAAGCAGCAAGAGCTAGAGCTAACTGCAGCCTTGTGAACCGGCTCACTGAGGCACTGTTCCCAATCACTTTGTGATGCAAGGCAGGACAATGGTAAAACAACTCTGGGCGCACCAGGGAAAGCACACAGCGAGCTGGTTTAAGAAATCCAGTAAACATGGATTCAGGGAAAGCTAATCCATAGGAGGACATGAAACCATTTTCCTTTGATGGTTAAAAATGATGGGGACGGGAGTGAATCCTGGAGAGGCAGCAGTTCTCCCAATGCTCCCCTCTAACAGCTGCCCCAATAGCATCAAAGAGAGGAAATGAGAGGCGCAGATCGATACACTCACTACAAGAGCTGCCCACTCAAAGACTCGGCCATTCCCAGCCCTTCAAAGAACAACAGGGTGTTGAAGGTAACAGGTATGTTGTGGAAGAGGCCATAGTTAGGGAGAGTTCCCACAGTCCCCGCAGCAAGGCCCATTCGCATGTCCATGGCAGCATGTGCGGGTTGTAATCTGTGGGAACTTTTGCTCAGACGTTCTCCCAGATTCAGTCTTCAGTATCAGGCCAGAGAAACACTGAGGCACCAAAAAGGAACATGCTCAAGCCTAAGAGGTGGCAAGGACTGGCCAGAGAGACAAGGTAGCACGGGGGCTAACCATATGCATAACGCTCGCCTTCCTCCCCCCACCTAAAACAGAAAATTCAGCCCACAGAAAGGACAGGACACGCCTGCTAATTTGCTTCAGCTGCTCCCATTCTCAGCGAGGAAGGCAGGGCTACAGGTTGCTCAGCGGTACTTCCCTGGAAAGACCTCCCTCTGGCAAGACTGGAAGGGTAGCCAGTCCACATTCACTCCTGCCTTTGCAAAGCCCTCTGCTCAAAGGCCAGTTTTCTGTGGTTGCACTGGAAGAGAAGATTCCACAGAGCACAAGGGAAGAAAGCGACATCTGTGGAGGAAGTGTCATCTGTCATAGAACGCAGCCCGTTTTTTCCATGGCACCTCATGACCCATTTGCTCCTATTACACGAGTTTCATTCCCATAGGAAGAGAAGCAGCAAGGAGGCTGAGAACACAGAGGGTTTAGTTACCGGTAAACTGAAGCAACATGCTGCATATATTTAGTTCCGCCAACCCACCATCTCCTGGTTAAAGATGGAGTTCCTGGGGCTCATGCTGTGTCTGTCGGTAACATGCGTGCTGCCTCGGGGAGCACTTGCTGGAGTCTTTAAATGAACAGCCTGTTGCAGTTCTCATTTTGCTCCCTTTTGGGATACAACTTTCCTCTGTTGCACTTACTCCAGGGCTGAGACCGTCTCTTAATTCAAAGAGGTTTTTTTCTGTTTCTTGGTGATACGTTTTTGGCCTTAGTCTGGGGGTACGGCCACCAAATGTGTATAAATTGCAGCTCTGGTGTTTCAGAGCATCATCTGTGTCCACAACTGTCACCATCTTCCTCCTCCCATGTCCATGGGCTGATGGCCTTCTTGATGGTGTTCTTCTGGGAAATCTTCCATGCCTGTGTCTCTTCATAAATCCGTCCTTAGGTGTGTCAGACCCTCACTGCCATGCAGGCAATGAATAGATTAGCAATACGCTGGACAGGCTCCATACAGCACTTTCTGGCGGTGCTAAGTGCCTCCTGTCTAGTGATGACAGGGGGAAACTCTCTTGTGCTATATAAATAAACCCTTTGTATTTTCATGTGTGTGGGGGGGGAGGTGCCTACAAGTTGCATTGGAACTTGGCTGCTACTGCCAAGCAGAATGCTATTCAACGCCTGTTGCCTTGATGTGGCCACCAGTCTCCTAAAAATTATGGTGAGCTCCCCGACTTACTTCTCAAAGGAACTGTCAAAGAGGGGGTGGTAATTTGAGGCTGAATTTGAGGCGAAGCTAAATTTGAACCAGCAACTTGGAAGTGAAAAGCTCTTGCAGCCTACTTCTGCTCCTCTGAGCCATCCAGTCATTCTTGGGATCTTTCCTCGACTTGAGTAACAGGAGCAAAGGAATTGCAGTGTTGTAGAAGGGTACTACCCTGTATAAAAGAGCTGCTGTCAGTGTTTCTAAAACTCTAGGGCTGTGCCTTTGGTTTGTTAATGGGCATCCAAAGACGCTAACATGACTTGAGATCTGCTAGGGCCCAGTGGATGAAGTTAAGAGGCTGAAAAGATGTCTATTACCTGCCAGGGAAAGCTGTGGAAGGGGTAACGTGGTTTTGTTCGTATAATGCTGCCATCAAGGGTACTGTATCCAGCGTAACAGCATATTAGTGTCATAGGCTGCTGAGGACATATAGCTCCCACTGATTTCACTGGGATGCGTGAGTGGTCCACCCTCTGAACATCAGGCCAATGGTATAGTGATTAACAGATCTGTTACAGTCAATCTAGCCTCTGCCTCTCCACCCCGACAGGATATGTAGCTAACACTACACTAACAATACTACTTGTATACTGAACTACTTTCAATGATTGATATTAACCCAAATGGTTGTGATCTGTACCGCTGATGTGAACTTATTTTATAGTTCACCTTTCTCTGTTTTCAGCGCAAATGCTTGCGACCACAGGGCCCTCTGCAGAGCAATGAAGTGAGCTGTTGGTAACTGAAAAAATAAGGAGTGTTTCTCCTCTTTGGATTGCCTCTGCTTATGCTACTGTGCACCAGAGTCCAGTAAAAGCATGACTATGTGGAGGCATTCTTTACGCTACAGTACAGGACTGATGTCTGCAGTCAGACCACTAGTGGTCAGCACAGAGAGAGAGGAACCTGAAAAATCTCTGCAGATGTTTGTAAGATCAAGACTGAGCAACAGCTGAAGTCTGCTAAGAGCTGCCAAAGCCATTGATAGCTGCAAGAGAGGAGGGACAAGGTCCCATGAAAAACTGAGCAAGACCTATCGAAGCTGGGGAACACTCTCGCACATCTCATGTTCAACAACTGAACAGAATTAGAACTAATGTGAGAATCTAAAAAGCAGCGAGGGAAAGCCTGCGGAGCTACTTGATCCACGACCAGCCTCTCCACTGGGACAGTGCTTGTCGAACAAAAATGTAGTTCCCTGATCTAGCCCAATATGCCCCTGCCCCTCTCATATCAACATCACGGTGTCTCAAAGTCAAACCCAATATCCGGGATATTTCAAAGCTTTTGTCCTAAGCACCAAGAAAGCCTGATTTTACCTAGCACATAAACCCTTCCTGTTGTGCACCCCAAAAAACTACCAACCAATTTTCAAAATGGACTCTCTGGCTTAGGCTGAGAACTGTTCCTCTCTCCTCCTCCTAACTTGATAAAAAGGGAGTAATCCAAGTTACAGCCAGTGAGTAAAGTTCAACTGGACAATTACTAAAAGAGCTGTGATGCCAGGTAATTGGTAAATTTAACGGACACTCCCACAACCATAAACCCAACATTGTACCATTCGCACAGGCAAGATTAAAACTGATTCCTGATTTGGACATAACCAGGACATGTTGAAAGAGGAACGGTGCCCTCTTGTGGGAGGCCCCAAGCAAACTGTACTAATTCAAAGTACTTCTACAGGCTATTCTCTTGTATCATGAGGAGCAAAATCCAAAGACAACAGAAAGCACCTTACCTTAACCCCTTGCTCATCCACTGAATTACTACCTGCCAGCAAAACATAAGACAAAGAGGATGTCAGTCTCTTTATATGATCTGCCAAACCATGCAACATTAAACACTGTTACAAACAGGCACAGATTGCATGAGTACATCCATCCATGTGACAAACCACCCTTCTCAAATAATCTGATAGGCCTTACACCTTCTGCACACAGGGTAATGCCACAGTGATAATAGCCACATAGACAGGCCAAGAAAGGGGCATCAAGTGCGTTAGATTGCAAACTCTTTAGGCTAGAGACCACATCTACCTGTGCGGCACCTACCACAATGACGTTTAGCTCTTATTTAGTACTTGTAGATCTCAAAAGTAACTTACGTAGCACTCCTAAGGGAATGTCAGAGTTAGATTCCCTGTGTGATGGTCCTTTAAAGACTATTTGGGAGGGTACCACCACCTCTTCTACAGACGTGGCCCAGATCCTGACTGGGGTCTATGAACACCATGGTAATATAAATACTAAATAAAAACGGAAAGAACAGAACCTCTGGGTTCTAGACCCATGACCCTTCTACTGATTTCTTGTGTAGCAAGTCACTGGCATGCACCCTAAGTACGGATGTGAAAATGTGTGTAATTAAGTAACCATGTAACTGCTAAAATTTCCAGCAGTTACATATGGGGAGCCAGCTTTTAAGCCAGCTGCCTACATACAACCATGAATGTTAGCCAATGAGCCCAGGCTCGTCAATTAACCGTTTACACGGTCACACTTTCACATCTCTAACCATAAGCATCTATAAAATTATGATGGAAATAATGATCCTTCACACCCTTGCAGTGGGATTGTAAGGCTTTGCTTTTTAAAAAGACTTAAGATTCTTAGCAGAAAGGTCATAAAGCAGCATGAAACCCAGCCAGTGACTGGACAAGGGGAACCAACTCAACTGTTAGATAATAATCAGACAGGCACTGAGAACATTTGCTGGCATTTCTGTATAATTTTTAAGACATTTCTATCGCAAATGGATTGGAACAGCTTACCAAAAATATAGATAACTGCGATCCCACTACCAACTCCCATTAGCCCTGCTATCCGGAGCACCACTTTCTTGGCATAGGCTGTATTTTCCTTCTGTTTCTTCTCCTGCTTCTCATCCGAACTGGAGCCTTTCCCGTCTCCTCCCTCTGTTACCTACCCATGGAGGGTGGAATAGAGAAAAGATTCATATTAGCAGGTGTGAAAGAGACAAAAGTAGCTACCCTGAAGAGTCACACACTGGCAAATAAATGACTCACTGAACTCAAAACATCTAGGGGAAAAATTAACTGGCCTCTGTGTGGTATCAAAATGCCATCCTGGAACCTTTTACAAAATTCCCAGTCAAAGAATAAATAAGGCAATTCATATAATCAGAGAAACTAGAGATGGGCAGGATCCATTACATTCTCCAGCCAGAGATCAAATGAGCATATTCTCCAGCCTTTACAGTAAACATTGTACCCTTTGAAATATAAAAGGAGTAAATCAACGTAGTGAACTCTGCCTGAATATGCAGGCTGAAACAATATGAAACAATAGTTCTAAAAGGTGCATTAAGTGCTTCATTCATCCACAGGGAACACTGAATCCCAGTGAGGCAGTTAAATGTCAGCAATGTTACCTATTTTTAGGCTGATTGAGCATGTAAGAAAAAGGGAGATTTGTGTTATGACAGGGATGTAAAAATTGGTTTAAAAAGCTAGCTATGTAATTACTAAAAACACTAGCGGTTACTCTGCAATATCAAGCTCAAATAAGCTTTGTACGGCAGAGTCTGTAGCAAAGTCTCCCCAGGAGGGTGTCACCAGCCCCTGCCACAGTGAAGCCACTTCCCTGGGAGCCGGGCCGGATGGGAGGCTCTGCAGCCCGTTCCCAGGGAGCCAGGGTGAACCTGTCTAGGGTGGTGATTACCAGCACCTTTCACATCCCTAGTTATGAAGATGTGCACAGCCAACCAAACATGGCACCTCAGCTGGCCGTGCTCAGGTACCACTATTCCCTCCCTCTCCATTTTGACCCCACGTCTAATACAGCCATTTCAGCCTGAGAGACTAGTTTCCTGTAAGGTTTCTCTGCACTACTGATTCACAAACACGGTGTCAAACATTTGTGCCAACCAAAGAAAATGCCCCCCAGCCTCAAGAAAATAACATCAGACTTGCAAAATTCTCCTCATCCACTTGCTCAGGAAGAATAAGGTACAAGAATTGTCATTAGTGATCAGATTTCTGGCAAAGGGTAGGTGAGGGGGTTCTGTGCTTCGCTTGATACATTTTCATAACAATTTCACAAGACTGCTCTGAAGTTCTGCTACCAGGAAATTCCTCTTATGTTTCGAATGGTTAAAATAAACTGCTCGGGGAATGTTTGCACCTGAGCCTGAAATCTGAATGCAAAGTCTTGACCAGAATACAGTTTTGTTTAGTAGCCATTTGAGAGAGCTGAGATCTTAAACCCAGCACAACAAAAAACGGCAATACGTTCACTTTTTACTCCATTGGTTAAAAGCCAAGTAGCTCTGTAAGGACTAACACCCACCTGAAATGCAGGGTAGAAGAACATGATAATGCCCAGCTGCATTTGTGAAAACTACCATAGGAACTGCAGTGCTTGCAAGGGGTCCTTCCCTGTATCACCCAGGACTCTCTGGCACCATGCCAGAGCACTGAGATTGGCATCAAGATACCTACACAGCTCCATGCAGCACCCAAGATGTTTTCCTGGTTGCTGCTTCCCCAAACACCACCCAGACCAAATCACGACATGCCGGAGACATGACAGGCAAACAGTCTGGCACAAAGAGGAACGAGTGAAGAGGAGCAAGGGAAGTGCCAGTGCCAAGGGCAACTCAGGAGAGTACGAATCCTCTCTCCAATCCCAGATGAGCCTATACCCACAACCTGCTTGTGGGACCTTTCAGGGGCCTGGCATTGGCTCTGCAGCTGGAGACACACTGGGTTGTAAGAGGACAGAGCTGATTCTGCGAAGCCTTTCAATCAACATTGCAGCAGCGCCACCTTGTGACAGAAGTGCAGAGCCTAGACATGAGGCTGCCAGGTCAAGGGCTTTGATGACCTCTGTGCCTAGATCATGTCTGCTTCTCTGTGCCAAGTGGAGCCATTGCTGACAGTAAGCCAGTCTTGTCCCATCCCAATGACAATTCTCCTCCGTGACAGTCCCCTAATCCTCATCCCCCATCTCTATTGTACCTCCACTGTTCAGTCTTCCGCACACCGTCTTCTCCAATCGTTAGCAGCCTCTCTTTGCCTTCCTTCCCCACCTCTTCCCAGTCCCTCTGTATGGTAATCCCCAGCCTCCCTCCCACACCTATCTCCTTCCCAGTCCTCATCCTTTCCCTCAAAATCATCTGACCCTAATCCCCTGCCAATCATTTCTGGTCCTGTCCATTAACAACCCACCTCTTCTCCACAAGTCATATCAGCTAGCCCCATTCCCCCACTCTGCTCTCCCTCCCTCCCCATCAACTATGACCTCAGCCATGCTCTATTCCCTGCCCCCCAAATACACCCCAGCTTCTTGTAATAAAGACAGTAAATTTATGAGCTGTCACAATAACCTGTTAGATAGAAATTAATTGAATTGTCCTGTAATTGCATCAAATTTTTGCTGTTACATGACAGCCCCAACCCCACTCTCAGGGAGCCCCCTGCCACTCCATGCTGCTGCTTCTCTATCAGAGACTGCAGCATGGGGTGTCAGGAGGTGCAGAAGCTTTAAAAGCCAGCCCCCACACAGACTGGCTCCTCCCAGAGCACCGGCTCCTGCCTGTCCCCCTTCCCTGCTTCTGTGGGAGGCAGGGAGAGGGGGTGGCGGGGGGAGGGAGGGAGAAGAGAGAGAGAAGAGGGGCAGGAGGCAGATCTGCAGAGCCAGAACTTGAGAAGAGACAGCTTAAAAGCCAGCTCCCCATGAGTATCAGCTCCAACCTGCCTCTCCCCCTGGCTGCCCCGATACAGAGACGAGGGGGGAGGACACATGAGTAGATAGGATTAACCAATAAGCCTAGACTTATCCGTTAATCATGTATTAGACTACACTTTACATCCCTACCTATAACAACAGAAGTGGATGGGAAAAGGTACAAAAGGGAAACAAAGACTGACCTAGTCCAAACAAAAAGGCTGAGAGATATAGCTCAAGGCCTATGTTAAGCTAATACTCGGTAAACAAGGCAACTGCAAAACCAGAAATCAGTGTACCAAAACTAGGCCTAACCAATGAACAAAATAATTAAGGAATGGGCTATTCCATACATCACTCTCTGAGAGTCCTTAAGAGAAGACTTCCAGGAGTGAGCTTCACCATCGGGGTGCCCTCCTTCTCCTTCCGTTTCCCCCCCCCCCCCCATCTCCTGGGATCCTTTGTTATCCTGAACCTGACAAAACCAGAGAGAGGGACTTGGATACCACTGCCACCTCAACAGGCTTCAGCTGAAATCCAAACACCATCAGGGATGGAACAGGATCAGACTTAGCAGCAGCAGCTCCAGCCTATCTCAACTAAGCTCCTTCTAAAAGGACCATTATTACCATCTGAGATACTAAGAGGTTGTCAAGTGCTATGGAGGCTTCCTCCTAAAGACTCCATCCAACTAAAGGGACAGGGAACAAAGGACGTTGTTAGCACAAAAGCCTTATTTCATATTTCAAATGTCTCAAATAATTTTCCTTCTATTCTGTAAAGGTTAAAAGCATTTCAATGGCGTATTAGCCATGGGACTAAGTAGGCTGAGCTCCCTGTCTACCAAATCCTATATCTCCTGTAACATCATGATAGCATCCACATGTTTTGTTAGTCTATAAAGCGCTACCAGACTATTTGTTGTTAAGTTTTTACTTAATGACAGACAGTCACTAGATTACATTAAAACCTTTCATCCATTACCACCACCTCCTCCCTCCCCAACTGGCAACTGTCAATTCTCCTATCTCTGGCCTTCATTTATTGATAATTCACACCCCATCCCTCCTCATCAATGACAAATCACCCCTAAATACTCCCTCTCCAAACTCCATCCATACTCCCATTAAGCCCACTCCATCTAAGCCCTCTGTTTCCCCCATGGCCCATTCCTTCTCCAATTCCAACCTCTTCCCCCATTCACAGCCTCATTCTTCCTATCCCTCCTCCCTGCCCACATACCATCTTCCTCTCCACCCATCTACAGTCCCCACCCAGCACTTCTTTTGTCTACCCTCACCTTTCTACTTCCAGTCTCCTGCATACTGCACCACTACCACATTCACACACTCCCTACTTTTCTTATCACACCTTCCTACATGACATCCACCACCCAACTTTCTTGACAACTGCATCTCTGCCCCCAACAGCTTCATTCCTCCCCCATCCTCCCTCCATTTTCAGCCCCACTCCTCCCCCTTCCATCCTCCCTCCTTCCCCAAAACAAAAAATAAGGACCTCACCATCACTCTTCCTCCCTCTTTCTAGCCACATTTCCCCTCTCCAATAACAATTCCTATTCCCTCTCTTGTCTCTCCTCCCTCCCTGTAATTTCTCTCTGGTCATCCCCATGCCATGTTTTTCTTGTCTTCCTCATGACAACCTCCACCCCTTCTATCCATACAGCAGCTCCTCACTGACAATCCCCATTGCCTTTTTGCCTCCCACATATTTCCTCCTCGTGACAATCCCCCTTCCCTCACCCGATCTGTCCACTCCCCATAACAACTCCCCATCTCTCGCCCCTTCAGCATCCCCACACTTCCTTCCCACACACACACACACACCATCCCCCGACCTCCCTGCTCTCCCCCATTAGCCCCTTCCCCACTGACAGCCCCACCCCCTCTTGCTCCAACAATCCCACCCCGCTTCCCCACCCCCAACCTCTCCTGCTACTTTCCTCCCTCACCCCACTAGCCCCATCCCTGCCCCCAGGTTCCCCCAGACATGACACCCCCACCCCTCCTACACCTCCCTCCCCCATCCTCTCACATCCCACAACTTCTCCCCCTTCGCCCCTCCCGTCCTCCACAACACCCCTCCCCCCTCAGCTACCCTCCCCCTCAGCTCACCCCTCCCCCACAACACCCCTCCCCCTCAGCTCCCCCCTCCCCCTAACACCCCTCCCCCCTCAGCTCACCCCTCCCCTCAGCTACCCCTCCCCCTAACACCCCTCCCCCCTCAGCTCACCCCTCCCCCACAACACCCCTCCCCCCTCAGCTTCCCCCCTCCCCCAGTATCACCCACGCCCCCTTTCCTCCGCCCACTGCCCACGCCCCGCCCCCTCTGCTCTCGCGCAGGCCCCGCCCCCCACTGGCCCCGCCCCCACTCCAGGCGCAGCCTCCTCACCTGCTGCTGGCGCAGCTTGTCCTGCAGCAGCGCCTCGGCCAGCCCCACCCCCCCGCCCTGCTGCGAGGCCGCCGCGCTCAGGGCCCGGCCCGGGGCCGCTCGGAGCCGCCGGCAGCAGCCGCCCCGCAGCGCGCGGGCCCCGCACGCCGCCCCCAGAACCAGCCCGCGAGCCGCCGCCGCCATCTTCCTCCCCTCCCCCTGAGCGCCGCGCGCAAGGGCCGCCGGGCGCTTTGCCTCCCACCCAATCACAAAGCGTCGCGCGCAGGCCGCCAATCCACGCGCGAGGGATGGGCAAGGGTGTAGCCAATGAGAGAGAGGCTGGGGAAGCTCAGCCAATCGGAAGAAAAATAAGTGAAGTGACCGTTCAGCCCGCGGCGAGCGACCGCACTAGGCCCCGCCTACCTTGACTAGGCGGACCAATCGCAAACGAAAGGAGTCAGGTAAAGGGCCTGAAGGAGGCAGAATGAGAAACTGGAGGAGGCGGAGCTAAAGGGGCAGAGCCAACCAAGAACAAGGGAACGCCTCGTGCGCCCCGAGCCAATCAGCGCGAGGAAAAGGACGGACGGCAGGCGCCGAAGGTCAAAAGAAGCTCGTGGGCTGGGGAGCAGGAGGGGAAGGGAGCAGGGGGATGGGAGTGTGGGAGGGGCAGTGGAGGGAGGCAGGAGCTAACCCCAGCGACTTTTCTGCAGCATGAGCATCTAGCCAGTTCGTTCCCATGTTGCATTTCATTTTTCCTTCCTAGATAAAATACTTGGCACGTGTCTTTGTTGCATTTTCTCGTGTTGGTTTCAGATCAGGGTTTAAATTCTAATCCTGACTGCCAGAGTGCTAGCAACTCCTCCCAGCTTGCTACCAGGTGCAAATGTTATAAGCATCCTTGGCCCTCGATTATCCCCCTCGTTAATGGAACTAGGGAATAGTACTAGCCCAAGGGAAGAGGCATGGGGGATAAGAGGGAGGGGACTGATGCGGGAGCTGGAGTGTATTTGGGAGGAACTAATAGGGGAAGTGGAGGTGGGTGACAACCTGGGAAGCAGTGATCATGAGATGGTAGATTTCAGGATCCTGACCAAAGGAAGAAAAGAGAGTAGTAAACTACACACCTTGGACTTCCAAAAAAAGCAGATTTTGACTCCCTCAGAAATCTGATGGGCAGAATCCCCTGGGATGCTAACATGAAGGGGAAAGGAGTCCAGGACAGCTGGCAGTATTTTAAAGAAGCCTTATTGAAGACACAGAAAGAAACCATCCCGACACGTAGCAAGAGAGGCAAACATGGTAGGAGACCGGATTGGCTTAAAGGGGAAATCCTTGGTGAACTTAAGCACAAAAAGGAAGCTTACAAAAAGTGGAAACTTGGACAAATGACCAGGGAGGAGTTTAAAGGTATAGCTCGAGAATGCCGGGGGGGTTATCAGGAAGGCAAAAGCGCAAATGGAATTGCAACTGGCTAAGGATGTGAAGGATAACAAGAAAGGTTTCTACAGGCATGTTAACAAGGTGATCAGAGAGGGTGTGCGAAGGTAACCTAGTGACAGATGATGTGGGGAAAGCTGAAGTACTCAATGCTTTCTTTGCCTCTGTATTCACGGACAAGGTCGGCTCCTGGACTTCTGCGCCAAGTGACGCAAGATGGGATGAAGATGGACAGCCCTTGGTGGGTAAAGAACAGGTTAGGAACTATTTAGAAAAGCTAAACAAACACAAATCTATGGGTCCGGACTTAATGCATCCGAGGGTACTGAGGGAGTTGGCAAATGTCATTGAGGAGCCTTTGGCCATTATCTTTGAAAAGTCGTGGAGGTCGGGAGAAATCCCGGATGATTGGAAAAAGGCAAATGTAATGCCCATCTTCAAAAAAGGGAAGAAGGACGATCCAAGGAACTATAGGCTGGTCAGTCTTACCTCGGTTCCTGGAAAAATCATGGAAGGGCTCTTTAAGGAATCCATTGTGAGGCACTTAGGAGACCGGAAAGTGATTAGGAATAGTCAGCATGGATTCAGAAAGGGAAAGTCGTGCCTGACCAATCTGATTAGCTTCTATGAGGAGGTAACTGGCTCTGTGGACATGGGAAACACACTGGATGTGATATACCTTGACTTTAGCAAGGCTTTTGATACGGTCTCCCACAATATTCTTGCCAGCAAGTTAAGGGAATGTGGATAGGATAAATGGACAGTAAGATGGATAGAAAGATGGCTAGAAGGCTGGGCCCAGCGGGTAGTGATCAATGGCTCGATGTCAGGATGGCGGTCAGTTTCTAGCGGAGTGCCCCAAGGTTTGGTTCTAGGACCGGTTTTGTTCAATATCCTTATTAATGGCCTGGATGAGTGGATGGATTGCACCCTCAGCAAGTTTGCAGATGACACTAAGCTAGGGGGAGAGGTAGATGCGCTTCAGGGCAGAGATAGAGTCCAGAGTGACTTAGACAAATTGGAGGACTGGGCCACAAGAAATCTGATGAGGTTCAACAAGGACAAGTGCAGAGTCCTGCACTTGGGACGGAAGAATCCCGAGCATTGTTACAGGCTGGGGACCAACCAGCTAATTCGTAGTTCTGCAGAAAAGGACCTAGGGGTTACAGTGGATGAGAAGCTGGATATGAGTCAACAGTGTGCCCTTGTAGCCAGGAAGGTGAATGGCATATTAGGTTGCATTAAGAGGAGCATTGCCAGCAGATCCAGAGATGTCATTATTCCCCTTTATTTGGCTCTGGTGAGGCTGCATCTGGAGTATTGTGTCCAGTTCTGGGCCCCCCACTACAAAAAGGATGTGGACGCATTGGAGAGGGTCCAGCGGAGGGCAACCAAAATGATTAGGGGGCTGGAGCATATGACTTATGAAGAGAGGCTGAGAGAGTTGGGTCTGTTTAGTCTACAGAAGCAAAGAGTGAGGGGGGATTTGATAGCAGCCTTCAACTTCCTGAAGGGAGGTTCCAAAGAGGATGGAGAGAGGCTGTTCTCAGTAGTGACAGATGGCAGAACAAGAAGCAATGGTCTCAAGTTGTGATGGGAGAGGTCCAGGTTGGATTTTAGGGAAAACTATTTCACTAGGAGGGTGGGGAAGCGCTGGAATAGATTCCCTAGGGAAGTAGTGGAGTCTCCATCCCTAGAGGTGTTTGTCTAATCTTGACAAAGCCCTGGCCAGGCTGATTTAGTTGGGATTGGTCCAGCCTAGAGCAGGGGGCTGGACTTGATGGCCTTCTGAGGTCTCTTCCAGTTCTATGGTTCTATGAGGAGCAGGGAGGTAGCAGCAACTCTCCCTTCTGCCCCAGCTGGTGCCACAGATGTAAGGGAGGGTCACCCCCCCCCATCCACAGTCAGCAGAGACTGAGCCAACAGGTGGTGACCGGGACACCACATAGGACAGAACTTAGCACAGAAAACAGGAACATTCTATGCTTCTATCTTGGGAAAAGGGAGCTGGGAGCCAGCATTTGTGCCACCCCCCCCCGCCCCTCCAAGCCAGCATTTGTGCCTCCTCCCCCCCTCCAAGCCAGCAGTGTCTCACTTCCAGCTGCCTGGCCCCAGACTGCTCCAGCCTTTGTCCAGCTTTCTGCGCAAAAGGTGGCACATGTCCCAAGGCCATTGTTTATGTGCAGGCAGCTAGGCAGCCTCCCTCACTAGAAGTCACATGAATTCCCATTACGATCTAGGCTTTGGTGCAGCAGGGAAACTAAGGCACACACCTCCTGCTAGTTAGTATAGGACAGTAAAACTCACATGCAACATCACTAGGTGAATAAACCCCCCACTTCATCACACATGGTGCTGACCTTTCCTTGGGGCACACTAGCACTTCACCCCTGACCTTTGCCTGCCACCTCCCACTCTTCACTTTTACATGGGCGCCTCTGGTGCACTCCTGGCAGCTGCACACAGGCCAAGGTTCCAGAATTCTTGATGCTACAGAATCGGAGCATTCACTCAAATTAAAACCCTGTCCCGCTTCTGTGCAAAGAATGGAAGGGGGAGGGGAAGACGGCAAGACCTTCTCCACCTGTAACAGTTTGAAGCAGCCCTTCCATCTCGCTGCAGTGTTCGCTTATTCACAGTAGGCGATCACACAAAATATTTGCAATTGAAAAAAAATTTCTATGAAAACCAAAATATGTGATGCTGGGGTGATGCATGGAACCCAGCCTTACAACCCTGGGCTAGTGTAGATGAACCAGAAAAAAAAAAAAAAAGAGTAGAAACCAGTTAGATACAAGAGTGAAATTGACTGAGTTATCATTGGCCAACATGGGGAAAATTAAAAAACGGTGCTGAGGTGGACTGTTCGTTTACCCATGTGCGAAGCTATCAGATGTTTCAAGGACGCTTAGTTACATGGACTGGATTTAAAGCAATGATTCACACCAAAGAAAAAAGGGGAAGTGAGTCCCCTGGGTCTGATGATTTTTTTTTTTTCAAATACCCAAGATGGAAGAAGCCTTTTCATTTGCCACAGTCTTGCTTCGATGGCTGATGTCTGACCAGTGCTGCACTGCTGCCCTAACTTTTTGCATAGATAGAAGGGACCTGAAAAACCCACGAAGCCAGCCCCACAGTTGAAGCAGCAGCCTCTGATAGGTGTTTGTCCATCTTGATCTGAGCCTCCATTGACAGGGATCCCACAGTCTCCTCTGGAGGCCTGCTCCAGAGATTCATCCTCTGCGAGTTAGAAAGTTTGTCCTGATATTTAACCTCCCCCTTGCTGTAGATTAAGCTCATTACTACTTGTCCTGTTTTCAGTGGACACAGAACAGTTGATCACCATGTTCTTTACAACAGTCCTTCATGTATTCAAAGACGGGCATCAGTTCCCCCACAAGTTGTCTTTCCCCAAGACATCAAACAAGCCAATCTTTTAAACCTTTCCCCCAGGTCAATGTGTTCCCTTTGGTCATGTGTTGATCATTTTTGTTGCTCTCCTCTGGACTCTCTTTACCAATTCTTTCCAAAAGTGCAGCAGCCACAATTAGGGTATGTCTACACTACAAAGTTAATTCGAACTAACGGACGTTAGTTCAAATTAACTTTCATAGGCACTACACTAGCGCTCCGCTAGTTCGAACTTAATTCGAACTAGCGGAGCACTTAGTTCAAACTAGGTAAACCTCATTGCACGAGGACTCCTAGTTCGAACTTACTAGTTCGAATTAAGGGCTGTGTAGCTCCTTAATTCGAACTAGTGGGAGGCTAGCCCCCCCCAGCTTTCCCTGGTGGCCACGCTGGGCACCACCAGGGAATCTTGTATACCCCCCCTCCCGGCCCCAGACCCCTTAAAGGGGCACGGGCTGGCTACGGTGCCCGTTCCAGGTGCAAGCCTGCCAGCACCCAGCCAGCAGACCCTGCACCTGGCATGCCATGAGCCACCCACCCGATGCTCCCCAGCCTTCCGCCTCTTCCTGGGACCAGGCTGGCAGCTCTCGAGAGCCTGGCCAGCACCGCAAGAGGCGGGCACCCGCCTGGTCTAGTGCGGACATCGTGGACCTCATCCATGATCTCCGCACTAGGCACAGGAAAGCGGCCGTCTAGGGCAGGAGAGCTGCCAGCCTGGCCACCCAGGAGCAGGTTTGCATGAAAATCAGGGTGGTCCATTGAGACCCCCGACCCTGAGCCCTGAGCTTAGAATGGCCGTACTGGGTCAGACCAAAGGTCCATCTAGTCCAGTAGCCTGTCTGCTGACAGCAGCCAACCCTGGGTACCCTGGAGGGGATGGACCAAAGACAGTGACCAAGCCATTTGTCTCGTGCCATCCCTCTCCAGCCTTTGGGCAGGGACACCATTTCTACCCCCTGGCTAATACCACTCCATGGACCCAACCTCCATGACTTGATCTAACTTCTCTTTAAACTCTGTTCTAGTTCTAGCCTTCACAGCCTCCTGCAGCAAGGAGTTCCACGGGTTGATTCTTTGCTTTGTGAAGAACAACTTTCTGTTACTAGTTTGAACCCTGCTACCCATTCCTTTCCTTTGGTGTCCGCTAGTCCTTCTATTATGGGAACTAATGGAGAACTTTTCATTATGCACCCTCTCCACACCACTCTTGCTTTTATAGACCTCTATCATATCCCCCCTCAGTCTCCTCTTTTCTAAGCTGAAAAGTCCCAGTCTCTTTAGCCTCTCTTCATATGGGACCTGTTCCAAACCCCTGATCATTTTAGTTGCCCTCCCCTCTCCCACCTCTTTTTCCCAGTTTCCCCCAGTTTTGTTCAATAAAGAAATTCTATTTTTGAACACGTTTTCTTTATTTTGTACATCAGGAAGGGGGGCTAGGGAGGGGTAAGTGGAAGGAGGTGAGGGAGGAATGGGGTACGAGCCCACAATGGGGAGGACTGGGGTGGCTCTGCGGGCTCCTCGGAGTGGAAACTCTCCTGCAGCCCCCCGATTGACCCCTCCCCCCAGATGGCAGCCTGCGGCAAGTGCATCCAGGCTGATGTCCGAGTGCTGTGATGTGCCGAGTGTGGGCACTCAAGGCACTCCAAGCCAGGACTGGTTTGCAAGCGGGAAACCCCCTGAGAACTGTCTGTCCAGGGTGGGGGTCGGGACCCTTAAAGCACAGCCCTTGGCTAAGCCTGAGACAGCAGCTCCACTCTCTAAGTCCTCATCTGATGCCCTGCCGGCACTGCTTCCGGCCATCCTTAACCCCAGTTCAGGGTCCACTCTGTGTGGACATGCTAGTTCGAATTAGCAAAACACTAATTCGAACTAGTTTTTAAGTCTAGCTGCGCTAATTCGAATTAGCTTAGTTAGTTCGAATTAGCGCTGTAGTGTAGACATACCCTTAGACTCTACACTTCAGCTGAGATCACACCAGTACCACGTATAGCAGGATTCATTACCCTCCTGTTTACATAGGACACTTCTGCTAATACACCCTGGAATGATAGAAGGGGATTTTTTCAAAACACGCAACCATACCCCACTGACCACTCATTCAATTTGTGATCCCCTATAACACCCCAGCGACTGTTCTGCAGCATGACCATCTAGCCAGTTCTTTCCCATTTTGCATTTCATTTTTCCTTCCTAGGTGAAATACTTTGCACTTGTCTTTATTGAATTTTCTTGTGTTGGTTTCAGATCAATTCTCCAAATTGTCAGGTTTTAAATTCTAATCCTGACTGCTAAAGTGCTAGCAACCCCTCCCAGCTTGGTGTCAGGTGCAAATTTTATAAGCATCCTTGGCCCTCTATTATCCCCCCCCATTACAAATAGGGAATAGAACTAGAACAAGATTGATCCCAACAAAATCCACACATTTTTTTACAAACCCTTGCGACCTACTCAAAGTACAACTGTACTTTGAGTAGGTCACATGGGTTTGTAAAAAATGTGTGCACCCACCATAAGGTGATTTAATCTAGATTCCATTTGCTGAAAATGTCAAAAGCCTCCATCAAATTAAGCATCTACAACTTCCCCCATAGCCACTAGGCCAATAACCCTGTCGAAGAAGGAAACGATTGTTCCTGAAAAGCCAGGCTGGCCGTTCCTTGTTATCACTGTGGTGTCCAACACACTAGCCACTAGCTGTATGTGGCTGTTTGGCTGGCTGAATGTAGCTAGTCTGCTAGTGGCTACTGCTTCAGAACTGGCTGATCACCACAGCTCTGCGAGCTTTCAAAATGATGGTTGTTTTAATTGGTTCCACTATGTTTCCAGGTATCAAAGACAGGCTGACTGGTCTACAAATTCCTCAGGTCCTCTTTGTTCCCCGTTTTTATTTACCATTCTCTAGTGCCCTGAAACTCCAACTCTTCCTTTAGTCCTTGAGCATTATTGCTAATGGTTACAAGATTGCTTCAGTTAGTTCTTTATATACCCCAGGATCAATTTCATTAGGCCTGGCCTACTTGCATATATAGAACTTACCTAAATATCCTTTAACCAGTTCTATCCCTACAACAACTTGCTTTCCTTCCCAGCTCTTTGGATTTTAGATTACTCTTTGAAATAAACAACGAGGCAAAGAGAAGAAAGTGAAACTCAGACCAGACCCAGTTGTTCCATTCTTTTCCATCGTACCGGACTGGCTGCGTTTGACTCCTTCCTCTGGTTCCTAGGAGACATCCAGTGATACAGACTAAGCAAATGCAGGGAGCATAGAACAGATGGATTTTATTGAAACACAGGCACAGCAAGTAGGTTTCCTTTGCGAGAAGGAGATGAAGCGCGTTCAGTGCAACGGGACAACCCTCGCCTCTCCCCCTGCCCTCCCCCACGCGCGTGCACACTGGTTTTCCTACTCCAGTCCCAATTTGCTCATGAGACCTAACTGCAGCATTACAAATAAAAACACCTCCCTCCCCACGACCACTGGCTGGTTTGGAAAGAAAACAAAAAGCAGCAGCCTCCCTCCTCCCCCAAACTCTGTACAAGGACACGTTGAGCCATTCTCTGGTCAACTGCTAAAAAGGCCGCCAGCCCTATGGCTCCAGCAGCTTGCCCAGGAACCGCAAGTTCAGGATCTTGAGCTGCTCCTCCAGGTCCATGCGGACAATGCCGTCCTCTCCGTCGATACTCAAGAGGACGCCCGTCGCCTCCCGGTCCTCCCCCAGGATCACCTTCACCTGGAGAATGCAAAGCACAGGAGCTTGAGCAGCAAGGGATTAGGGCCCTGCTACCAGCGGTTCCCAACCGTTTCCAGATGGGGACCCATTTTGACAATTCAGGGAGACTTGGTGACCCAAGGCAATTCAAAAATGGGGGAAGGGGGAGGGCAAAGGCACCTGGGGAGACACTTGGCGACCCTTTTGAAATGTAATGGTGACCCATATTTGGGTCCCGACCCACAGGCGGGGAAACCCTGGGCTAGACTGACTGTGTCTGCAGTGCGGTGGAAGGGGCGCAGAACTGGCTGCAGAGGGTCATTGAGCCTCATTTGACTTCCCCACAATCTTTAGCATATTTATCTTCATAACCCCCAGGATGCAGGCCAGCACATCAGGAGCCAAAGCTACGTAAAAATGGGGGTTACATTTGAACCTCTTTAATCTGGCAACCTTGGGAGACAGGCTATGCCAAATTATGGAATCTTCCGGACCAAGGATGTTCTGCATTATGAAGGGCAATAGGAGCAGGGTGGGGAAAAGGGCCTCCGCAGGCTGGATCCGGCCCACCAAACGGCTCTGCCAATAAGGGACAGGGGAGTGTGCCGCACACTAGAGAGCAAGGAGTGAGAGACTTCGTGCTTCCCCTGTCCCCAGGCCAATCAGGGCTTAGGGGTGAGGGGAGCGTGCAAAGTCTCCTCCTGCCCTACAAGGGGCTCAGCTGGCGGGTGACTAAGCGCGGTGCGCCCTTGCAGGGTGGGGGCAGACTTCATGTGCTCCCCTTGCCCCCAGGCTCTGATTGACCTGAGGGTAGGGGGGAGCACACAGTCTCCTCCCATCGCCAGGGGCACAGGTACCGAGAGGGAACCACCAGCTGTTCCCTCTGGGTGGTTCTCTCTGGGAGGGTAGGAGCAAAGAGTCACCTGCTCCCTAGGGATGTGAACGACTAGTCGACTGTCCAATAAGCAAATGCTTATGAGCCTGGCTTGCACCGGGTCTGGGAGCTCAGGCACCCCTCCGGACAGGGGCTGCTGCCACCCCGCAATGCTGCCTCTGTATCCGAGGCGACACTGCAGGGCAACAGGCAGCCGGTCCACGAAAGGAGCTGGTTTTTAAACTGGTTCCGCTCATAGACCAGCTCCCGTCTGCTATCCCTTATAGAGAGGAAGCAGTGTGGAGTGACAGGGGGCTCCTTGGGAGCGGGGCCGGATTGCACTGGCTGCCGGCCCCACCCCCAGGGACTATCGAATAGTTGAGTAACTGATAAGAAGTCATGAAGTTCAATCAACCGATATTTAACATCCCTCGTCCTGGCAGCACTAGGTAAGAGCGAGGGATGACAGAATGCTGCTTGAATGGGGATTTTTTCTTGAGATGTATTACCAAGCAAGGGACAATTCCCGCCCTAGCAATGCTGACCTTGTACCCTAACTATCTAGGAGCATGGCCACGGCCTACCCTGTTTATACAGCACCTAGCGCAATGGACTAGCCCTTAGACAGTTCCACACTAAGTCACTCTCAGCCAAGACCCAACAGATTCACCCAGAATCAGATTCCATGCAGGTCAGCATAAGCCAGCCCCTGGAGAAGCCAGCTATGCTATTCGATTGGCGCTGCCAGATGGGTCCGGGTTAACGTACCTTATTGTTTTTGGTCGGTATGACAGGTTCCAGGTGCTCACTTGAAATGCTGACCACCTTCTCGCTGTCCTTCAGGTAAACTGAGCACATTCCGCCCTGACGAGAGAGGACAACCTGGTCAGGTGCCTTATCCACTATGCCACTGGGGGAGCCCCCCAACCTCTGGGCCCCCCTTGGCCTTTCTTTGTCTCAGGGGTGCCTGGCCCATCCATCACCAAGCTGGTGGTGGCTGTCCCCGGGGGAAGGGGGGCTTGAGCCCTTGACCTCTGGCTCTGGAGGTGTGTACCTTAGGCACTGTGCCACTGGGGGAGCCCCCCAACCTCCCTACATTCTGGGCCCCCCTTATCCTTCCTAAGGGCGTTGGCCACCACACACTTCCAAAACCGTGTCAGGCACAGCTGAGCTCAAAAGCAAACCCGAGAATTCAGCTCTCCTTCCCCCCTCTCCCCTCGTGCAAGCCCCCCAGAATTCGAGGAAGAGTCCAACTGATCTCAAGAAGCCCTGTTCCCTGTAGGGATGTTATAATTCGGTTAAATAGGGACCCGTGTAACCAGTGAAAATCTCAGAGGTTACAGTGACACGCTGAGGCCTCTGCAGCATAAAGCCTAAATATCCTTTACTCTGCTGAGACTACAGCGAAACCTCCCCAGGCGCGGAGCCGCCAGCCCCTGCCAGCCCAGCTCCCAGGGAGCCGGCTGAGTGTAACCAACCCAGTAACTGATAAGTATCAGTTTTGGGTAAACGGTTAGTAGGCTACACCTTACGTTACCTGAACACCGCAGGTAAAGGTCTGCTTGCTGCCTGTGTCAGCTTCCATTCAGCTCACAGGAGTGAACAACAGCGGGGTGTACCCAGAAGCACAGTAATCGCAAGGGGCAGCCACCCACGTACACGCCCAGGCAGCTAGCACAGAAACCCCACTGTTACCTGCTCTCAGGTGTGTCAGAAAGGGGGCTACAGGAGCCTTCTCCTCTGTGGCTTCTCGACTGCCTTGGCCTGCATGCTTGCCACTCAGTGTGCTCCCCTTCCCCTTTGTTCCCCCTCCCCTACTGGCCTTGTATGTGTCTGGTTATTCACTGCACATCTTGGCATCACTGGTGTCTCCCGCCCCCACTCCCCAAACTGTCCTGCACAAGTCTGTTCACACCTGTTCTGAGTGAGCAGCAGGGGATGCGTCTCTTACATAACATAAGAACGGCCGTGCTGGGTCAGACCAAAGGTCCATCTAGCCCAGTATCCTGTCTGCTGACAGTGGCCAGCACCAGGTGCCCCAGAGAGGGTGGACCGAAGACAATGATCAAGCGATTTGTCTCTTGCCATCCCTCTGTAGCCTCTGACAAAGAGGCCAGGGACAAACATGCACAGCCACATTCCATTCATTCCCTCTGGGGCACCTGGCAATGGCCACTGTCAGCAGACAGGACGCTGGGCTAGATGGATCATCAGTCTGACCCAGCGCGGCCGTTCTCGTGTACCTTAGGTATGCAGGGGGAGGGCCGATGCCAGACCCAACATGGCTGTGCATGTAGGCACAAAGCTGTCTAACTTTGATGGGTTTTCCCCATGCCCCTATGAGCCAGCCCTCAAAGCTACAACACCCAGATTAGATCAGGTGGCCAATTCAGAAGCGGCACTGGGCGGCATAATTCCTTCTAACCCGCTCCTCCTGGCAGGGCTGTTCCCCACAGCCGTATTCTCCTGGGCTTTTCCTCGTCCCAATGAAAGGGGAGCCAGGGGCTGCCCTGGAACAATTCCACGGCGCATTAATCTCGCTGTCAGGATCCTTTCCTTGGTGTCTACTGAGTGTTTCCACCTTTCATCCATTTCACCCCTAATTATTTCATGCCTTTCCTTAGTAATTGCCCTTGTCAGACCCTCCCTTATGCCCCATCAGGGTGCTCCCCGGCCTAGCTGCCAGCTGGCGGCGCTCTCTCCTCTACGCACCGTCACGCTGCGGATGACTCCGGTCTGCCCCACCACCTGGCTGTCCACGTAGGTGTCTCGGACTTTGACCTGGATGTCAGTGGTGACCCAGTCGCTGGAGTTCTGCTCAATGCCTGAGCCAGGGGTGTGAGGGTTGTAGCCCCCTGGAGAAGGAGCTCCTGGCGTCATGGGGCTGTAGCCCACAGGGCTGGGGCTGGGGCTGGCCTGCGGGGAAGCAGAGGAGTTAGAGGTCTCTGCCCTCCACCATTAACCCCTCGCAGCCCCAGCAGGAATTCCTGTTGAATCAGGCCACGTCACCCCTGGAGCTGGCTGCACCACGTGCGGCTCAGCCTGGTGTGTGACCCAGCAAGGAGCTGGGACGGTCGGTACCTGATACGCCATGGGCGACGGGGTCGGGTGGTAACTGGCGGGCGAGTGGGTGTTCTGGTAGCCTACAGGGCTAGGCGCCACCTGGTGGTAACTCTGCGGGCTGGGGCTTGGCTGATAGGAGCCCTGAGGAGACGGAACAGCGTACGGAGAAAACTGGTCGGTGTTGTACCTGCAGTGAGAAGAGACCAGCAGTGAGGCGGGGGGCAGGAACCCAACTAGGAACCCAACAGAGATCCCCCCTGCCTAGCTCCGTGTGCAGGGGTGTGTGCACTCACATGGCTGGGGTCCCCGGCGTCTGCGGATTGTAGGGCGGATTGACCTGTGGAGACGAAGGGTCGGGGTAGCCGGGAGTCTGAGGATTGGGGGTCCCTCCGTAGCCTTGCGGAGAGGGCGTGGGCTCGTCATCGAAGCCGTATTCAAACTCCTCCTCCGCCCTGGGGGAGGAAAACATCACTCGCACAGCTGTTTGCAGCCCGCCCCCCCAGCCTGCTGACGTAATCCCCCCACCCAGTCTCCACTCTCCAGCAGAGGGCGCCGCACTCACGTCCAATCACAGTTCCCCTGGAGCTCATGTCACATGAAGCCCCCCAACTGAGCCCCACTCCACAGCCCCAGTCATGCCATGCACCTCTGCCCCCTACTGGCTGACCATGTCAAAGCCACCCTCTGCCCGCCCCAGACTAGCGAGAAAGGCACGAACCTGGAGGGTGTGTTGGGGTTGTTGGGGTCCCAAGCCCCGCTCTGCGCAGGCGTCCGGCTGCCATCGTGCAGCGGCGTCTGAGAGCCATAGTGTGGGGTCCTGCTGCCTGAAAGAGCCCCGAGCGCGCCTGGTTAGCACTTTTACCCAGGCAGCTGAGATGGGAGGGGCCAGGCCTACTGCACCCTGCTTCCATCCCGTCCCTTGCCAGGTTCTGGAGCAGGTCTGTGGGGCTCCCCATGGCAGGCCCAGCTGTGCATGACACAGGACAGAGCGGACTGACTGTAGGGGGGAGCCCTGTTCCCAGGGAGTCCCCCAACCTTGGGAGCCCCCTATCATCATCCTCCTCCGGGGCCCACCCCAATTCCCCAGCCGCAGGCTCAGCTCACTCACCGTCATGCAGCGGAGTCTGCGAGCCGTACATGGGCGTGCGGGAGCCGGAGCCGTACATGGGGGTCTGCGAGCCGTACATGGGGGTGCGGCCATAGGCGGAGGTCATGCCGCCGGGTCTCCTCGAACCCCTGCCAGCGAGAGAAGAGCTGCTGTCCACGGCTCGCTCAGCCCATTGTCCCAGGGCCGATCCCTGCACCCAGAATGGTCCCCCCAGACCCACTGCCATCACCAGAAGGCCTCAGCTTTCCCCGGAATGAGGCCAGTCTCCTCGTTCTCAGCCTCTGCTGAAGCTGACAACAGGATGGTGCAAAGTGGGCATGGAACTAGGCCAGTCTCCCACCAGGGGCACCAAGCCGCCAGTCACAACCCAGCCCGGGCCCTAGAGGTCAGCAGTTCTCTAGCCCAGTTCCTCTCCTCCAAGGGAATTTCCCCTGCTTCCCTTCTGCCGGGGGGAGACTCAGGATCTCCTCTGCCCCCTAACTACAGAGCTGGGCCTAGACAGGATGGATCCCTGGGCAATTGCCCTGTTCTGGCCTTCTCTCTGAAGCACCTGGCTCTCGCCCAGTCTCCGGTCTTCCCACAGTGGCCAGAACCTCCACTGGCCTGAGCTATATGGCCATTCCGTTCCTAGTGTAGCAGCTTCTAGGCACCCGTCCCAGCCCAGCCCCCAGCGTGCCAGGCGCTGTACAGTGCGATCGTTAGTGCAGCTACCTGCCCAGAGCCAATGGCAGCTCGTGGGGCCCCGGCCCCGTCTCCCCCGCCCGCTGCACTTACACGGTCGTGAGGCGCTGGCGATCCACTGAGATGGTCTGGCAGGTGGAATGGAGCTCCACCCGGGCCGTGGACTCCGTGGCATCCTTAACCACCCCGATGTAGCCTGAGAGAGACAAGGCCTCAGCTCTCTGACCCTGACGCAGCTCCTGGAGCTCACGTGTATCCCAGCATCACCAAGAGCCGCCTGGGAAACGGGTTCCCAAAGCCAAGTGCCCATGGCCAGAGCTCCAGCTGGGCTTCAGAGCTCCCTTATGGGGTGGTAAGAACCTGCTGAGAGCTCAGGGCTCCCCGGTCCTCACTGCACAGATACAGGGAGGGGCAGCCACAGGCTGGATTTGAACTTGGAGCTCACCTTAGGGCAGGGCCACTACTAGAAGAGACGAATCAGGCACTCAGGTGTGGGGGCAAAACCCAGGGGTCCTGACTCTGCATGCTAACCACTAGCCCTCACTCCCCCTTCAGTGCCAGGGATAAAACCCAGGAATCCTTGCCTTCCCAGCTCTAAGCACAAGACCCCATGCCTCTCCCACAGCCTGTAACACAACCTATCACCTTTGTAAGGTCCTTGGGAGATCCGCACCGTCTGTCCAATCAGGTCATTGTCCCTGCGCCCACGGCCCCGGCTCATCCCACCTCCGCCAAAGCCACCTCGCTGACCTGAAGAAAGGGGGCAGAGATCAGAGCAGGATGTGCCTTCAGCACTGCAGCCTCGCGTCACCCCAAGTCAGATCCCCCCGCAGGGGACTGCAGGTCACTGCAGCGCGGCGCCGACATTCATGTGGGGCCAAGCTGGGGGTGCTACAAACAGCGGGGTGAAACAGAACCTACAGCTGTCCCCAAACTGGGCCCAGCCCC
This sequence comes from Pelodiscus sinensis, assembly GCF_052426305.1. NCBI lineage: Eukaryota > Metazoa > Chordata > Testudines > Trionychidae > Pelodiscus > Pelodiscus sinensis. The sequence continues at coordinate 6,072,421 of NC_143069.1, forward strand.
ACAGGGCACCCACCTGCCGCACTGGGGTGCATGGGGCTGCTGATCCGAGGACTCATGGGGGCAAAGCCTCCGACGGTGAAGTTGGTGACATCCCGGGGCTGCAAGAGGGAAAGTGGGTGAGAGCAGAAAGGGAAAGCTCTGGAAGAGCTGGGGCTCCCCGGGGAAGGGAGGCATCTCTGGGTTCATCTCCCCCAGGTGCAGCTGGGAGGGGGGGAGGGAAAGTCCCGCAGGGGCCGAAAGACGAAACCTGGCGAGGAACCAAGAAGTCAGGATGACACAAGGGGACACTGTTCCCCCAGCACCAATGAGGATAGACTAGATCTATGCCCTGGGAAGAGAAGTCTGGACTCATTCTCCACTCCACCCAGAGGGGGCACTGGCTCCACCCTTCCCCATCAGCTGCCAGAGGACACCGCCCACAAGGCGAACCGGCCTGATTCCTTACCTCGCCTATTAACCCCATTTCCCTACCTCGCCCCCAGGCTACGAGGGAGAGATTCACAGGGTCACACCCAGCAGTCCTGCTTCACACAGCCATGAGCTAGCCGCTCTCGGTTGCCCAGGGCTGCAAACGGTCACGGTTAGGGGCAAGGAAGGACTGCCAATAGAAATCCACTCCTCCCAATGCACCAGCACTAGGTGTCCGCTGCCTTTGAGGCATCCAGAAACAGCTGACAAGAGTCAGGATCAGGGACTAGGCAGCCTGACTCAGCCTCATGGGGATAAGGAGGCAGATATGGGACAGCCCACCCCAGTGCAACAGGAAGGCAGGACAGGAGACTGAAAAGCTCAGTGCTCTGCTTCAGGCAAGTCCCACCAGCCAATGGCGAGTCGCAGGGTCTCCTTAGGCTCCTCACCTTGGAGCCCCCAGCCAGCACCAGGTGGCGAGTCTTGCACACAAACATGCCCCCATTCTCCACCAGCTTCTTGCAGTGCAGGAATCCAAAGCCGCGGAAGAGGTGCCTGATCTCCCCCTCACGACCCTGGGGAAGAAGCAGGGAGGAGAGTTATTCCTGGGACCCCCTCTAGCCCAGGCTGCATCCAGAGCCCAGCCGCATGGCAGGGAGGCCAAAGCCACGGTCCCCCGGAGCAGGGCATGTCACAGAGCCAAGAGGCAGCCCAAGTTCTCAGTCCCCGGGGGCTGCACCTTGGCACTGGCGCAGTCCGAGAAGGGAACACCTGGCCCACCACTGCAATGCAGCCCCCTCTGGAAGCAGCTGCTAAGCAAGGGATTAGGACAGGAAGTGAAGAACAAATCTGTACCCAGTTGCAGGGGGAATCCAGGGATGGGGAGGGAAATTAACCAAGTCTGGAACACAGCCAGAACTCTGGGCTCAAACACGCTGATGTGAGAACTGTCCGGGGGGGGGGGGGGAAGGAAGGGGTTAAGGACTCCCCACGGTCAGGGTATCTATTTAGAGAGAGAATGCCCCCAGGGGCCCATGACAGGGTCAGCACTGATTCCAAGGGAAGACAGCTCCGAGTGACTTGCCAGTTCCCCCCTGGATCTCTCCCCTTCACGGACCAATCCAGTCCAGCCCCATTCCAGCAGCAAGAGCGCCATCCACGGTGACAGGATCCGGCAGCCGGGGGCTGGCCTCCGCTCACTGGGGCACAGCAAGTGCAGCTGAGATCTTAGGCTCACCACGTACAGGCTCAGCCCCGCCCCAGCCCGCTCACCGAGTGTGGCCCATCGATGACTTTAACGATGTCCTTGACGTGAATGTTGTTCTGCTCGGAGTCCAGGGCCACAGCGAAGCGATTGTCCTTCTTCCGCGTCACAGCCTGGTGCCTGACGGTCACCACTTTGCCGTACATGTTCAGGACCTGCGCAGGGGGCATGAGGGGTTCACAAGGGAAGTTTTCCCTCCAGGCAGAGCCCCAGGTGGCCGTTCACCTTCCTCGGCAGCATGGGGCCTAGGTTATTTACTGGGTTGAACTGGAGTAGACAGTGAATTCACTGTAACTTGAAGACTTGAGTACCTCAGCCAGAGGCCACGGTGAGCTACGGGAGCAGGCGGGTGAGTCTGCAACGTCAACAGGTCAAACCAGATGATCACAATGGTCCCTCCTGACCTTATAGCCTATGATATGGCTGAAAGACAGTGCCAGGAGATAGGAGTCTTATGGGGGAGCTTCTGCCCAAGACCCCAGAACAACCCCCAACCCAGAAGGGACCCCAGATGATCCAGTCTGACCGCTGGTGTGTCACAGAGAACAGAACCCAGGCAGTTAGGGTTGCAAAGGACCTAGGGAAAAAACTCAGCAGCCCTGGAAGCCGAGCAATCTCGTCAGACCAAGGAGGACGAAGCAGGAACCCACCTCCAGGAGAAAGGGGAATTCCAGCCCCGAGCCAGGCACAGGCTACGGCTGGCCCATTGCCATCCCATGAATCATGCCACTGAATGCTGCTTGCAGGCGAGCAGGCAAGCAGCCAAGAGATCAAAAGGGAACTCTCCCTCCCAGCTGCTGGCCTGGCGGGGGCACAGTGCCGGGAGGGAATGGGATGGGCCCAGAGCAGAGACCGCCAGCCCGCCCAGACCTTCAGTGTGATCCAGTGCGAATGCCAGGTCTCTCCTGCCGCAGAACCCAGCGGCCAGGCCGACCTCGAGAGAAGCCGGCAGCTCCCTCTGCCTCGCTGCCGCTCCAGTGAGAGTCTGGTGCAGGCTTGCCCAGCGTGGGCAGCATCAGGGAAGCAGACAGCCACACACACCCACCTGGAAGGTTTCCCGCTCCAGGCGGACGATAACCCCGACAGTCTGGGGATCCAGCTGAACCAGCTCTCCCCACTCGTGCTGCCCGCCCACGTCCACGCCAGAGGCTGTCTCGGAGCAGAGCTGCAAGTCCCGAGGCAGCACCTTGAGCTGGAATGGGCAAGCGAGTGAGAAAGTGGCTCCGGAAGGGCACAGTTAGAGGGCAGGCACCGGGAGCGCCGCAGCCACCCTGCTTACCTCATGCATGGTGAGGTCCGAGAAGAGGATGACAAAGTTCTCCTCCACCCGCACAATCAGCCCCGTGTCGCCCTCGAACCGTCCCGCGATCACCTTGACGTGGTCGCCCATCTTGAAGTACTTGCGCAGCTCTTGAGCCGGGAACTCCAGCATGTCCTGGGCAGAGGGGGAACAGGGTCAGGGCAGGATGCAAGAGACGGGCAGAAGGGGGTTGACAGCAGGATTCAGGCAGCACTGCCTGTTGCGGGGCTCGCGGCTCTATCGTTTTACATTCCTGGGCTAGTCCTGGAGATGCCAGGGACCCTGGACACAGCACCCAGCAATGGGAAGGTGCTAAAGGCTGCCAAGATCCTATAGGTTCAGCCAGGAACATCACATACCTGCTGCCCCTTGCTCTCTCCCATCCTCCTAGGCAGCCGAAGGCCCTGGATGCAAGCGGGGAGGCTGTGCTGGCCAGGGCCACCCATTCCGTACCTTGAGATCCTCGTGCTTGGGCATGATGGTGATTTTGTTGCCATCCACACTCAGGATCTTGCCCTGCAAGTTGATCAGCTCCCCCTCGCACACCTCCACGTTGTCGCCAGGTTGGAAGTTGTGCTCCCGTTCCTTCCCTGCCCAACGGAGAGCACCGTGACTCGCGGGGAGAGCATCGCCCCAGACAGGGGGTGCCCACAGCAAGACCTGGAGGTGAAGACCAGCCCTCCCGTCGATCCACGTGGTCTAGACGGACCCTCTGATGCGCGTGAGTCATTGCTACGTACCCGTGCTTTCGGTAACCACCTCCAGGTCGATGCCTTCCGGCTGGTCCTCAAACTTCTCCAGCTCAGACAGGGTGGGCTTCACTCCCTCCGTGATCTGGGGGACAAAGAGGAAGAGATTTCGGGGAGGGGAGACAGAAATCCAAATGGAGCCTGCAGAGCTTCCCTCCAAGCTGAGGTTCCCTGCTGCACGCTGGGGTCGGGCTCCCTGCCTTGCCGCACAACAAGGGATAAGAGCAGGGCTTTGCTCCGAGGGTGGTTCATCTCAATCCACGGGGAGTCTGGCATGCAAGTGACACCCAGATGGGGATCATGTGGTTCACTGCCACCTTCTCCAAACACACACACAACCCCTCCCCCACCCAAGCACATGTAGATGGGGATTTCAGCAACCTGTCCCCCCAGTCAGACGTCCACATGAGGATCCCACACCAAGGCCATCGCATACGCATAGGAGGACCCCGCCAAGCCCATGTTGGACACTGAAAATTTTCCATCAACACTGGGTTGGTTTTGGGAGGGGTTTTAAACAGAAAATTGGGTTTCCGACTAACCGGACAGTTCTGTGTGATGCACCTGTGTGCCACGGGAAATTTCAAAATCCCCACTAAAAGCCAAGTGTCCAAAGCCAAAATATTCCAGTGTGGATTGCTGCTGTGGAGCTTGGTGGGAAATATAGCTCAGGTAACTCACCTCCTGATTCTGGTCTATGGACCAGGCTCTCCAGCCAGTCTACATTTCCCATGGTGCACCGAGGCCCTGGACTCCCATGGTGTACCTCCAAGAGGGGAGCCCATGGTGCCTCATGGGAGAAGTAGTCTAACCAGGGAGGCTAGATCACGGAGGGAAATAGGAGCACTAGGCACCAGAACTACAAGTCCCATGAGCCATCACAGCAACATTTGCAGACAAGAACAATTTTGAATTTTTGCCAAAAGAAGTTTTCTGAGAGGGAGAGGAACCCCCAAAACCTCATTTTCTGACTAGCCCTAAGCCACACCTTGACAGGCCAACTTCCCCCACCTTGAGAAGAAGCCAATCATGCAGCCTCTCTGCAGAGCCAGACACTCACCACTGCCGACATGGCAAAGCTCTTGAAGAGGAAGCCCTTGCGACTGTAACGATTGCCTTCAAAGATGAGGAAATCGCCATCGGAAGCAACATCTCCCCCCAATGAGCTGAAGCGGGAAGAGAGGGGAAGCATTCGAGGGTCAGGTACCCAGGGCGGCAGCCTCCTCCAAAGAGGGACGGGTTGTTTTGTAACGGGATGGCAGAGCCCTAGTGAGATCAGGGAATGGTGGCTCCACTCAGTTGCCTGGGGAAGTCAGGACTAGGATTACGTGTCTCACCAGAAGCTGTCTGGATTGCCAGTCTAGGGCAAATTCACCCATCTCCTGGCTCCCTATGGTTCAGGGCCCCTTTCCACTCGCCTAAGCCCCTGTGTGCTTATGGATGGAACTGGAGAAAGATGTGACAAGAGGTGACAAATCATCACCATCTCACAGTGCATGGGCAGAAGGCACAGGGGGTGCAGAGAGTTTTACAGAGATCCTCTAAGTTTGAAGGGTGGCATGTGTGATACCCATGACTCGACAATCGCGGCAAAAACCACTCACCAGCCCTGCACCACACACGTGCGAGGCCCGCACTGCGCATGCGCGGACTGCCGGTGAACGGGGCGACCGGCTGAAATCTACTCGCCACGGGCAAGTAGATAAGCGTATTTGTCGAGCCCTGGTGATACCCATCATCAGAATCGCTACACAATATACAGGAAGTCCCCGGCTTACGTACAAGATAGGGACTGTAGGTTTGTTCTTAAGTTGAATTTGTATGTAAGTCGGAACTGGTACATATTGTAGGGGAAACTCTAGCCAAACATTTCTCCAGAGCTCAGTTTTATTCTCCCACACCTCACTTCCCTCAGTCCTTTATTCTCAACCTGAGGTGTCTGCTGAGAAAAGCCGCTCCGCGTCTCCCTGATCTGCTGGGGGGGGGGAGGGGGGGGCGCTAGCTTCGCATCTCCCTGGTCTGCTGAGGGGAAGCAGCTAGTGCGGGGTTGCCTCACCCCATCTGTAAGTAGGGATCCGATGTAAGTCGGATCCATGTAACCCGGGGACTGCCTGTACATGCAAATAATATTTAGCAGTTATGCATCAATACAGAATGGCGTTCTCAAAGACTTGCAGCAAAGGCAGCTCGGACATGGCTGACCTATCCCCCTGGCTGGCCACGTGTGGCTCGGGCATCATATGCCTATTTGTAGGCTGGGCCAGATACCAATTGACTCTACAGGAAGAAAACTGCGGGAGTTAGGGTGGAGGGTCTTGTTTATGACAAGATTCAACCCGCCCAAGGATGGAAAATCTTAGCGGGAACTCTGCCGGCAAGATACCAGCCACTTACCGGATCTTTTCAGCATCAAAGAGCCGCTGGGGGGGCCTTTTGAACTTCTTCCGCTTGGCGAACCAGTCTTTCTGCAATTCAAGAGGAGAAAAACAGTCACCACTGGGCTTGTACGGGGGTGGGGAGTCAGGGCTCCCAACCAGACTGTAAGCGTGAGGTAACAGATGCCAGCAACAGCTGCTCTGGAAAGGCATTCACCTGCCTCTCTGGAGAGGATAATGGAAGAGTTCTACTGATCATGGCTGCGAGGAAGAAGAATCCATCTTTCCTAGGGCAGTAGGCACAGCAAGGTGCACTGGAGTAACGCTTCACAGTGCAGAAATGCGCCACCCTGTAATCAGCTGGGTAACTACGCACAGATGCCAACACCTCACCACAGGGCTGCCCACCAAAGCAGAACTGCCAGAGTTGGGGCCCAGGGAATCAACAGGCTTGAAGCAGCAGTGGGACAAACTCTTCACTGGCAGCGCACTCAGTAGAACAGAGCTCAGGGAACCCGCCAGCCAACATACCAGGCTCATGCGTGCTTTGATCCGGTCAAAATCGATCCGTGGAATCATCTTCAGAGAGATCTGGTTCTGACTTGGCTCGACGTAATCCACCTGGAAGGGAAGCCGAAATGAGTTCAGGAGAGGAGGGGGGAGCGTCACGGAGAGATCAGAGAAGGCCAACCTCACTCACAGCAGCTCTCAGGACAGGAGGACAGTGGGGGCTCCTGTGGTGTCCACCGTCATGCTAGCTGGGGACAGAGCAGAAATCAAACCCACCTCTACGGCCCACACGCCCTCGCCCAGCAAGGCCAAGGTTTGTCAGCACCCAGCTCCACTGAACACAACGCTGCCGCACTCCGATGACAGCCTGTCCTAGCTGAGAGCCTCCTGGTGCTTGCATTAAAGGGACCCCTTTAAAAGGCCAGCGCCCGTACCTGAGCAATGTCATCCTTATAAATTCCTCTCTTCAGCCGGACCCATGACTTGGGCTTCAGGTTGGTCACCTCCTTCACCACCTTCAGCACATCCGTCATCTCCTTGATGGGCACCATCTGCTGGTTCCAGTAGCCCATCCGCAGGTTGCCCACTCCCTCGATGGCCTGCTTCACGTGGGTCTGCTTGTAGGCTTCCACATAGATGTAACCCTTCACGTGCTCAGGGGCCACCACAGACTTGATTTGCAGGGGCTGCGGATGGGCAGAGAGGGCAGTTATGTGAGATACAGGGGCTGGTCTCAGGCATACTGCAGCCTAATCCCCCCTTTCAACAGATCCACAGCAGGAAGCCCGGCCCATGTCAGGATCCCTGGGACCCATCAGGGATGTAAAATCCTGTTTTAGCAGTTAACCAGTGGAACGGAAGCCTGGCTGGAGCAGCCCCCAGCCCATGGGGTTTCTGGCTCCTGGCCCCACAGGCTGCTCCTGGGCGCCGGTTAACCGATTACCCAGTAAGCATCACTCGATAAGGGTGATGCTTACCAGGTAACCAGTTTCCTATTCACATCTCTAAGACCCATTTCCATCCCTCAGTAAGCTCTGTGGTCAACACCCCACAAACCTGAATGGAGCTGGGGGCCAAGGGAACCTCCTGCCCCCCAGTCTTACCGTGTCTGTGAACTGGTAGGCGATGAACTTCCTCATCAGGGCTATCGCTGTGGCACGCTCCTCTCCGATCTGCAGGGGGGAGGGAGGAGAAAAGAGAGCCCATGGTGAGAGATGTCTATAGCCAGAGAGATGCCCCCACACTCCAGCTCAGAGAGGAGGCAGCATTTGCTAACGAAGGCAGCCATGGGGCAGCTGGAATTGGTGATTTCAGGGCCAATCACCAATTTTAAACAGCACCCTCTGCTGGCTGGAACGTACCTTACACTTCACAGTCCAGAGGTTGGGATCCCTGAGTGGAAGGAAAGAAAAGAAAGACTGTTTGCAAAATAACCTTTGTTACATGTGTTGCTGGTGGCGTATTAATATAGACCAAAGTGCTAACAAATGTAGGAGTGTGTAGCTGGTGTTTAAACATCATTAAAACCAATGGACTGTTTCTTGCATTTTCCCGTATGTGTATCCTGTTATGTAGTAGCAAACATTTACACTGCGTATACCCCTCTTGCTAAACAACTCGTCAAATGAGGAAGAAGCCTTGTGGAATGCAAGTGAAGAACTTCAACAGAAAAGTGCTAATGTCAAAGCAAGCGGTCATAGTGTGCAGCAATCGGAGGTCGAAGGCTCAAAATGTGTGCCACACTCTCCGTCATCAAAGGAAAACTCACGTGGGTAGAGATCCTGTCAGCTTTCCTGTGAGAAGCAGCTGTACGCACGGATTAAAAAAAATCCTTCATCTCTGAGCTGCCTCCTTACAGGGAAGTGAACCAGATGCAAAGCAGAGATCCCCAGAGAAGCTGGGAACTCTGAAAAGACTTTTGGGATACCGGCAGATTATCACATTGCTGCCACCCTTCAGAATTACAAACGGTGACTCACCTGTGCATGTATTTTACCTGCTTTAACCTCTCAACAACTCATTTCCTTTTCCTAGCTAATAAACCTTTAGTTATTTTACAACAGAATTGGCTGAGAGCGCTGTCTGTGGTGTAAGTCCTGGGGTTCCAATCGATCTGGGGTAAGTGACTGGTTTCTTGGCATTAGAGGCAATGTGATGTGGCTTTTGGCATAAGTGACCATTTTAATCACAATGGCCAGTTTGAGTGGCAAGATAGGCTGGAGCATTTGAAGGGGACTGTCTGTGTCTCCTTGGGGAGACAGAGAGTCACCAGGAGTCAACATTTGCCATGGACTTGGTGAAATCTAATTACAGAACACAGCCCCGGTTTGCCTGTTTGACAGCCTGCCCTGTGGTAGGCACTCATGGATGTGAGCCACTCCCAATAGTGTGGCACTTGGTACCTTCTTCTCATCCCATCTGGTTCCTCTGATGCTACAGCCTGTACCCTGCTCTACCCTTCATGCACCCTGGTCTTAGACAACCTTCTATCCCCCCCTCCACCAAGTACATGTTCTCCCAGGCAGAAGGGCCTTACTTGACGCCGGGCAGTAACTGCTGCTGAGTGATGTCATCCGAAAGCTCATCTGAGCCGCCATACACCCTGTCAAGGACACAGAAGGGGTGGGGAGAAAAATCAGGCCCGGCAAGGACAGCACGAGCTGGGAGCGGTGATTCTGAGAGCCCAGGGCAGCCGGCTGCTCCCCACACACACCTGGGAGGCGGGGAATTCTCTGCACCCATTCAGAACCAAGCTAGGGAAATGGACACTCGAACCAGCCAGCACTGGGCTACATTCGGGATACCAGCCCCATCCCACAGAGCCATGCCAGCCAAAGCACTGGCCAGGTCAGTTACACTCCGGAATAGGCAGAGCCTTCGCAGGGCTCATCTCTAAACACCCTGAGGCCCTGAAGGAGATGGAGAGGATCCTGTTGTTCCCAAGGGATCCATGCGGCACTTTGCTCGAATCCGTTCCAGGCTGCAAGGCCTAGGGCAGGGAAAGAAGTTGGCTTCCAGGCCGATGAGAACTGGGGTTGGGAAGAAGCCAGCTCTCCTGTGGAGATCAGGGAATTAAAGACCTACTTTTCCCATGGTGATAGGTAAGAGAGACCCAAAGGGATGGAGCAGGAGCCAGGTGATTGGAGGAGCATGGGCAGGCCTAGTCTGGAGGATTCTGGGGCATGATGCAAGAGAGATGACCCCCACACACACTCACGTCTCTCCCACCGAGGACTTGGCGTATTTCTTCATGTAATACTCGCCCAGCTCTTCCTCCCGCTGGTCCCTGCAGAGAGACAGCAAAGAGGGTGAGCAGTCGGATTGGAGCGACGTGGCCCTGCCAGCAGTGCAGCCAGCCCCAGGCGTTCCGCTGGGGCGATGAGCTCACAGACACAAGGGGAACGACTCGGGCTCCTTTCCCCCACACCATCTCGCAGAGGAAGGCATCACGGAGGGGGCTGCACCAGGGCCATGGCTGTTGGTGGAGCTGAGGCTGCTGGAGGATACAGCCGAATCTCCCCAGCACGGGCAGGGGGAGCAAAGCATCCTGGCTGACGACAGCATTGGCCCACCACTGCTGCTCTCAGCTGGGCACCCTCAGACCTACTTTGGGCTTTTAGGGCTCCCGCTCGTGGCAAGCCCTGATACCGCCACAGCCAGCAGAGTCTTCCAGCTTCACGGGAGTGGCCAGGTGCTGAGAAGCGAAGGTCCCAAGTCCCACTGCCCACCCTGCTGTTTACACTGGTCACCACCATGTGCATATGGCAGTCTCCGACTGCTCTGCACCCCACCCCCCCAGCACAAGGTAACATCACCTCCAAAGGTTCTGCAGCCTCCGGGCTCCAGAGCGATCCTCATCCAGAACCACATTATCAATGTTGGAGGCTGCAAGAGACACGGCGGTTAAATAGCCCCCACCTAGCACCACAGGGGGAGGAGAGAGCGCTGCAGATGGCCAGCAACATGGCCAAAGGGCAGCTGATCAGTGAAGCGAAGGTGAGACCCAGGAAGGGACGGGATGGTGGGAAGCCCAATTCAGCCGCACACAACAGCCAACTTCGCCAACTGCTCCCTCGTGGCTGCAGCACGAGCAAGACAGCGAACGGGGCACCTGCCGGGACACCTAGGTTTGGAAGAGGCATCATGGACCATGTGACCCTCCCGGCAAACACGCTAGGCCTGCCTCAGTTCCACCAGGCTTCATCCATCAATGCACCACCTCTTCCTCTGACACACTGTCAGGCTGCAGCTAGAACCAGAGCCTCTCTGGGTGGCTACTGTCACTTTCATACCACTATAGGGTGATAAGAGTCAACAGCTGTTGTCACTATAGGGCAACGGAGCCAACCTGAGGCAGCTTCTGTGATCACTATAGGAGACAGCAAACCCACTGCCCCTCTCCCCTCTCGCCAGCCTGCTCATTGCTGCACCATCCAGAGCAGCAACTGAGCCAAGGGTCGGCTATTTCTGCAGCCTCGCTCGAGGAGCCCACCCAGCTGCAAGGATGCGGGAAAGAAAAGGAGGCACTGGGAAGGGGCAAGGTGGGGGGGCAGGGCTGTGAAGAGGCAGGGGCTGGAATGAAAAACGGGCTTACCTTCAATTTCTTCTGCTCAGGAGGCAGAGGTGTGGAGAGCGGACAGTATGAGCCAAATAATAGCATCAAAACCAACCACAGGGTGAATGGGGAACAGAAAACCGGAAGGAACAAAATTAAGATGTGGCACAAACCAAGCAGGTGCGAATGAAATGCACATAAATAAAAAAACCAACACACAAGGGGAGACGGGGAGAGTACTGGCAAGGTGGGCGGGTGGAGAATTGCATTTCCTGGCCTGGGCTATGCAGGAAGTGGGTGATAATCCCTAGCCCTCATCGGATCTCAAAGCACGCTGCAAAGGTTTCCCCCATTTTACAGATGGGGAAACTGAGGCACAGTGGGGAAACAATTAGCCCAAGGACACCCAGCAGAGCCAGGAATAGAACCTCAGTCTACTGAGGCCCAGCCCAGTTCTCTTCCCACTAGACATGGCTCTGCTCCAGCTTTTACACCTATAGAATGGACTGTTGGCTCTGACTCCCCACAAGTCAAACCTCACGGCTGTGATGGCATTTTACAGTCAGGATCTCCAGGAGGTGCCAGTGGCCCTGACTGTGACAGGCCATGTGCATCACTGTTCACCAGCCAGATGCCAGCAAAGCAATGAGCACGTTCAGCTCGCTAGGCAGGCAACGAACCCACATTCAACACCACCATCAAATGGGGGGCCAGTCAGAGCGCGGCTCTCCTGCCCTGGCAGGATCCTCCCCACTAGGGCGCCTCTTTGAATCCAGCCTGGGGCACCACAGTTTGGTGAAGCAGGACTTAAGTGCCTCACTTAATCCTCCTCCTCATGGCTGGTCCCCCTGTTGCCAGCTTCAGCAGACAGGCCAAGCCCTGGATCCTCCCCTCTCCCACCAGAGGGGTCCCTGCATGGCCAGGCTGACACACTTTGAGGTCCAAGGGCAAACCTGTTCCGTAGCTAGAGACCCCAGGGCTGCCTCACCGGGCACCCTTCCCTGGCACCAGCTACCACTGAAACTGGAATCCCCTCTGCCCTTGAGGAAAAGCCTCTTTGCGGAGATGCCACCTGAACCAGCCCAGCCTGAGAGTAGAGGCAGACAAGCAGAGCCATCAGCAGCCCCCGCAGGGTTCCACGGGGAGAACAACCCTCCCAGGGTCACCGTCAAAATCAGGGCCTGTCCATCTCCACACATAGCCCTAGTTGGCATCTCTTAGGACATGAAACACCACCCCCGCCCCCCCCTCCCCCACACATGCTCAAAGCTAACATTTTACAGCTCTTGGCGTGCCATGGATTCTACCAATACTGCAGCAAAACACTGTTTCATTCAGCTAGAAATGTAGCTATAAAAGTACTCAACTAGTTCAAATTGTCGCAAACACCATTTGTTTGGTTTTTTTAATAGAAATTTGGCCAGTTTTAAAAAATGGTCATGAAAGTCTTTCACCTACACACACTCTCCTGAAGACTTTTGGGCTGGAAACTTTTGGGACAAAAAATTTCGACCAGAAAAGAATCAACTCATCAGTCAGTCCCCTGAAAGTGGTTTTGAGTGACCAGCTCTGACGGATCACCTTCAACTAGGCCTATAAAATCCCAGTTAATCAATTAACCAGTTAAACATTAGGTTAACCTCTAGACACCCGGAATAGCCCTGCGTGGGATGCAGCTGACCTGCCACGGGCAGGAGTAGCTCCAGAAGCCTAGAGCAGTCCCTGTCCACAGCAGGCCCCACGGGGCTGGAGCAGACCCCTCCCCACAGTGAGCTGGGAGCTGCTGCAGCCCCACCAGTTAACCAGAACCTTTCGCATCTCATGCTTAAACACATAGAAGAGTTATGTCTCCAGAACTCTGGGGCAGGGGATTCGTTTCTGAAAGCTCCTATGTCGAAAACAAAACCATTTCATAGGAAATTTCAGGAAAAAAGAATGTTGGCTCATTGCAACAGGCGCTTTGTAGCTTGACAAAGTTTGCACATTTTCTGGATTTTGATCCGGCCCCAATTTGGAGCAACGTTCTTCTCTGAACAGGGCCTGCAGGCCCCAGCCACAAGCTTCTTAGCTCCTGCACTATTACGAATTGCTTGTATCACTGTAATGCCTTGGAGCCTCGGTCCCAGCTCAAAAAAGCTGTTGTGCAGGGCATGAAATATTTGTACGGCCATTAGGCATATTAAGGAAGGGTTTAGAAGCCCCGTTGTGCCAGGTGCTGCACAAAGAACAAAAAGATGGTGCCTGACCAGACGATAAAAATTCTGTAATCGATCCCATTTATGCAACCTCCCTGGCTGCTGTGGAATTGGGAGCAGAATTTGGCTCTGCAATTACCAATAGGCTATGGAGCATTCTGACGATAGGTGAGGCCAGACTTGACACCGGCTCTCCCGGAACTGTGCTGGGGTCTCCAGGGTTGGCAGAAGCAAGCGGTAGCCAACATTTCTTTTTGTCCCTAGGTTCAGCAGAGGGGATTCTCAGTACACAGGAAGCAGATGCAGGGAGCAGCCCCTTTTCTGGTAACTCTCCACCTCTGGCCAGGCCGGAGCACTGGTGGGTCTCAGGGCTATAAATAGGGACATCGCTGCTGCGGGGTTAATGCCTCTTCTGGGAAGTGCTAGGGCTGCTACTGCAACAGCATCTCTTACCCAAAGCCCACACTGCCCCCGCCCCCGCATCACGAGTACAATTCTGGCAACGATCTTCGCAGGCAAACTAGGGAGCTGGTTGCTGGCCGCCTTGTGCCCCAGGGAGTGTGAGCAGGGCCTACTCCTGGCGCTAATAGAGAGCTGGAACCCACGTAATGCCACATTTTGATGGCCTGAGCATCATCAACATGCAGTACAGAGGAAGATTCAAGTCCCTGCTATTTTAAGTGAGGAGAAACTGAGGCACAGGGTGGGGACGTGATTTACTGACATAACTCAGTGATAAGGCTGAGAATATAACCTAGGAGGTCCTGGTCCCAGCCCCCTGCCCACACCCCTCCCAGAGCTAGGGCTACAAGACAGGAGTCCTAACTCTATAACCACTAGACCACCCAGTCTCTTGGGGTACGTCTACACTGCCACCCTAGTTCGAACTAAGGTGGCTAATGTAGTCATTCAAACTTGCAAATGAAGCCCGGGATTAAAGTATCCCAGGCTTTATTTGCATGTTCCCGGGCGCCGTCATTTTTAAATGCTCGGTAGTTCAAACTACCTGCCCATGGCTACACGCGGCACGGGCTAGGTAGTTCAAATTAAAGCTCCTAATTCGAATTACCTAGCCCATGCCGCGTGTAGCCACGGGCAGGTAGTTTGAACTACCGGGCATTTAAAAATGGCGGCGCCCGGGAACATGCAAATAAAGCCCGGGATATTTTAATCCCGGGCTTCATTTGCAAGTTCGAATGACTACATTAGCCACCTTAGCTCGAACTAGGGTGGCTAGTGTAGACATACCCTTGGAAAGGCAGCAGAGTGGGAGGATTTCCCCTCTGGGGGCAAGAGGCCATGTCAGGAACCAGGCAGCAGAGCAGCCTTTAAGCGACTGATAAAAAGCTGGGGATTTGAAGGCTCCTCTTCTGCTGGCTGCAGCAACTGGTTTACAGGGTGCTGCATGCCAGGGTTCCCAACACCCTCTGTATGGGGCCAACAGCTCTTCCTCAGCAAAAGCGACTGAAAAGGAGTGAAAGTGTGTTCTCTACCGCTAGCTGAGGGGATGGCATGCACAGAAGGGAAACAACAGGGAGCAAAGCAACGTCAGGACTCAACACATGGCACTGGGGTTGGGAAATACAGACAGGACGTGCTGTGATACCCCATCCCCAAACCTCCCTGCACTGAGGCCTGGTCCCTCTCACCACACAGTACTAAGAATCCAACTCAAGAGGGGACAGATTGGCAGCTAAGCAGCAGCCACGCCCTGCTCCACATGGGAAACACACCATTCCCCTCAACTTGAGATGGAGAGATTCTGGCTGCTAAATCTGAGCTGGAGATGGCCATAAAGTGCTCAGTTGGGGAACCATGGAGCGGCCTGGGAACATCACCCCTGGAAAGCCCTGCTAACATCCCATCCTGCTTTGCACAGGAGTGTACTCTTTAGCTACCCCAATCTCCCCAGGTCACAGCACTGTCTCTCTGGAGCTAGCTGAGAGCAAATGCCCCAGGGCTGTGCCATATCCCCAGCTGATCCTCACAAAGAGTGGGATATGGGAGGCACTGCCTTACCTTTCTCCAGAATATCCTCCGCGCCATCCTCCCACTGGTCCTCGTCTTCATATTCATCGTCCACATCTGCATGAAAGACAGAGAGGAGACTTCCTCAGGTAAGTGGAATCCAGGCAACAGCTAACCAGAGATGTGGCAGGGGAAAGCATGACCCAGAATCTGCCTGAAGGAAACCTAAGCTGCTCTATCAGGGTGGTCAACCCATTACAGGCAAAGAGCCAAAATAGTTGTTCATATAGCACAAGGAGCTGGGGGGGGGGATGATTGTCAAGCCAAACAAATAAAAAAAAGCCCCCAGCTGCCGTGTTCAGTTGAGGGAAAAAAAGGACTGCCCCTTTAAGAGACACGGTTAAGGCTCCCGCCATCTTGAAAATGCCATTTTGAATGGCCACACCGGACGGCTCCCCTACCCCAGTGAACACAGGGAACCATTTTCAGGGGTGCAGAGGCGGCTTCATGAGCCGCACTTTCAGGGGGAAGGGGGAGAGAGCCACAAGCTGGCCACGGCTGCGCTCTATGATCACTGGCTCACAGGATAGATGGCAGAGAGAAATTGGACCCAAATTCCTGAAGCCCTTGGTGTCTGAGGAATCCCTGTGGGCAATGCACAAGCAGACAAGAGATCTGGTCCACAGCAGCCATGGCCTGGGCAATGGGATTCAAGGGGCTTGACAGAAGATACAGGGAAGGTATCTGTACTGCTAACCAGAAGCCTTGACTCCTAGCTCCCCCTGTTTCTATCAATCACACTGCAGGAAGGGCAGCTGCCCCACCATTAGGTCCCTGGGGGCCTCTGTGTAGCACACACCCATAGCCCTTGAAGTTCCTCACCGGCCTCATCCAAGATGAACCCTCCATGCCTGGGCTTCTTTGGCGGCCGGTCATCATCATCCTCCTCTTCCTCTTCATCGTATTCTTCCTCCTCCTCCTCCTCCTCCTCTTCAGCCTCTTCCTTTTCACTGCCTCCGACACTGGCATGCTCCTCCTCTGCCTGGCATTGCCGAGGGGAGCTGATCAGTTACACAGCCAACGCCAGTCCCATGTCAGATGAGAGTAACATGCGGGACACGCTACATTTCAAGTGGGTACAAGTGCCCCCTCCACCCTCAAAGCTACATTCCTTTCCTTCAGCCTCACCTCGTTCTCCTCTACCTCCTCCGCCTCACTACTCCGCTCGCTCTCATCCTCGGAGAAGTTGCTGTCTTCGCTATCCGACATCTTCGTGGGGCTCCAAGATTTTAAGGGGCCAGAATTTCCTCTGGAGAAATACCTACAAGAACAGGGGACGTCTCAAAGAGGGGGTCTTAAACGGACTTCACCCTTACTTCTGCGCCTTCCAACCAGAGAGCTCAGAGCTCTGTTTATGCATCAATGAATCCACCCTATTACCTCTGCAAGGCACCCCTTATTCCTGTTTTTTAATCTACTAGCACAGTGTTTCTCAACCAGTGCTATGAGTACACTTAGGGGTACTTGAGAGAAGTCTGGAGGGTATGTCAACACAACTGAAATTGGGAGAAAACTGAATTTTCGTTTTAAGTTTTACAGCGCTTTATTATCTTTGTACTTTTTACACCCAAAAATTTCATCGCCCGCCCAGCTATGATTAAGTTCTTTAAACAAATGTGTTGCAATGGTAGAAAAAAAATTGTGTGTGTCTGAAAACCGTAGGTACTGGGGGTATTTATGATTCTTTTTTTAAAGGGGGTACTATAAAAAGTGTTGAGAAACACTGGACTAACACATTTATCCAGCATTCCTTGGGACCTTAAGAAGGAGCTCAGGGCAGGGACCTGGGAGTGTAGGGGGTGCAGGAGTCAGGATTGGGGAGGTACATTCAGGATTTACTCAAGATCTACCAGCTGTGGGTATTTATAATACTTCCAACACTGGAGTATCCAAGCTCCTTACAAATATCAATGGATTTCTCCCCCCCCCCCCCCCCCCCCACACACACAAAATCCCAAGAAGGTAGGGAAATATCAACATCCCCATTTTACAGATGGGAAACTGAGGCATGGAGCAACCTTGGGCAGCTAGAGAATCACAGGGCCTGCATTCCAGAAACATCAGATCTGAGACCTGTGCCTAATGGAAGATGAAACATGGCAAAAAAGAACATCTGCCAAATGCTATAGACTCCTATTCTGTCAACTAAGCCAAAAGTGTGAATTAAAATCTACTGAGTAACTATTATGTGTATTACAGTAGCTCCCAGGAGCCCTAATGATGGAGCAGGACCCCATTGTGCCACAGGGTGTGCATCTGAATTGCTATTAGGTGCATTATGGTAACAGCTAGGCACTATACAAACCCAGAAGAGCTGACAAAGTAAATATAAGACAGAACAAGTAGAGTTAGACAGGGGAGCACAAGCAAACCAGTATTAATATGTTGCACACAAAAAGACCCACCCAGGTTGCAAGTGGGCAAAAGCTGGAGTTTGCCTTTTACAAATGTTGCATTTGTTCCATCTATTCTTGTTTTAATGTAAAGGTTCTGTGATGCAGCTGAGTATGAAAGTATCAAACACATAGCTTTGAATTCTGTCAAAATGCTAAATGATAGAAACTTAATCCTAGGCAATGATGCTGGGTAGATGCTAGCTGGGTTGCAAAGGAATGACACCAAAAGCAAAATAGGCAAGTGTTCAAGTCCTTCTACAGTTTGAAATGATCGCGCATAATCCCTGATTTTTAGAATCTGCAATGCTTCTTGTTACACATGCACAACTCACAATAGGCCCTGTACAGGACTTCAGAAGCCCAGCTTCCATTCCTGGCTCTGGCCCGGCCCAGCCTACCCGTGTGTGCTCTTTAATGTCTCTGTGCTTCAGCTCCCCAGCTATAAAATGGGGTAATTATACTTCTCTGCCTCCCAGGGAGGTACGAGGTTGTGAGGCACCAAAATAATAGGGTGATGGCAGTCATATAAAACCTTTGATACCGAGAGTAGGGCTTCCTGAGAACACTGGAAAGCACCCACTGAGGGCTCACCACAGGATCAAAGCTTAAGAGGTTATGCATGCGATTGTGCAAAGGCTTACACGTTTTGCTTTTAGCATGTAAGAATTTTTAGCACATCATGTAGAAATGCAGTGAAATGACAGGCCTCAGGTCCTGATCCAAACTCATGGGAGGCAATGGAAAAAGCTGACTTCCAGCAAGGGTCTAATGAACTGGGAATGTTATAGCGATTCAGCCCAAGCACACTCAATACAAAGCTCTATTGTAATTCCAACTATTACCTGACTTGTAAATACAGTAAAGACTCGATTATCCAGCTCCTCTGTGCACCACAGCAAGGGAACGTCTCAATGTATTTAACTGACATTGGGGGGCATGAGCCTGCTTCAGGTAACTAAAGGTACTATAACCTTTATTCAGTAGCTATGGCCCAGGTAGGTGTTAACTGATAATTAAGTTGTGTAAAGTTTGCACGGCTCTTACAAATTTTCTACAAGTTAGCCACAGTGTTTTGCAAGGGGAAAGCAATCCAATGTCCTTACGGGGGAAGAACCAACGTTACTATCTACTTTATGTTTTAATATATTATTTGCCAGACATTAGCATTCAGTGACCCCAAATAGACCCCATCATACTGCGCACACTGCAAACCAATCCCTATTCTGAAGTCAGGGGCCACAGGCATCCCTGATCCTGCAAGTTGCTCCATGAGCTGCTAAAGCCCCCAAGGCAAAGCTTTCAAATCAGGGGCTATATTAAGGTCAGGTCTACACTGGGGAAGAAAGTCAACTTAAGGTACACAACTCCAGCGATGAGAACAGTGTAGTTATGAGTCAATGTACCTTAAGCTGAATTTTTACAGCATCCCCACTGCAGGAGAAACTCTTCTGTCGATTTCCCTTATTCCTAGCAACCCCGCGGCGTTGATGGGGGCACCATCAGCAGTCAATTTAGTGGGTCCCTGTTAGACCTGCTAAATGGAACCTCAGAAAATCAATCTCTGGAGCATTAATCTCCAGTTACTTACAGACAAGGCTTAAGACAGGATGCAAGAAGGACTACAACCTAAAATGGTATAGGGAAGTTTAAGGTGCGAGTGATGAAAACAAGTAGGCAAGCCTATCTTACCAGGTGTTTAAAAGTTCCCCAAATACTTTAAAAGCGGCGAGGAGTCCCGTGGCACCTTATAGACTAACTGAAGTGTAGGCGCATAAGCTTCCGCGGGTGCCCACACTATCAGGTGCCACAGGACTCCTCGCCGCTTTCGCAGATCCCGACTAACGCGGCTACCCCTCCAAAGACTTTACACACCCACGTAGTAGCTGTGTACACAGAGGACTTCCCTTCGCCAGACCCATGGGAGCCAGGCCGCACAGGAGCGGGCGCCACGCACCACAGGTCAAGGCAGGAAGCGAGGAACAAGGCTCCTTCCAGTAGCCCCCGCAAGGTCGGTTGGGGGGGTGGAATTGTTTTTTATTCTAAATGCAGCTCGGCGCGGAAGGGGGGGGGCTCCAGTTCGGGGGGGGGGGGGGGGGCTCCAGTTCGGGGGGGGGGGGGGGGCACAGGAAGGAGGATTCCGGGGCGGGAAGAGAAGCGGGCACAAGGGGGGGGCTTTGAAAGAAGGTTTGTGAGGCGGGGGCTTTATTTCCGGCCTGCGGGGGGGGGGGCGGGACCTCGCCCCCCCGCCCGCGGGGAGGGGTCGCACTAGGGACCGGCCTGGCGAGCCCGTGCCCTGGTCTCCCTGGCGAGGCGGCTCCTGCGGGGGGGTCCCGCGCCCAGCCCGGGGGGGGGGTTGAGCTGCCCCCCCCCGAGAGGCTCCCGGGCCCGCTGCGTTCAGCCCCCCCCCCCCGCGTATTCACCCTCAGCCCCCCCCCCCCCCCCGGGATCGGGCAGGGCGACCCGCTCAGCTCCAGGCCGCGGGGCTCCCCTCACCGGCTCCTCGGGCGGCTCCGCTCAGGGCCCCGGCTCCGCTCGGGCCTACAAGCCCCCGCGCTGCCTCGATAGGCCAAAGTCTCGCGAGACCGGCCGCGCGGGTGGGAGACGGGGGGGGGGGTCACGTGGCAAACAGCAGCGCGTCACATGGCGACGGAAGAGGGGGGGGAGAAAGGAGGAGGAGGAGGCAGGCGGAAGCGCGGAAAAGTCACGTGAGGGGAGGCGGGGAAACGTCACGCGCTGGGAGGGGAGGACACGAGCTTGCGCTTTCTTTCACCTCCCCCGTGCGTGCGGGGTCATGTGACAGGGGGACGCGCTGGCTTGTGTACGGTGGCCGAGAGGAGTAACACGTGGGCTGGAGCGCCCTGGGGTGGGGGAGTCAGAGGGAGGCCAGGGGTGGGGGACTGAAGGGGCAGGGCCCAGCCGGGGTGGGGGGCTAAGGGGGCCGTATGGGAGCCTGTGGGGGGGGGGGGCTAAGGGGGCCGTATGGGATGCCTGTGAGGGGGGGGGGCTAAGGGGGCTCGTGGGGGGGCTAAGGGGGCTCGTATGGGAGCCTGTGGGGGGGCTAAGGGGGCTCGTGGTGTTAAGGGGATCAGGGCTGGGGGAGCAGAAAGCTGCTTCTGGGACCAGGGCTGCAGCCTGGGGGGCTCAGGTCGGGATTGTGGCTTTATCTCGGGGTGGGCAATAATTTTTGGGGGGGGGACACTCCAAGATTTTGGAAAGTGGTCGAGGGCCCCACTCTTCCATGAGGGTCTGGGATGGAGGTTGGGTGCAGCTTGGGAGAAGGGACTGGGGTGCAGGAGAGAGACTGGAATCTGGGAGGGGGGTGGGATGAAGCAGGCGGTTTTGACCTAGGGCGGGGGAACTGGAGTGCCGGGATTTTGGATGTGACACAGGCTGTGTCTAGACTGGCTGTTTTTTCCGGAAAATCAGCCGCTTTTCCGGAAAAACTTGCCAGCTGTCTCCACTGGCCGCTTGAATTTCCGCAAAAGCACTGACTTTCTACTGTAAGAAATCAGTGCTTTTTGCGGAAATACGATGTTGCTCCCGTTCGGGCAAAAGTCTCTTTTGTGCAAAACTTTTGCACAGAAGGGCCAGGGTAGACAGCTGAGATTTGTTTTCCGCAAAAAAGCCCCGATGGTGAAAATGGCGATCGGGGCTTTTTTGCGGAAAAGTGCGTCTAGATTGGCCACGGACACTTTTCTGCAAAAAGTGCTTTTGCAGAAAAGCGTCCGTGCCGATCTAGACGCTCTGTTCCAAAAAATGCTTTTAACAGAAAACTTTTCTGTTAAAAGCATTTCCGGAAAATCATGCCAGTCTAGACGTAGCCTTAGAGTAGGAGGGAATTGTGATCTGGGGCACGAGATGGGGGTGCCAGATCTGGGAGGGGGTGTGGGTATAAGAAGGGGACAGAGGGTTTGGGTATGTTGAGTTGGGGCAGGAAAGGGTTGGGGTGCCAGAAGCAGGCTGTGGCCAAGAGACTGACTTGCCAGCTGCCAAAGTCCCCTACCTGTCTACAGACTTAAAATGTTTCCCAGACTGCTTGCCTGGCCATATGTTTCAATTCAACTGAGCCCAGGAGAGGGGGCGTGATCCTTTTTAGCTGCCTGTTATTCCAACAAGCAGCTTCTATTGGCTGGTTTCTGCCAGAAACTGGTCAATGGGAATGTGCTGGGGTCGGGGCAGCTCCTAAAACTTCCCCTCTCCCCTCCAGTTTCAAAACAGAAACTGAGCCCTGCAGCCACTTTTCTGCATAACGCGTAAGGCTGCGGAGCCCACCTGGGGCTCCCTGCTGCCTCCACGGGCTGGATCCAGTGGCTTGGTGGTCCGGATCTGGCCCAGGCCTGCTTTATCTGCTTGTCAGTGCTCTGGCTTGTTCTGTTTTAGTGCTTCAGCTGCCCACACACATGCCCCTTCTGTGCCCTCCATGTACATACCCCTGTCTCCTATTTCATCTTCCTACCTACCTCATTATTCCCACTCCTGGCCCGGTTTCCAGAAAGCTGCTTTGCACCATGCTGAGTAAATCTCAGAGTTTGTCTACAGTCCCAGCGCTGCACTGGCACAACTGCACTGTTATAACACTCAGTGAAGATACTACCGGTACCATCAGGAGAGCTCCCATTAACATAAGTGTTAAATCTCCCTGAGAGGGGTAACTTCTTCTACAAGAGAAATCCTCCAGTAGATGTGGTACAGTCTACAGTGGGAGATAGGTCAGTATTGCTCAAGCATGTAGAAAAGCTACAGAGTTATACTGATGTCAGTCTGTAGTACAGACCAGTGCTAACACTCTCTTCTAGCTTTGGAGACTGTGAAAATGCAAAATCTCAGCTCTGCAAACTGGACTGTGGGAGCTTTTCTGACCTTGGTGCTTCAGGGTTATCAGTGCTAGAGGATAGGGCACCCTGCTCTTAGTTATAGGTACACTAATGCATGATATCTAGTGGCAAGGAGTCATTCAGTCAGCAGTGGGAGTCTTTTCTGTCTCCTAGGCCACAGAAGGATCAAAGTGCGGTATCCTGGCATTTATAGACTGATCTGAACAACTTCTGTGTGAACCTTATGTGTTTCATGATATCTGTTTATCTCCCCTTGTTCCTGATAGGTCAGAGAAAACATCCCCTGCTTGTGTGGTCCCCAGCTGATTTTTCTGTAGGGTCAGTGTCCCCTAACTCAAGAGAGGTTTCCCACCCCTGCCACAGATACAGAAGGCCCCTGCTTTAAAACAGCCAGATTTACAATCCTCTCCCCCACCCCACCATTATGACCTTTTTCTGAAGTGGGGAAAAGGCCAAAATCCCCCGACTTACGTCCTTGGCCTATTGTAAATGCAGGCTCGAGTTACGACTAGGGTTGCCAGGTTTCTGGTATTGGCCCTGACAGTCCAGTATTTGTGGCTTCTGTCAGGTGAAAAAACCCCAGAAAATACTGGACCAGTAAAATATCTGGTATTTTCAGTTTTTCTCAGCTGGAAAGCCACTTGGGACATTCTTGCCCTGCCGTCAATGGGGATGGGGAGTGTGAGATTTAAAGGTGCCATGATTATTTTTTGGAGGGGGGGGGGGCAGCACTTTTTTTGCTCAACATTTGGACATCCCTCCCCTTTCTATTAGTGCAGAATTTTGTTTAAAAATGAATTACAATATAATTAGAATAAAAATTATCCAGCTAAATTAAGTTTCTATCAATTCACATTTTATATGAAAATAGCCTTCAATTTGTGCATTTGACGCCTTTTTTCTATTTTTTCCTCCAAAGGGGGGCCCGGAGAAATTGTGCTGCCTTGGGCCCTGCAAAACTCTCATCCGCCCCTCCCTACTGGGACTCTGTCTCCTCTTCTCCCCCCTCCTCCCGCCTGGATTCCCATGTCTGGCTCTCTAAACAATCCCCCCTCTCCCTATTCTCTGGGCCCTGTACCCTTCCCCCTCCCCCCCCCACCCAAACACCTTCCCAGGAACCCAGCCCCCATGTGCTGTGTCCTGACAACCTCACCCCTGCCTGGGACCCAGGTGATTCTCCCTCTCCCTTTGTCTAAGGAAGGGGAACTCTGGTGTTCGCAGTGCCCGTGTCCCCAAGTCCCTCCCTGGACAAAAAAAAGGGGGGGGGGGGAAGCGACCAAAAATTGTTTTGCTTGGGGCGGCAAAAAACCTAGAGCCGGTCCTGGTTCCTTGTAAGCTGCGTGCTTGTGTGGCCACTCAGGAGAAATTCAAATACCGCCCAGCAGATGAGCAGACCACCCATAGCTAGGTTTTTTTTCTACTGGCTGTGCATGTTCACACATGCCTTCATGCACAAAACAAAACTTATTACACACCTGGATGGAAAAGATTAGAGGGAACATTGCTGCCAGATTTGACTGAGGTTCATGTACTTAAGATCTTTCATACAAACTGTCACCTTGTTGCTGAGCTGCATAATATAATTTAGCATCCATGGGTTCCGAAGGTGCTTTGATTCAAGAGTGTTGTGTTGATGTGCAGTCCACTTGGGAGGCATTGGATAAGCTTTCAGGTCACACCCTGTATCGGTAACCATTGCAAAGCTAATGATCCAACCTAGCAGACCAAATTCAGTGAATCCCGGCCACTTGCCAGCCATCACCCCTTGGCTACGTCTACACTGGCCCCTTTTCCGGAAGGGGCATGTAAATTTCATGAGTCGTCGTAGGGAAATCCGCGGGGGATTTAAATATCCCCCGCGGCATTTAAATAAAAATGTCCGCCGCTTTTTTCCGGCTTTTAAAAAAGCCGGAAAAGAGCGTCTAGACTGGCCCCGATCCTCCGGAAAAAGTGCCCTTTTCCGGAGGCTCTTATTCCTACTTCAAAGTAAGAATAAGAGCCTCCGGAAAAGGGCACTTTTTCCGGAGGATCGGGGCCAGTCTAGACGCTCTTTTCCGGCTTTTTTAAAAGCCGGAAAAAAGCGGCGGACATTTTTATTTAAATGCCGCGGGGGATATTTAAATCCCCCGCGGATTTCCCTACGACGACTAGTGAAATTTACATGCCCCTTCCGGAAAAGGGGCCAGTGTAGACGTAGCCCTTATGTGGTGCCATTGTGACAGTCCGGGCCGGGTCTGGGCATAGCTGAGGGCGTCCGCTCAGGGCAAATTGCTCAAACTGGGGGCTCCTTACAGCCCCGGACTGGAGACTTTTCCCAAATAGGCCACAAACCAGTAACAGTGAGCGCTCCAGCTGCCTATCTAGCCAGCCTGAAGCCTCACGAGCAAAACCCCTCTGGCACCCCAGCTCTTGCTATGCCCCAATCAGCCCTGGGCCTAACACACAGGTGAGGGGTTATAGAACCCAATCTCACCTACCCCAAACGGGTTCTTCCGGTTCCAAGAAACCAGCCAGAGTTCCCAGCCAACTTACACTCTGGATCTTACCCAGAAGATCACGCTGAGCCAATCCTTTAGAATCTAAAATCTAAAGGTTTATTAATAAAAGAAAGAAAAGCGCAAGGGTAAGATTGTTAAGGAGAATACATTACGTGCATCGAATCACCCAGTTCTCGATACAGGCTCTTAGCGGAGATGTTATAAACTGCTATCTTATAAGTCTCTGGAGTACATCTTATGTCAGGATGGGTCCACGGTTCTTTCCAGTTCGCTGTCCCTCGCAAGGCTGCATCTGGGATCAGTAGCTGAACTGAAGACAACATGGAGGGTGCCACATGGCACTTATATACCTCTCCTGGCATCTTCCTGGCCAGAGCAGGTCACATGGTCGAGTGACCGATCTCTGTTTCACAGGCTGGCAGCCATTATGTCCAGCCTGTGAAAGTCACATTGAAGGTATCAGTCACATTCCTCAGGTGTGTATTGACACCTAGAGCCTCATTATCTCCTTGCTAATTAGCGTAGCCACTGGCTGAACATTCTTTGCCCATTGCTCTGTCTCAGACAGAGAATTTTTCAGCATCAACACAGAGTACATATTTATAACTCCACATACAGATATTATACAAGTAAATGAATAGCATATACAGAATCAGTAGAACATGAGCTTTCATGTGCCACCTCACATGGCCCCCTTTGTACTGACTTTTGGGGCAACCCCCCCCCCCATGGGGTGCAGCAATGATCCTTAAAATTCAATAACGTGACAGCCGTCCCTGGCTTTCTAGTCATAAGCCTGGAAGTGGTCTCCTGTCTTGCTTCTCCACCACCCTGTACCCACTGGTGGTGGCTGGGATACAAGGCAGCAGGCTAACTCTGCTGGCACATCTTTTTCCTTCCTGTCCTGCCGCCCCTCCCCTATCTCATCTGGAAAAGGAACCAAAGGAAACGTAGATCGGGTGCTGGAATAATGGTGAATTGTTCTTACAAATTAAAAAAACCCAACCGAGCTGCTGCCGCTACACAGCTGTGATTCTCCCACCCCAGATGTCACTGCTTCAACATAACCGCATGAGGGCACAGGCACATCCATTCAGGGATGGATGAAGGCACAGATGGGGCAGCTGCTCACGAGTGTGGCTGACCTGAAAGAGAAAAATAGTTTCTCTGGAGTGAATGGTTTGAGAATTTCTTCTTCTGTGTTGTCAATGCCTGCTCGTTCCTCTCTCGCTCTGTATGGTTTTATACGGAGACAATACGAGGGTGAGAGGAATCCACACTGATAGATAAGCAGGGTTGGAGGATGGGGGGATGTCTGGGTTGGACATCTCTGATTCCACCAGGGATGGAAGGAAGGAGCTGAAGTTTGAAACCACAGAACTAGTACCTGTGTATGTGACCTATCACTGAAATCAGCCTCTGTACCAGGTGACTGGAGCGTAGCTAATGTGATGCTAATATTTTTAAAGCTCCAGAGGCAATCCTGGAATTACAGGCCAGTGAGCTTGACTTCAACACAAGGCAAACTGGGTGAAACTATTATCAGACTCCTAGATGAACACGCTACATTGGGAAAAAGTCAATACAGCTTTTGTAAAAGGAAATCACCTCATCAATTTACTAGCATTCTTTGAGGGGGTCAACAAGCATGTGGACAAAGGGGATCCGGTGGATACAGTGTACGTGGACTTTCAGAAAAGCCTCTGATTTAGTTCCTCCTCAGAGGCTCTTGAGCAGAGATGAAAGTGAGAACGGGCACTGCTCCAGCAAGAAGGAGCTGGTTGGCTCGGGCCTGCGGCTGCAGGAAGAGGCATACCCAGGACTCTGCTGCTCTTCTTCCCCTAACTATCAGGGAGTGAAGGGAAAGTGCACAGCTGGCTGCTTGCTGGCTACCCTGGGGAGAGGCAGAGGAGTAATTCATGCAGGCTGTGCATTTCCCCTCATTCCCTCACAGTAGAGAAAGGATAAGAAGAGCAGCAGGGTCCTAGTCTGTGTGGTTGCAGCCCCTCCTGCCCTCACAAAATGGTGCCCTTGCCCCACCTCTCACTCCTACATGCACCCCAGCCCTCTGCTTTGACTCCTGCACCCCCAAGTCCCCCTGCCCTGAGCCCCTCCTCACCCCCAGCCCTGACTCCTGCAACCTGACTCTGCCCTGAGCCCCCACACTCTCAGCCAGTGTTCCCACTAAGATTTTCCATCCATGAGCGGAGGGAGTTTTGTTTTGTGCTCCAGTATCGAGGTCACATGCGCTTGTTCAGATGGGTGCTGTCATGGCATCCAAGTGAACAAACATCTTGTGTATATTTTTTTAAATGCTATGGAAGAAAGAATACTCACACAAGGGAGAATTCACAAGGTGCCTGGCTTTACATGGTTTTTTTTATATGAAGTCAAATACAAAGAAAAGGAATACTGCACAATTTTCAATAGCCAACTTCCTCTGTTTATATCCCTCTCCCGGACCTTCCACCAGCTGGACTAGATGATCTCTCAGGGTCTCTTATAGTAAAACCAGCCAGGACCCTGTGCTGAAGTGACAAGTTATTTAAAAGACAGAGTACAGCCGTTCCCCGAGTTACGACCACCTCCACTTACGATCGTCCGCACTTACGACCAAAGCAATCATAAATGCGGATCCGAGTTACGAACGGTGAGCCGCACTTAGGAACAGCGCGGTTGCCGTGTAACTGTATGGGATCCGAGTTACGAACACTTCGAGTTACGGTGTTGGTCCATAACTTGTTTGTAACTCGGGGAGCGGCTGTATATATATTTTCCTCCATTAACGTACATATTTACATTCTGTCTTTTGAGGTTTCTCTTTTCAACTGTATGTTTGCAGACTTCATTCACGTAAGCTACAGAGCAATGATTTAAATGAAGAAAAACAAAACGTTGAGGTAAGGACCCACGCAACACTGGGTAAATCTTCTAATGAGCATACAACACAAAAAAGAGAAGACGACGGGTACTTTCTAACTTGATCAGAAGCAACCACCCATAAAAAGAGAGAGTTTTCTATACAGGCCTTCAAAGAAAATGATAGTTTGTAGACAAAAATGAGATAATTTCTACTGCTGTATCTTGAGCCTCCAGCATGTGGCTGGAGGTGGAACTAGGGCCTCAGAAGGGACAGCCACTTGTCACCCTGTTCCACCAGCCAGGCTGCGTGGCTGCCACAGGAGGTGAAAGCAAGGCCACGGGGAGCCTGCCTCAATAAGTCCTTGCTTAACAAATGAATCCCTTTCAAAAGGTGGCAAGCATGATCTGTAGAAGACTGGAGAGGCAGCAGGAGGGTCAATGTTAGTAATGCCTGTGAGAGAGCTGACAGGTAAGGGAGGTGGAAAGGTTCCGAAAAGCTGGAGGGTGAGAAATTCTGCTTCAATGATTTCATTTAAAAGTTCCTGAAAAGCCTGTAAAATACTGGTCCAGTCAGTGAAGGCTGAAAGTGCTTCTGACATGACCATTAATACCAAATAGGCTCCTTCTGATTTCCCTTAATACAATATAGACCAAAGGGAATTAATCATGACCAAGCCAACAGTTTCAAATGGTCCCAGATTCTCCTATTAAAAGCTGAAGGTAAGCTCACGTATCCAGAAATCTCCCAGCCCGGCAAAGGAGCGGAAAACACCTCACAAAATATTAGCCTGCCCGAGTCACTGCTAAATAATAAGAACACAGGTCCCTGCCAGCACGGCATCCCACCGGATCTTCTACTGATATTGTCTTTGCTTCTTTTAAGCCACAAAACACCCAGCTTTGAATATCTAATCAGCCACATTTCCAAGTTTCAGCCTTCCCAGAACTGGCTTCAAAGCACACGAAGCAAAAGAACTGTTCTGCCTGGATAGAAGAACCTGTTGACATTTCACCACAGTGCAGAGGAAGCAGAGTGCAAGTTCAATTGAGAAAACTTCCGCTCCTTGGGCCGTGAATTCTCTTTAGGTCTTGGAAACAGAGTCACCTGCTCTGTGTGGTAGCTGTTCACAGGGCAGAGATCTGGGCTAGCGGAGATGGGGAAGAGCTCCAGGGACAAGCTAAACAACCACCAGCTACTGTGTTGTTCCTCAGCAGGAGCCCTCGCTTTGGTGCACACACGCATCTTCCAAGTTGGGTTCGGACTGATTGAAATTGGATTGTGTCCCCTGCTCATCGCGGTTATTCATGCTGCTGTACTGGCCGGACCAGTGCACCATGGCCTGGTTGTGAGCCAAGTCCCCGGCCAGCACGAAGGTGCTGCTGCTCATCCGGAGTGCCTCTAGCCTGAAGTGGGTGGCTTTGCCCAGCAGCTGCTATAGGGAGGCCGCTGCCGCCACCTTCCTGCTTGTTGGGTCCCACTTGGCTGGGATGCCCTGGGCTCTGTCTCAGCTGGCTGTGGAGCACACGCCCAGCCGGGCTCCCCCCTTTGCCTTGCCGGTCCAGCAGCGAGGGAGCTCTTGGGTGCACTGGGGATGTGTGGAGGCCGGGCTGCCTGGTGGTGGGAGCAGTGATAGCTTTCCCTGCAGTCTCTGTCAGGAAGCCTCTCAGAGCCCCGGGGAGGAATTACTTTGACTGACTCTGGGGAGTCGTTATTTTGAAATAGCAGCAGCAGAGCGTCCACGCTCCCGCTATTTCGAAAGAAGCATTATTCCTTGTGGAAAGCAGGAGTTATTTCGAAATAACAGGCGTGGTAGCATGGATGCTCCGCTTTGTTATTTTGAAATAAGGGGAGTTCGAAATAACTCCCAAGTGCAAACCAGGGCTAAGGTGGATAAAGACGAGGCGGGGGGAGAGAAGCTGTTGAGGCTGTTTCCCACTCTGGCACTCCGAGTGCAGAAGATGGGGGCCCAAAAGAGACCCTAAAAATACCCTGTCTCAATAGGCTTCTGCTTAAAAGCTTCCCACAATCACGGATTCCCTGGCCTTGGGAGGTAGCTGCCACCCCCAAGTGAAACAAAAAAAAACTTTCTTCTTAAACCCAGGAAGGAGCACGTGGACTTCTTCCAGAGGGGTACCCCCAAGCTCTTTTACCACAAGAGGGCTTGAAAAAAAGAGAAAATCTACAATCTCTGATAGCTGACCTCCCAGTCTTAGGCAGGCATACACAGGCCTCCTGTGACCTTCCAGGACACAAGAATCTGACCATAGCCTTAAAAAAGGTGATTTTATTAAACAAAAAGATATCGTTGATAAAGCAGACTTGGTTGCTAGGGTGTTTTAAAGCAACTGAGAACAATTTACAAACACAAAGAAATGTCATCCCTGGGATACAGCTTAAAGTACAATGTATGGAGGGGGAGGGCATGTGGATTTAGCAAAGAGTTTACCCAACCAAAAATCAAAGAAAATAACCTGATCATGTCTAAATGGACATTCCCTATCTACTCACAGATCTGTGCTTCCATGCCCAGTATTCTTTGTAGGCAAGGTAGTTCTGCCTGGTTGTATTCATCTTGTTACCCCAACTCCTGGCTTAAAACTCACACAAAGAAGAAAATGCAAGCGAGGTTTCTTTCATTTTAAATCCCAACACCTCCCCCCATTGCCACTATTGGCTTCCTGCCAACACTTCCTCGCTACCTGAGATGTGTTACTGATGGCGGGGATGTTCAGAAAAGGCCAGCAATCCTCCTAGCCATCACAGAAGCTAACAAGCATCAAAGCCTTTCTGGTTGCAAAGATACTGCGACAGGGCAGGTTAAAGGGCTTGATACAAGGGGGTTGTGTCTACATTGGCAAGATTTCGCACAAAAGCTTTTGCGCAAAATCTTGCCACCTGTCTACGTTGGCTGCGAGTATTTGCACAAGAACACTGACGTTCTAATGTATAAAATCAGGGCTTCTTGTGCAAATACTCAGACGCTCCCACTCAGGGATAAGCCCTCGTGCGCAACTGTTCTTGTGCAAGAGACCAGTGTAGACAGGCAACGTTAATTTCTTGCACAAGAAAGCTCCGATGGCTAAAATGGCCATCGGAGCTTTCTTGTGCAAGAGAGCGTCTACACTGGCACGGATGCTCTTGCACAAAAGCACATCTCTTGTGCAAAGGCACATGCCAGTGTAGACGCTCTCTTGCGCAAATACTTTCACGCAAAAACTCTTGCATTAAAAGTATTTGCACAAAATCTTGCCAATGTAGATGTAGCCAGGGAGAAAGGCAGCTCTGGAAAAAACAGTGAGGGGCCTTGTTAATTAGGAGCAGCTGAGGCAGGGGGGCTATAAATCCATGAAGGGCCAGGTGAGCTGACTTCAGGCTGCCTCGGGGCCTCTTTATAAAGCTTCCCAGTCGGGGGCGTGTAGGCAAGAGTGGAGAAGGAGTCTGGAGAGGAACTAACAACTGATCAGGAGAATCAGAGGCGCTGAGCAGAACAGCACCAGCATTGCTAAAGGCTGCAGGGGGAGGTGAGGGGCTCTAACAGGGAGTGTTTGGAGGATCCCTTTCCCCCCAGTGGCCAGAAGTTTCAGTTGGTGGCAGGGAAGGACCTCAGTCCTGACACCCCTTTCTTTTGCCACGGGACAGAAGCCCGAATGCCGAGAAGAGGCAAGTGGGACTTGTACTGCAGTGGGATAGTGGGCGGAACAGGGGTCTGGGACCCAGGAGTGGGACTGACCCTGTCACAATACCTTCTGGATGTGCTCCTGCTATGGTGATAGAAATGTCAGGCTGGCAGGACCCTCGAAAGGTCATCACATCCTGTCCCCTGCATTGACACCGGATGAAGTAACTCTAGACCAGCCTTGGCAAGTGGTTTTCCAACATGTTCTGCGAAACCTTCGGTGACGGGGATCCCACAGCCTCCCTCGGGAGCCAGTTCCAGAGCTTCACTCCCCTGAGTTAGAAAGTTTTCCTAATCTCTCCCCTCAATCTCCTATTCTGTGGATGAAGCCCATTGCTTCTAGTCCTGCCTCCCGTGGGACGTGGCCAACAATAAATGCAGTGCTGCCAGGCTGAGTCTACAGGTGGATCGCCCAGAGAGGCATCAACTGTCCTGATTCATCTCAGCAAGGTGCGGACCAGCTAGCCTGATGCTGGCAATTTAAATGACAAGTAAAACCCTTCAACTCCTCGGGGATCAGGGATGGAATAACAGCCCTGCCCCTCCCTCCTTGTTCTTACCTTCTTCCTGGTCTGCTTGTTATGTGTCTCTACAGGCGCCAAGACTAGGACTGGCACAGTGTTCAACTCCACCAGCCAAAGCAAACAGAAGCCAAGGAAAGCAGAGAAGGGAGCGAGGGATAGTTTTCTATTCACTTTTGATTGGTTTCATTCTGCATCTTACATTCCTTCGGAGTTGGCAAAAAAATGGGAGCTGAGCTTGTATCAGCAAGCCAAATGCCAAGCTAGTGGCATGCAGGTGGGGGTGCTTGTAGACCAGGATATCGGGAGTGAGATGATCATGGGAGCGTCCGTAGCAGGCAGATAGGTCCCATCTCCGCTAGTAATTGCGCTGAGGTCATTTTCTCCAGAAGATTCACACCCTTCAGCTGCTGTTGTAGAAGGGAGGATGGGCTTGTGGCTGAAGTACTGAACTGTGTCCATTCCCAGCTCTGCCTCACACTTCCAGAGCATGTCTTGCCTTTGTGTCTCAGTTTCCCCATCTGTAAAATGGGGCTAATCCCTCCTACCTCCTTGGGGGTCATGAGGCTTCACATTGATGAAAGGCTTAGATTCTACAGTTTTGTGAATGCACAATCACCTGACATAGGAATAGCAAGACTGGCGCAGATACCAGCCATCTGGCCCAGTATTCTGGCGGATAGTGCCCAGCACCAGACAGTTCAGAGGGAGGTGTGAGAACTCTACAGAAACAAGTGTGAGACAGTCTGCCCCCACATTAGAGAGTAACTAACTAGTCACACATTGACTTAAAGCCCAGATGCTGGAGGCTCATTATCTCTGCCAATGATCTTTGTTAGCAGGAATTCCTATCACTCTGGCTAGCCTCCTTATGCACATAAATTAGTCTCTTTTTGAACCTTGCTCTGTTCTCAGCCTGAGCAAAATCATGTGACTAATTATGCATTGTGGGGTTTGAATTTCCCACCTTTGACCTCACTGAATGTCCCCAGCCTTTGTATGACAAGACAGGAGAAAAAGACGCTCCGGCTGTGTCTACACTGGGCCACTTATTCCAGAAAATCAGCCGCTTTTCCGGAATAAGCTGCGAGCTGTCTACACTGGCCCTTGAATTTCCGGAAAAGCAACGACACTCGACTGTACAAAATCAGCCGCTATTCCGGAAAAACTATTCTGCTCCCGCTCGGGCATAAGTCCTTATTCCGGAACACTGTTCCGGAAAAGGGCCAGTGTAGACAGCCCAGTAGTCTTTTCCGGAAAAAAGCCCCGATCGCGAAAATGGCGATCGGGGCTCTTTTCCGGAAAAGCGCGTCTACATTGGCCACAGACGCTTTTCCGGAAAAAGGGTTTTTCCGGAAAAGCAGCCTGCCAATGTAGACGCTCCTTTTCCGGAAAAACTGAAAACGGAATAGTATTCCGTTTTAAGCATTTCCGGAAATTCATGCCACTGTAGACACAGCCTCCAAGTCACTGTCTCTCTGCCCATCTCCGTGTTACAAATTTATTATCTCCCCTTTTATTCTTCTTTCCAAGGTAACAAACCCAACCTTTTCCTCCTTGTTATTGGAGAGCTTTGCTGGGGCCTTGGTCGTTCTCATCACCCTTCTCTGCACGCCCTCTAATTCTGCAATGTCTGCTTTGAGAAGGGGTGACTGGTGCTGTACACAACCTGTACCAGCTGCTCTGAAACTGCCTTGCTGGGCCAACACTTAGGGCACTGGCCATGTTTTCACAAAGCCTTTGATTCATTTCTTGAAGCTACTCTGAAACTTGTGCTAATGACCATTTGAAAACAACACTCAAATGCTCAGCTTGGCCCCCAGTGCCTTGTGCACTACCTAGCAGTAACAAAAGGCATTGTCAAGCCATTTTTGAACTTAGGGTGAACAAAAGATTTGTTTGTTTGTTTTTGTTTTGTGCAGCCTGATGTCAAGGATTGCACCTTTCAGAGACCTGGCAAAGGAACACACCAGGACGTGAAATGACTGGAAACAAGTGAGCTCCAGGGCTTCTATAAAGATTTATTTCTTTGTGTTAGCTGCCTCCAGGCTTAAACAGAGCCATAGGGCCATTTGGTGCAAATTGGCACAGCTCTGCCTAGTTTACACTCTCCTTTTCTTCCCCAGCAATCTCCTAGAATTCAGCATAGCTTGCCCAGTTTCCTTCACCTTTTCCAGGGAAATGACCTGGCCTGAAAGAAATCTTGGGGATTTTTCAGACAATATTTAAAAAAAAAATATTACAAGAGGATTAAAATAAACAGGGCCTAGAGTATGATAGATGCGGCATCCTTAGTTAACCCAAAATGGTCCCAGAAAACCTATTTGTAAATTTGCCCTTCCCCAGGAATCATTAACGGTGCTCCCTGCAGCACAGCACCTGCTAATAATGTCTCACTTTAGACATTGGGGTAAGCACTGACTGCCCAGAGAGGGCATCCCCTACTGGCCCACCTGCTTACAGCACACTCTAATGCCACACTTGCCATTGGGGCCAGCAATGACTGCCAGGAGAGAGTGCCCTTACTGGCCCATCATCCTCGGCACCACAGCGCCCCCTAGCACTGCACTGGGGTGAGCACTGCCTGCCAGGAGAAAGCACCCCCTACTGACCTGCCTTTTCCCTTCAGTACTGCACTGGAGTAAGCACTATCAGAGGAGTGCGCCCCCCACTGGCCTGCCTTCTCCCTGCAGTACTACGCTGGAGTAAGACCTGACTGTCAAGGGGAGTGCGCCCCCCACTGGCCCACCTTGTCACTGCAGCACTACACTGGAGTAAGCACTGACTGTCAGGGGATTGTGTCCCCTCCATTGGCCCCCCTTCTCCTTGCAGCACAGCATTCCCTAGCATTGCATTGAGGTACAGGGATCTGTGAGCCCGTGTCCCGTTCCTTGCAGCGCCAGTACTGCCCTGACTCATGGGCGAATGCCGGAATTGCTCACCTGCGCCAGGGGCATTCCACTGCAAACTGGCAGGAATAGAACTCAGGTCCCCTAGGTTCCAGCAGCCAGGCACCCAGGTCAGGATGAACAGGAATGCACATTGCTCCCCTGAAGCCAGCACTCCCTCTGCAGCAGCTCCAGGAGCTTGTTCAAGAATTGAGGCACAGGCTGCTCCTGGTGGCCCTCGCAGGGATGACATGGCCGGTCCGTCTTGCAGGTCCTGGCCTTCAGTTTGAGCTGCTCCATCTGGCTCAGGTTCCTGATCAGCAAGGAGAGACTCTTGGTGTGCTCCCTGTGCTCCCACCGGATCACCTGCAGCTCGGTGTGGAAGCAGTTCAAGTTCTCCACCGTGCACACCTGCTGGGGCAGCAGCGCAGTGTGGGAGAGGGAGGAGAGATGGCTCGGCTCTGGACCACCCTGCGCCTTCCCCATGGACCTCAGCAGTGGGAGAGAAGGGGTCACCAACCCCAGGAACTGGTGACAACGCAGCAGCGCCCAACCCCATCCCAGCAACTACCTTAGAGGTCTGAACCCTGCCTTGTCCAAGGCTCTAGGGAAGCCAGGATCTGCTCAGCCCTGTGCACCTTCAAAACGCAGCCACTCGAAATCTGATCAGCTGGGCGCTGGCTGCCATCTCTTTCCGTAAAGCCAGGCTGGGCCCCACCTGCCTTGGCTAGAATTCAGGACTCCGATACCTGGGACCTATCCCCAGCTCTGTCACTGGCCAGCTGGCTGACCTTGGGCAAGTCTGTGCCTCTGTTTCCCCTCCACCCTTTGTCTACATAGACCATAAGCTCTCTGGGGTCAGGGACTGTATCCATCTCGAGTACTCAAGTGCCGCACAGTCCTTATTGTATTTATCTTCACAACCCCTGTGAGGCTGGGCTGTGTTGTTTGGGACAGAAATGGCCATTTCCTGCAGAAAACGAATTAAGCGTAAGCATCTTGGAGAACCACTTGCATTAAAAATGCAAATGTTTATGTATTACCCTGGGATTGTTGATGGCATCTCCAGATGGGAGACATGAATAATGGCTAGAACAGTAGCTCTGTCCAGCAATGTCATTCAGGGGTGTGAAAAATCCACCCCCCCCCTCCCCCCAAGAGATGCAGGTAAGCCCACTGGGAAGAATTCGTCCATCGACCTAGCTACTGCCTCTTGTGGAAGTCTGCCGGGGCAGGAGAACCCCTCCCAGAAGCAAGAGGTGAGTGGTTTTCCCAGGAGAGCCCTAATGTCCTATGCAGATGTACCCTCTCCAACTGCGCAAGAGTTCAGCCTTTTGAAACTTCCCTGCGGAGGGGACCTTTGCTGATCACATGTTCTGGGAGGATAAGTTCAGAGGCCCAAACAGGATAAAAGAGGGACTCACAGATATATGGGGGTGAACCTAGGCAGCTATGAACTTGTAACCACGGGAAAACTCTTGGTGGGGTTTGAAGGGCTGAGCCTGGGCCAAAGCCCTCCCTGGAGTTGGGGGAGGCTCTGCTAAGCTTGTCGGCCCACGTGTCGGTTCTTGGACACGTGGTTTCAGTGTTTTCTCTGAGGTGCTGTTTCCTGCAGAATCAATGGGCTTGCTTAGCAAAGCTGTGTGGTGCCTTTAATGTTCCCAACCTCTGAGGAGAACACAAGGGTGGCTGGTTGGGGACCTTGCGGTGTACGCAGGGAACTGTCAGGGGAGTGCCTGGAACTGTCAGGGGGAGTGTCAGGGGAGTGGCCTGGAAGAGCCCCAGTCAGACATGAGAGTCTCTGGCCAAGAGAGGCAATGGCTGAGAAACTGGAAGCCTAGAGAGGGAGGACTGGGAATACAGGTGCAGTTCTTCTGGATGGCGGTGCTATTGTCCCCATTTTACAGGTGGGGAAACTGAGGCACAAGGCGGCTAAATGACTTTTGTTAGGTCTGTGGCTGTGCTGAGAATTGAACACAGGCTTCCTGGGTCCTGGGCCATCCCTCCTCTTACTCTGGATCTGGGCACCCCCCTAATTCGGCCCACCCCTGCTTTATAAAATCTCCCAAGAGCCTTAGCAGGGGTGATTGGCACCACTGTCAAGCCATCAATTCCTGCTGTGCTGGGACACACCAGAGTCAGGCCCCTAGAGAAGAAAGGTCACATGTCCCACTTCCTGGGGCTCATGTCAGGAGCGTGCATGGCATTCCCTGTGTCGCCAAGCCATGCTTGGACCCATCCCCCAATGCATGGAGGGCTTCAAAGCAGCTGCTGGAGAGGGCACCTACTGTGATGTCTTCTGGGGTGTAGAGCATCCCATCCGTGGTGTCTCCCTGGAAGAGATCAGCACCACGGCTTAGGGTGAGCGGCTCAGCAGAATGGCAGCAGGGGGCAGATGATTTGAAAGCACAGGAGTCATTCCGGAATGGATCCCTTGCTCATATGCCCCAAGAGCCGCTCTGCTCAATTTCCCCACGTAGCCAAGCCAGCGGTCCCAACCTCCTGCGTAAATCGGGGCCCTTTA
Organism: Pelodiscus sinensis; assembly: GCF_052426305.1. Taxonomy (NCBI): domain Eukaryota; kingdom Metazoa; phylum Chordata; order Testudines; family Trionychidae; genus Pelodiscus; species Pelodiscus sinensis. The sequence continues at coordinate 6,110,006 of NC_143069.1, forward strand.
TCTGTATCCACCTACTTCAGACTGCCCCCTTTACCGGGGAATGTGCCCAAGACCCAACCAATGGCAAGTCGGGATCATGATCTCTGGTTTACAGATGGGGAAACCGAGGCACTGAGCAGGGATGGGACTTGTCCAAGGTTGACAGGAGAGCTCCTGCCACACCGGGGGAAGCAGGTGTACTACAACCGAGAGCTGGATGCCTGGGCTCCATTCCCGGCTCTAGGAGGGGAGCGGGGTCTTGTGGTTAAAGCAAGGGGCCAGGAGCCATGACACCTGGGCTAGGTCCACACTTGCGGCTTCTTGCGTGAGTAATATGCAAATGAGGCTAAACATGGAATATCACTGAGCCTCATTTGCATACCTAACGAGCCACCATTTTTTTCAGAAGAGGTTCTTGCACAAGAAGGAGCGTCTACACTGTCCCTTCTTGCGCAAGAAAAACCCTCTTGTGCAACGCCGCTACACCTCTTACTTTTCAGAAAGAACGGCATTGTGCAAGAGGGTTTTTCTTGCGCAAGAAGGGGCAGTGTAGACAGCTCCTTCTGGTGCAAGAGCCTCTTCTGAAAAAAATGGTGGCTCATTAGGTATGCAAATGAGGCTTGGCGATATTCCACGTTTAGCCTCATTTGCATATTACTCGCGCAAGAAGCCGCGAGTGTAGACATAGCCCTGGGTTCTAGTCTCAATCCTGGGAGGACAAATACGGGGCAGAAGTGTGCCATGAGGGATGCACGGAGGGCGAGGTGCCATGCTGATGGGGTGCCATAGGGGTGGGACGCAAGGTGTGTTCAGCCCAGGCAGCAACACGGTCGGTACCCTGTGCCAACATCTGAGCTGCGCCCAGCCCTGGGCCTCGCTACTGGGAGAGAGGCCAGCGACACCTGCCGGTTAGCAGCTGCTGCAAGTCTCCAGCCAGCGGTGGGGGGGGTGGGGGGGCTCTAGAAACTACCCAGCCCCTTCATCTATGGGAGAGGGGGTGTGGTCTGCCCCGTCTCGTGTCCTTCGGCACCCCACGCCACTCACCAGCAGCTTGGTGATGTTCTGCAGGAGCCTGATGGTCTCCATCCCGCAGAGCGGGCTCCCTCCTGCCGAGAGGCACATCAGCAAAGAGACCCAGAGGAGGGGGTGGAGGGCCCGCGTGGCTGGAGGCAGGCTGGCCTCCGGAGCTGCCCCTGGCTGGCTACGGGCCATGTCGACATCTGCCACTCCAGAGCCTGCTGAGTCCAGGATTGCTGCAGCAGCAGCCGGAGAGCTGGGCCAGGTCCTGGTGTCCCCTGGTGTCTTCTGGAAAGCTAGCAACCTGGGCCTGGTCGTTTCAGGGACAGCCCCCCCACCCCCACCCCGTATGCTTCCATCAGCACGAGGGAGAGCCCAGGGCAAATCCGTAGGGACAGACCCTGCTAGACAGGTGGGGGAGGGGGTCAATGATGGAATTCCCATCTCTCAGAGCCACTGGGGGACAGTGTCATAGCACCCCCCGACTGCTCTCTGGCCAGCCTCTCATCTCCCCATCTGTTCCACACACGCCTCTCTCTGTCCCCATGCATCCTCCCCGCCACCCATCGGTCTCGCTTTATCCTCAGACACCCCTGGCTCCTGCGTCCACTATCCATCCCTATTCCCACCCACCCCATCTGTGTGTCTGTCCACTCCATCCACACACCCCGTCTGTCTTCTGTCTGCCTACCTACCCATCCATCCGACACACACACCTCTATCCCTCATCGATCTACCTATACCCAGCCATCCCTCTCTCCCAGGCACATGCATCCGCACCCCGTCTGTCACCTGTCTGCCTGCCTACCCATCTACCCCCCCACACACCCATCCATCATCTATCTACCTACCTACGGGTATGTCTACACTACCCCCCTAGTTCGAACTAGGGGGGTAATGTATGCATACCGAACTTGCTAATGAAGCCCGGGATTTGAATTTCCCGGGCTTCATTAGCATAAAGCCGGCACCGCCATTTTTAAAAGCCGGCTAGTGCGAACCCCGTGCCGCGCGGCTACACACGGCACGGACTAGATAGTTCGGATTAGGCTTCTAATCCGAACTATCTGTACGCCTCGTGGAACGAGGAACGTGGAACGAGGTGTACAGATAGTTCGGATTAGGAAGCCTAATCCGAACTACCTAGTCCGTGTCACGTGTAGCCGCGCGGCACGGGGTTCGCACTAGCCGGCTTTTAAAAATGGCGGCGTTGGCTTTATGCTAATGAAGCCCGGGAAATTCAAATCCCGGGCTTCATTAGCAAGTTCGGTATGCATACATTACCCCCCTAGTTCGAACTAGGGGGGTAGTGTAGACATACCCTACCTGCTTATCCCCATCCATCCAACCAGCCCTATCCAAACCCACCCATTCATCTATCTGTCCCCTTGCACGCCTTCTATGTAATCTGTCTATCCATCCATCCCCGTACAAGGCTTCTCTCCCCATACACACCCACCCATCCATCTGCCTCCCTACACAGCATTCATCCATCCACTTACATACCTGTCTCTTTCCATGCCTCCCCACCTCCCCACCCCGATTTCTCTTTATCCCCTCCTCTGTCTCTTTCTCCACTCATCCCTTTTCAGCTGGCCTCCACCGCCCCTCCTTCTGCAGGCCTGCAGCCAGCCAGCCATTCCTGTCATCCAGAGGTGAGAACATCTGGCCCAGGAGGAGCAGTTAATGCCACTGGCCAGGCTGATCTAGGGAAAAGACAGAGGGGCAGGAGAAGCATCTGCCGATGCATGGCCCCTTCCCATCCTGCTCTGCTCTCCCCAGCCCCTTCCCATCCTGCTCTGCTCTCCCCGGCCCCTCCCATCCTGCTCTGCTCTCCCCGGCCCCTCCCATCCTGCTCTGCTCTCCCCGGCCCCTTCCCATCCTGCTCTGCTCTCCCCGGCCCCTCCCATCCTGCTCTGCTCTCCCCGGCCCCTTCCCGTCCTGCTCTGCTCTCCCCAGCCCCTTCCCATCCTGCTCTGCTCTCCCCAGCCCCTTCCCATCCTGCTCTGCTCTCCCCGGCCCCTTCCCATCCTGCTCTGCGCTCCCCGGCCCCTCCCATCCTGCTCTGCTCTCCCCGGCCCCTCCCATCCTGCTCTGCTCTCCCCGGCCCCTCCCATCCTGCTCTGCTCTCCCCAGCCCCTTCCCATCCTGCTCTGCTCTCCCCGGCCCCTCCCATCCTGCTCTGCTCTCCCCGGCCCCTTCCCATCCTGCTCTGCGCTCTCCGGCCCCTTCCCATCCTGCTCTGCTCTCCCCGGCCCCTCCCATCCTGCTCTGCTCTCCCCGGCCCCTTCCCATCCTGCTCTGCGCTCTCCGGCCCCTTCCCATCCTGCTCTGCGCTCCCCGGCCCCTCCCATCCTGCTCTGCTCTCCCCGGCCCCTCCCATCCTGCTCTGCGCTCTCCGGCCCCTTCCCATCCTGCTCTGCACTCCCCAGCCCCTCCCATCCTGCTCTGCTCTCCCCGTCCCCTTCCCATCCTGCTCTGCGCTCCCCGGCCCCTTCCCATCCTGCTCTGCGCTCCCCAGCCCCTCCCATCCTGCTCTGCTCTCCCCGGCCCCTTCCCATCCTGCTCTGCTCTCCCCGGCCCCTCCCATCCTGCTCTGCGCTCTCCGGCCCCTTCCCATCCTGCTCTGCGCTCCCCAGCCCCTCCCATCCTGCTCTGCTCTCCCCGGCCCCTCCCATCCTGCTCTGCGCTCCCCGTCCCCTTCCCATCCTGCTCTGCTCTCCCCGGCCCCTCCCATCCTGCTCTGCTCTCCCCGGCCCCTTCCCATCCTGCTCTGCGCTCTCCGGCCCCTTCCCATCCTGCTCTGCGCTCCCCGGCCCCTCCCATCCTGCTCTGCGCTCCCCGGCCCCTCCCATCCTGCTCTGCTCTCCCCGGCCCCTCCCATCCTGCTCTGCGCTCCCCGGCCCCTCCCATCCTGCTCTGCTCTCCCCGGCCCCTCCCATCCTGCTCTGCTCTCCCCGGCCCCTTCCCATCCTGCTCTGCTCTCCCCGGCCCCTCCCATCCTGCTGTGTATGTGTGGGATGGAGGAGTGGGGAGTTCAGAGCCGCCCCTGCCGCCCCGCTCCATCCATCCCTCTGTCCATCCGTCCATCGCCATTCTCACCGCCCCAGCCAGCCAGTGCACAGACACCCCTCTATCCATTCATGCACTCGTTTCCACTCCTTCCATCATTCTTCCATCCTCCCGTACTCCCCTCTCTCTACGCTTTCCCCTTCCCACCCGTATCGATCCACCCCCACTCCTCTCTGTATCTCCGTGTGCCCCCTCTAGCTTGCCATCTGCCCGAGACCCCTATCTACCTGTCTCTCCATGCCCATAGGCATCCCTTGCTTATTTCTGTCTGTCGCCATCCATCACGGTGCACCCCTCTGTCCTTTCACCACCCCTCTGTTCCCGTACCCCCTTCCCTCCATCCACCTCCAACACGGGCCATCCCCACCCTCTGCCCACCCTCAGCTCCCTCCTGCCGGACGCCCCCCTGCCTTGCTCCGCCTGTGTCTATTTCTGTGCACCAGGCATCCCCTCTGTCTAGCTAGACTCTCTGGCCACCCATTCAGAGAGCCTTGCCACTCACCCTGTGCTGCCGGGGCATCAATTTGACCATTGGACCCCAGCCACCCGTGCTGCTGGGGTCTATCCCACCTGCTCCACTGGGCTCGGCCGTCTCTCTTCATGGAGCCTGTCATAAACAGAAAGAGTGAACAGCACCCGGTCACTAAGGGGTTAACTCAGGTACCTAGCAAAGATGTCGACCAGGGGGGCTTGAGCAATCAGCCAATAACAATGCAAGTAGGAATTTCAAACTGGGACACGGGTTTTTCTCGCTCTCTCCTTTGTTTGAGAGCAGAGCAGTTTCGCCCAGGCTACGTCTAAACTGCAAGCCTCTTTTGAAAGAGGCTTTTTCACAAACTTTCGAAAAAGCCTCTTTTGGAAAGTATCAGAGGGGTAGCCGTGTTAGTCTGAATCTGCAAAAGAGGCGAGGAGTCCTGTGGCTCCTTATAGACTAACTGAAGTGTAGGAGCATAAGCTTTCGTGGGCAAAGACCCACTTCGTCAGATCTGACAAAGTGGGTCTTTGCCCACGAAATCTTATGCTCCTACACTTTAGTTAGTCTATAAGGTGCCACAGGACTCCGCGCCTCTTTTGGAAACGAGTGTCTAGACTACAGCCAGTACTTTAAAAAAAGCAAGCTGGAAGTCTGGATGCTCTCTTTCGAAAAAGCACAGTTTGCATTACATAGCGCCTTTTTTCGAAAGCGCTCTTTCGAAAAAAGGCGTTATTCCTTGTAAAACAAGGTTTTCTGCGGTTGAAAAAACTGCCACGTTCTTTCGATTTACTTTCGAAAGAATGCAGCAGCAGTCTAGATGAAGGTCTAGGCAGCAGTCTAGAAAAGGCCACTTTTTTCGAAAAATCCCTGTTGTCTAGACACACCCCCAGGTATTGAGGGAAATGGGAGATGCTTCTCTCTCCCAAATGGACTGCTTAAAATGTGTAAGTAAGGAAAAGATTAACTAGTCCGTCAGGGTTTATTGTTTTCCTTATTTTGGGGATTTGGAAATCATGTCTGAGCTGGCTAATTGTTTCTCTCTTTTGTAACTAAGGATTACAGCTCAGGGACTTTCCCTGCACCTAAGTCAATTGTGGGTATTTACCACCTATTTACTATGGTAAATGTACTCTGCTTGCAACAGTAGCTTTGTTTTGATACTAAAAGGCTGTGTCTAGACTGGGCAGTTTTTCCGGAAAATCAGCTGCTTATCCGGAAAAACTTGCCAGCTGTCTATACTGGCCGCTTGAATTTCTGCAAAAGCACTGACTTCCTACTGTAAGAAATCAGTGCTTTTTGCAGAAATACTATGCTGCTCCCGTTCGGGCAAAAGTCCCTTTTGCGCAAAACTTTTGCGCAAAAGGGCCAGGGTAGACAGCTGAGATTTGTTTTCCGCAAAAAAGCCCCGATTGCGAAAATGGCGATCGGGGCTTTTTTGTGGAAAAGTGCATCTAGATTGGCCACGGACGCTTTTCTGCAAAAAAAGTGTCCATGCCAATCTAGACACTCTGATCTGAAAATGCTTTTAACGGAAAACTTTTCCGTTAAAAGCATTTGTGGAAAATCCTGCCAGTCTAGACGTAGCCAAAGAGTTTTCTTTTTATTCTAATTAACCGGTATTGGTCGATCGTTGTGTCCTTAGGACTAAGCCTAGTTACAAGGGCAGAGTCCAGTGTTCTCTGTGGATTCCCTCTGTTTTCCCAACTCCAAGCAAAACGGAGGTTGGGTGCAAGGGGAGAGCTTTACCTTAGCGGAGGAGATACCTAAGGGTACGTCTACACTACAGCGCTAGTTCGAACTAACACGTCTAGAACTAAAAACCAGTTCGAATTAGCGTTTTGCTAATTCGAACTAGCATGTCCACATTGAGTGGACCCTGAACCGGGGTTAAGGCTGGCCGGAAGCAGTGCCGGCAGGGCATCAGATGAGGGCTTAGAGCATGGAGCTGCTGTCTCAGGCTAGCCGAGGGCTGCGCTTAAAGGGACCCGACCCCCACCCCGGACAGACAGTTCTCAGGGGTGCCCCGCTTGCAAAGCAGTCCTGGCTTGGAGTGCCCTGAGTGCCCACACTGGGCACATCACAGCACTCGGCCATCAGCCCGGCTGCACTTGCCGCAGGCTGCCATCTGGGGAGAGGGGGCAATCGGGGGGCTGCAGGAGAGCTTCCACCCCAAGAAGCCCGCAGAGCCAGCCCAGTCCTCCCCATCGGGGGCTCGTACCCCATTCCTCCCTCACCTCCTTCCACTTACCCTTCCCTAGCCCCCCTTCTTGATGTACAAAATAAAGAAAACGTGTGGTCAAAAATAGAATCTCTCTTTATTGAACAAAACTCGGGAAGACTGGGAAAAGGAGGTGGGAGGGGGAAGAGAGAGGGTGGGAGAGGGGAGGGCAACTAACATGATCAGAGGTTTGGAACAGGTCCCATATAAAGAGAGGCTAAAGAGACTGGGAATTTTCAGTTTAGAAAAGAGGAGACTGAGGAGGGATAAGATAGAGGTCTATAATAGCATGAGTGGGGTGGAGAGGGTGCATCCAGAAAAGTTCTTCATTAGTTCCCATAATAGAAGGACTAGAGGACACCAAAGGAAAGGAATGGGTAGCAGGCTTCAAACTAGTAACAGAAAGTTGTTCTTCACAAAGCAAAGTGTCAACATGTGGAACTCCTTGCTGCAGGAGGCTGTGAAGGCTAGAACTAGAACAGAGTTTAAAGAGAAGTGAGATAAAGTCATGGAGATTGGGTCCATGGAGTGGTATTAGCCAGGGGGTAGGAGTGGTGTCCCTGCCCAAAGTTTGTGGAAGTCTGGAGAGGGATGGCACGAGACAAACGGCTTGATCACTGTCGTCGGTCCATCCCCTCCAGGGTCCCTAGGGTTGGCCGCTGTCCGCAGACAGGCTACTGGGCTAGATGGACCTTTGGTCTGACCCAGTACAGCCATTGTAAGCTCAGGGCTCAGGGTCGGGGGTCTCAGTGGACCACCTTGATTTTCATGCACACCTGCTCCTGGGTGGCCAGGCTGGCAGCTCTCCTGCCCTAGCCGGCCGCTTTCCTGTGCCTAGTGCAGAGGTCGTGGACGAGGTCCACGATGTCCACACTAGACCAGGTGGGTGCCCGCCTCTTGCGGTCCCGGGCAAGCTCCCAGGAGCCGCCAGCCTGGTCCCGGGAAGAGGGGGAGGGCTGGGGGGCATCGGGTGGCTGGCTCGAGCCGTGCCAGGTGCAGGGTCTGCTGGCTGGGTGCTGGCAGGCTTGCACCTGGCACGGGCATCGTAGCCAGCCCGTGCCCTTTTAAGGGGTCTGGGGCCGGGAGGGGGGCAGAAGAGTTTCCCTGGTGTTGGCCAGAGTGGCCACCAGGGCAAGCTGGGGAGGGCTAGCCTCCCACTAGTTCGAATTAAGGGGCTACACACCCCTTAATTCGAACTAGTAAGTTCGAACTAGGCTTAGTCCTCGTTCAATGAGGTTTTCCTAGTTTGAACTAAGCGCTCCGCTAGTTCGAATTAAGTTTGAACTAGCAGAGCGCTAGTGTAGCGCCTATGAAAGTTAATTCGAACTAACGTCCGTTAGTTGGAATTAACTTTGTAGTGTAGACATACCCCCAGTGATCTCTCTCCCTGGAAAACGGTTTATTTTTATATTTCCTTTAAATCACTTGGGTGGTGGCCGCGCGGAACCAGTCTTGTCTTTTGGATCTCAGGGGGCCTGAGATTGAATAAGTGTATCGGCGGGAGTCACAGAGACAGGGTTTGCAGCGGTTCTTCTGCTAGCCAGCCCCCATCTCTGCACGCAGAGGGTCTGGTTGGGGGACTGAGCCATGACAGAGCCGCTGGTGAGGGGCAGAGCAATGTGTCGGTGAGCAAAGCTGTGTGGTTCCTCATGCCCCGGCTCCCTCCTGATGAATGTTGCTGTTGGGGGGGGGGTTAGGAAGTGAGGAGTCTGGGGGATTCATGGGGGGGGGGTTGCATGCACAGGGCAGTGTTCAGGGGAGGGGGAGTTTGATGTTGCAGAGAACAGCCCAGATCTTGAGCCCCAGCAACTGATATTAGAGGTTCAGCTGGAAGACTTGGGGGGCTGATCTGGACAGCGAGGGAGCCGGCAGAGCGCAGGGGAGACTCAGACAGGCTGGGCTGAGGGAGGCCAGGCCTAAGAGGCGCCACCCCGGAGGACCGACGGGACAAGTGTGGGCGCAACCTGTGAGCCATGACTGGGGTCACTCGAATCCAGATCCGCCCCATACCGGTTCAGCCCCATGTGCTGTCTGCCTGCAGCCTTCTCCCTAGGATGAGCTGTGTCTTAGCGCTACATGTGGGCGCACTGAACTAACAGCTTCTGTGCTCCACCCCAGAGATGGCTGCAGCTCAGCAATATGCCGAGGACCCCACTGTTAAAAGGCGCCCCACAACAGAGGTGGCTGCGTGTTAGTGCTGGGTGAGTGGTCACTATATAAACAATTGCCGTGTCCTGTCCCGTCACAGCTGCATGACAACAGAGCCTGGCTCTCTCCGTAGGTACCACGCCCCACTCCCCAGGGGGCTGCGTGTCAGTGCCGGGAGGGTGAGCTAGAATACACAGCTGCTGTGTCCCACTCGGAGCTGGCTGTCTTCCCGTGCAGAGGAGGCAAACCCTGGATCAGCAGCTGCCCCGCTCACCCCCGGAGATGTCTGTGTGGGGAGAGCAACCCTATACAAACAGGTGTGAATGATCCTGGTTTGAGCCAGATCTGTGCTGTGCCCCAGAAGTGGCTGCATCTCAGCACCGGGTGAGTGATCCCTGGATAAACAGCTGCTGCGCCCCACCCCAGAGGTGGCTGCCCCGCAGTGCTGGAGGCAGCGACTCGGTGCTGTTGGCAAAGCACACTGGCAGAAAGGGCTGGGGAAAGGCAGAGCACTGGGAACAGGCCCCGTGTGAGCACAGTGCCAGCTGTGCCGGTGCCCATCGGCACCAGCCTGAGTCTCCCTTGGGGCGATCCCAGCTCACGAGGACGAGCCCCGCTCCTGGCGTTCCCTGCACGGGGGCAATCAGCCCTTCTGCCATGGCCGGGGACCTGCTCCTGCCTCCCGTCCATGGAGTGGGGAGGGGACGGGCTAGCGGCCCTGCAGGGCAGAGCCCCCGAATGTCCTGCTCCTTCTCCCAGTCCTGCCTGATGGGAAGGGAACTCGGGCAGCCCATGGGCAGCAGGCCTGCAGCCAGAGATCCAAAGCCAAGCCCCAGTCCCCAGGACCCTAGCTAGGAAATGCCCAGGAGGCTACCAGGCAGCTCCCTCGCCCACCGCTGCCAGGCAGGGCCACTCAGCAGAAGGGGCAGGTGGCCGCGTGACAGGGCCAGGGCTAGGGGAGCACAGCCGAGCACACAGCACTTACCCCATCCCCCGGGGCACGGCTCCCTGCTCCGCCTCGACTCTGCTTCTTCCTCGCTGGGCAGAGCCGCGAGTGGGAGAGAAGCCGGAAGGGGGGGCACTCCTTCCCATGCCCCTCCCGCACAGCACAGGGGCAAGGGGAGGTCTGGACTGGCCCGGCCCACCCATCCTGCTGAGCTTGCACAGGAAGGGCTGCCAGAGCACCAAGCCCTCCAAAGTCCAATGCAGCGGCGCAAGGGAGGAGCGGCCGCATTCCTGGGCGGCGGATTCTGCTTCCCCACAAAAAGGGGAGGGGCTGGAGCGCCCCACGCCGGAGACGTGAGAACACTTGGCACCCTCAGTTCCTAGGCAAGGTGGGGAAACCGAGGCACGGTCAAGTGACTTGTCCAGAAAGGCAACGGCACGGCTGGGAATCAACCCAGGAGTCCTGGCTCCTGAATTCCAGCCGTCAAGAAACTCCCCCTGAGGGCCTAACACAGAACGGAGGAGTCTTGACACCAGCCCCTGCTGCTCTGACCACTCAGCCCCGCTGCCCTCCCCCCCCAGAAGCAGGAGTTGCCTGGCCCTATTGCTCCTTGAGCAAGGCTCACCTCCTGGCTCAGGGGCGCTGCAGCTTCATAAATCCCCACCAGCGCCAGCCACGCACGGCTCCCTGCTCCTTCGCGGTGCTGCTGGGTTCTGCTGTTCCGGGGAGCCCTGGCCAGGAGCCGACTCCATCCCTGCTCAGAAACCCGGTGGTACGTGTGGACACGCGCAGGCGTTGGTTTGCCCCTAGGGTGCCGTGTATGAGGGCAGCGGCTAGAGGCGCCGGCTGAGCGGAGGTGCTGCTGCGCTCGGTGCTGCACAGGCAGGGCTGGACTGGGGCTCCGTGCAGTCACCCTTGCGGGTCTTACGGTGGCACGTGGAGATCCGGTCCACGTGGGCCCAGGACACACCGAGGGGACTCAGGCGCTGCTGGTACCAAAGGCCAGGGCAGGTTAAGGCTCCCCTAGCCCACACTGAGGCCTTGCCAGGGGGGCAGAAGCCGGTGGGGGCTCGGCTCCATCTCAGGCCCGCTGCCCTGGGGTGGCTCTGGGGTGCCTGGGGGGCAGGTCAGTGTTGGGGCAGGAGGTGCTCAGGGCTCTGGCCACGGGGAGGGGCAGGCTCACCCACCACCCATGGGCAGACCCAAGTCAGCAGGTCTGCAGCGCAGCACGGACGCGTGGCCACGGCCCAAGCCCAGGCTGACGGTGCCACGGGCTGCTCACAGGCCCGGGGCTCAGGGCCTGCAGTAGCCGCTAAGGCTCCCTCAGCACTAGCGCTGGCTTCGGCTGGACGGCCGCGGCTCAGGGGCGGGACTAAGGCCCGAGGCCTCTAGCAGCAGCTGCAAGACCCCTACCAGCACTGACCCTGTACAGCACCAGGCACCAGGGCTGTGGCTGGGGGCTCCTACAACCCACCTCATCCCACCGGCCTGGCAAGCTGCAGCCGCAGGGCGCCAGAGGCTTTTGCTCTGAGGCCCTGATCCGAGCTGCTGCACCCAGAGCAGAACCAGGGACCTCGGGAGCAGCGCCGTGGCCAGAGGACTGCACAACTCCCAGCCTGGGGGATGGGCACAGTGGGTGACTGGTCGCACACACAGAGCTTGGACAGGAACCCGGGGCTCCCAGCACAGGGGCCTTTCACCCCCCCATGCCCAGCCAGGGCAGTTTGTCCAGACGAGACCCTCACTCTGTAGAGCACACCGGGGGGGGGGGGGGTTGCGGGCAAAGGTCACCGAGGGGGGTAGTTAGATGCCTGCTTATCCCCATGCAACACCGGGGGGAGGGGGACCGAGTTGTGAACGGGGGCTTGAACCTGTAACCTCCAGACAAGTACAGCCAGCGGCACCTCCAGCAGCCAAAGGGCAGGGCAAGGGCAGAGCCTGGGCACTGGGGGCAGGGAGCCTGGGGGCTGCACTGGGACAGCAGCAATACAACCCCCCCCTTTCCTGACCCCCTCTCGCTCCATCCTGGGGGGCGGATGCAGCTTTCATGGACAAGGGCCACCTGGCCCCAGGACAGTGGCAGTTTGCGGACACGCGTCAGGAGCCCGTCGCCACCTTCCTGTTCGCTGCCCCGCTGGAACTGGGTTCGAGGTGCAAGGTCTGGTGCCCCCCCCCCGGGCCACACTGGAGCAAGCTTCCCGTAGAAGGGAAAGCCCCCAACCCCCGAGCCAGCCCGTCCCCTCTCCACCGCCATGGGGCCAGCCCCATTCCCAACGCTCCCCGCCCCGATGCCAGCGGCCAGGCTGCAGGCCGTGCTCCCCGGCAGGGTGGGGCCCCGGGGCCCTGCTCCCAGCCTGCCTCGAGGAGGGCAGTGGCGGGAGCTACATGCTCCTGTTTCGAAGGCAAGAATTCCCTGGGCGCGGTGTGTTTATTGAACCGTGTCGTGGCGCTACGGCCCACGCGGCGCAGCCAAGGGGCACGCCCTGCGAGGCGCCAGGCACCGGGACAAGCCCCGGCACGAACGCAGGGAACTAGGCACCCAGCAGCCACTGAACGCCGGTCAGCCCAGTCACAGGGACTGGGGGCAGATTCAGCTCCTGGCTCGCTGTGACCCACCCAGCGGGGCCCCGGCTGCCCAGTGTGAGCGGTGAGTCATTCCCCACCGGAGCCATGTACTGAGGGGCCCGGTGAATTCCCCGCCACCGGCACGTTTACAATCCAGCTAGAAGATCGGCATTGGCAAGTGTTTTGGGGCAGTTGCGGGGGCGTGTATAATAGACAATCACAGTGGGCTCTTCTGGCCTTGTAATCTAACCCCCACCCACACCCCCGCTTTAGCCATTAGACAGCCCCACCCCATCCCAGAGCCTGACGGACCCCGGGCGTCCTGACCCCAGCTGCACCTCTAACCACTAGACAGCACTCCCCTCCCAGAGCCACAAATAGCAACCAGGAGCCCCAACTCCCCTGTCTAGCTACTAGACCCTCCATCCCTCCCAGAGGTGGGAGTGTAACACCATCCCCTGCTGTAACCACTACTCCACACTCCCTCGTGGAGTCCTGGGCCCCACCCTCAGTCACTCAAAATCAGTGGCCGTGTGAGAACCTGGGAGCTGAGCACAGAGCACCCTGACCCACATGCCTTTTCTGCCACGGACCCGCTCCTGCCCCTCCCCTTGGGGCCCTGTCCCCCATTTACTCCTCTTTCCCCTCCCTTTGCCGCTCACTGCTTTTCCCCGCTCCCCTCCCCCCACTGCGGTCAGAGGGACACATCTGCAGAGCCAGGGCTGGGAGCTGCAGCAGGGATGCAAGCGACTAGTCGACTACCCGATAAGCAAATGCGATCAGATAGTCGAGTAGAGACTCAACTAGTCGCTCCCCCACGCCCCCTGCTGCCTGTATCAGAAAGAGGCAGTGGGGGAGGGGGAGAGCAGGAGCCGGTGCTGGGGGGCAGGGGAGGCAGTGGCGTCTCTAGTGCTGCGCTTCTCCCTTTGAAATGTACAAGAGCAGCCTGCGGCTCTTGTACATTTCAAAGGCAGAGGCGCAGCAGGATCGCAAGTGCTCCCCTTATCGACTAATCGAGTAGTTGATGGAAATTCCATCGAGATTCATGGAAGTTCATCGAGATGTAACATCCTTAAGCTGCAGCCTCCCATGGCAGGAAGGAGGTGGCCCCGGCTGTGTGGGGCTGGCACAGGTGATGACTCGGCCCCTCTCCAGTCTGCAGTGACTGGACTTTGGGTGTCCAGTTGATAGATCTGACCAGACATTGTCGGATCCCCTTCTTGATCCGGACTGTCTGGTTGAAAACTGGCCACCCGGCCACCCTACTCCCAGTGTTCCTCTAATCTTTTCCATCCATGTGCAGAGGTTTTCCATAGCTGTGTGGCATACATTTTATGTGCACCGGGCCGTGTGTGAATAGAAACAAACTTAGCCGTGGGTGCTCTGCTATTCAGCTGGGCAGCATTGGAATAATTTCTCCTGAGGCGGTGCACTCATGCCCAGCTTCCAGGGCACCCTGCCTATGCCACTGCACACTCCGTGGGAATGCAGGGAAGTCAAGCAGCCCGCTCCTATCCCACGGGCCCCTGAGTGGACGTATTTTCCGTCCCAGCTTGCCAAGCCAGGGATGAGGGAAAACACGAGGCAACCCCGGCACTTTCAGCAGCAGAGGACTAGCAGCAATGCCTTGCAAAGCTGCTGGCCTAGAACAGGACAAACAGAAGCAACTTTCCCTTTGTGTCTTGTGGGGCAATCAGACCTCCCCTCTCCCGGCCCTTAGGCCAAGCTCAGGGATGGCGGGTGCACGAGGCGCCGTGCTGCAGGACGAGAGGCGCCGTCAGACCACGGCCACGTCTCTGGCAGCTGCGTGGCGCCCTGGCAGTGGCCAAGAGGCCAGGGCATATCCGGGCATGGTGGCAAGCCAGGGTGGTCACAGGTGGAAGGGAAGAGCCTGGCCCGAAGCAGGAGAACTAGCACCAGCTGGGGCAAACCGATCCAAGCTGCTCGCAGGCCGGCAGGCACAACTCAAGCGCCTGCCTGCCCACGCACAATGGAACTGCATGGCCCCAGAGTTGGAGGGGCAGTGGTGAAAACCAGGGGGGCACCCATAGTGTCCCGGGGGACCGAATGAACACTGCTGTGGCCACTGTGCTACTGCCCTGGTCCCACAAAGGGGCGTGATACCAGCTTAAGGCCTTTATACTGGCAGAACTGCAGCCACACTTGGGTTTGCAGGAGGAGAACTGTATGGCTAGGTCTACACTCCCGGCTTCTTGTGCAAGAACATCTTGCGCAAGAGTTCTTGTGCAAGAAAACGTCCACACTGCCATGTGCGAGCTGTGCTTTTGCACAAGAGCATCCATGGCCGTGTGGACGCTCTCTTGCACAAGAAAGCTCTGATGCCCGTTTTAGCCATAGGGCTTTCTTGCACAAGAAACCCCTGCTGAGCGTCCACACTGCCCTCTTGTGCAAGAGCCCCTGTGCAAGAGGGCTTACACCTGTTAAAAAAGAGCGTAGCTCTTGCACAAGAAGCCCCCTCTTACCACACCGTACTGTAAATTTACTTGCACAAGAGCAGGCGGGAAGTGTGGACGCTCTGCAGATTCTTGCGCAAGAACGATCGTACTTGCGCAAGAAGCCGCGAGTGTAGACATAGCCTATGGGTTCCAGGAAAGCACCCTCCTGCCCATGCAGTTACCCCGGCACAAAACGTCTGCATAGACCAGGCCTGGGCTTTCTGGCTTTTAGGACAAGAAGCCAGGGGCTTAAACTGCAGCCGGGGGGTTAGGTTGGACATTAGGAAAAACTTCCCAGCTGTCAGGGTGGTTAAGCACCGAAATAAATTACCTAGGGAGGCTGTGGAATCTCCATCACTGGAGAGATTTAAGAGCAGGTCACACAGACATCTATCAGGAGGGTCTAGATGGTGCTTGGTCCTGCCACGAGGGCAGGGGACTGGACTTGATGAGCTTGCGAGGTCCCTTCCAGTTGTCGTGTTCTGTGAGTCTCTGATTCCCAACAGCCCCTCCTCTGTACTTTGCTGCCTCCGAATTGGAGGAGGGGTTCAAATTGTTGCAGTTTTTGTACCTAGACTAGCACCAGGGCTAGTTCTCCGCAGAGTCCTGCAGGGCAGGCTGCAAGGTCAGGGTCTCTACTGTAAAGCGAGCTGTACAGGCACCACAGACTGAGCTCAGGGCCCGGCCCCGCCCCTGCAGTCTGACAGGACAAAGCCGCCCTTACTGTACAGATTGGGAAGGACCCAGGCCTAGAAAGATGGAGGAACTTGCCCAGGATCGCAGCAGAGGTGGGGAGTGAATCCCTGCGAGCGCTTTAATCGCAGGGCGGGGCTACTTCTGTTCTCGTACCCCTCCCCCAATATTCACAGACTGCCACGGCCTCCCCCGGTTCCCACTTTAGACCTGCGCAAGGCCAGCTCCCATCGCCTCCCTGCTTCCTTGTGCTCCCTCCCTCTGTCTCTTGAGCCTTATGCCTCGCACAGGCCTCTGCCACTCAAGGTAACAGAGTCACTCCCTCCACCGGCAGCAGTAGCAGACCATTAACCAGCTTGCGAGAAAGCATTGGTCTGCCCATGAGTTCGGTTTCTCAGGGTGTCCTGATCCATGGTAAAGAAGCAAAACAGGAGGCGGCTGCCTCCCCATCTCAATTTCATTGCCCTTTGGGGGTGACCTTTAACTTTGCCACCCTGCAAACTCTTCTCCCCTGCTGCTCTAGGTGGGCCCGGCAGATAGCAGTCCATACCTTTCAATCAAGGCCCTCCTGCTGGTCTCTAAAGCCGAGCCTGGTTCTCAGCCCCAGGAAGCTTTTTGCCTTCCAGGAGGCTGACCCTGCACTGCCTATGCCCAAAGTGGAAGGGGTTCAAGGACTGTTTACTGCCGCTACCTGCTGCGGAGACCTGAGGAGGCCTCCAGCTATGGGGCCTCCAGCCAGTGGGACAGTAAAAATCCAGGCTCTGTGCATGGATCAGCTGGCATGACAGCCCGTGAAAGAAATAGGTGAGGGCAGTTCCTTGTTCACAGGGGGAGGCGGAGGGAGAGGTCCTATGGGACTACCACAGCAAGCCTGCTCTGCTCAGCTACCCTGTCTGCTCTCCAGCCTAGATGCTGTTCAGGAAGGATCCAGTCCCAGGCTTCCGCAAGGCAAGGGATTTCCTGCTGCCCGATTTCTCCTCTTCCGCGTAGTACCCCTGCTCCATCGTGGCCGTCAGGTACTTGAACAGACTCTGCAAGGGGAGAGGAGCGAGATTGCACACAGCGGGAGGCCTGTGCCCGGTCGCCCTGGGCGCAGGGAAGGCATCTTTTGCCCTCTGTCACACAACATGACTTGCTAGCACGGCGCCTCCTGCTGGTCACTTGGGAATTAGCTCTTCAGGGTCTCTCCTGCTGGTACCTTTTCCTGGCTCCCCCACCTTGCATAAGGGCCCACGTCCCTCCCAGATTACAGTGCCCTTCCTTCTTGGTACTGCCCGGCTGCAGCACCCCCACACTTTGGGGTCCTCCCTTTCCAGGGAACGCACAATTCCCCTAGAGCCCCCTTGCCTCAGTGACCCACTGCCAGTCTTCATCCAGCCCCTGCCACGGGGGACACACTGCAATCTGGAATGGCCACTCATCAGTGGCCAGGGGTGTGGACCTGCTGCCTTTGCCTATCCTGGCTGTGTCCCTTAGTACCCTCAGGCCTTGCTCCAGCTCTGCTCTAAGTCAGGAACCTCCAGCTAGAGCAAGAGTGAATCTGTATCTGCCCCCCCCCCCCAGGACCCTCTATTTACACAGCTCCAGCTGGGCCCTAATTGGCTCATCCCAGCCACAGCTCCACCTCCTGCCCTCTCCCCGGCTGGGTTCTACCCCTTAAAGGGCCAGTGTGGGGCAGACGCCCCATCACACCCTCCCACACAATCCACTCAAATCTGGCTGAGTCAGAAGCCTCTGGGGAGGGGAATCAGTTTGCACATGCTCAGAAAAGACAGGTGAGCGTTTGGCAACTAAATTCTCCAAAGATTCCATCTGCACTGAGCATGCTCCGGCCCCCCACGCGGAACTGAGCCTGCTCCAGGCTAAGCTCGCAGGGGCTGAGAGGGACTTTCCCTTTGCAGGATCTTATCATGATACATACAGGCCGGGGCCAGGGACTGAGCCCCATGCACGCCCTGAGTGCACCATGCAGGGTCTAGCCCAGGCGCTGCTCTAACTCTTGCTCCATCTGAGCCCTGGGGGCAGAGAACAGCCACAGCACCGGGCGCCCTGGCCCCACCCCATCCACCCCCTATGGGCTCTGGGGGGCATTGAACAGCCACAGCACAGTGTGCTCCGGCCACACCCCAAATCTGCCCCCTATGGGCCCGGGGGGGCAGTGAACAGCCACAGCACAGGGCACCCTGGCCCCACCCCATCCACCCTCTATGGGCCCTGGGGGGCAGAGAACAGCCACAGCACAGGCACCCTGGCCTCACCCCAAATCCGCCCCCTATGGTCTCTGGGGGGCAGAGAACAGCCACAGCACAGTGTGCTCCAGCCACACCCCCGATCCGCCCCCCTATGGGCCCTGGGGGGCAGTGAACAGCCACAGCACAGGCACCCTGGCCCCACCCCATCCACCCCTTATGGGCTCTGGGGGGCAGTGAACAGCCACAGCATAGTGTGCTGCGGCCACACCCCCGATCCGCCCCCTATGGGCCCTGGGGAGCAGAGAACAGCCACAGCACAGTGTGCTCCATACCCACTCCTAGGGCAAGCAGGAAGCCAAACCCCTGGAAGATTTGTCCAGCTCCCCTGGCTGCCACTGATTGTGAGAGCCCCACACAAAGGGCTCAGGGCCGGATGAAGAACCAGAGGGGTCCAGGAGAGGGTGAAGTCTCCGCGGAGCCGCTGCCTACCTGCCATGCCTCCTGCAGCTCCGGTGTCCACCGCTCCTTGAGGATGGGCTGCACCGCGCTGACGAACTGGACGCCGACGTACTGGAAACAGAGCAGAGGTGGGGTCAGAGGGAGATGCCAGCCCCAGCCCTTCTCGGCCCAAACGACAGACCGATCTGTGGCAAACACAGACCAGGCCAGGCATGGCTGGGTGCTGCCCTCTGCACGGGTCTCTCCCTGGGACCTCCGCTGGGCCTGTAGCCATGCAGGCTGGGGAAGCGCCCGGACTGGTGAACTGTGGGGAAAGGGTTTTGTACTGGGGCGTACTGGGAAAATTGGTTGGTCTGAGTGAACAGCGGGAACCACCCTTTGTACTGGAGCATGGTGGAGGGGAACCACAGTCTGCAGGAGTGCACGCTGGGGAAACATGCTGGGGAGAAAAACATTCTACTAGTGCATGCTGGGGAAAAAATGTTTGTGGTAGTGCATGCTGGGAAAAAGCCATGTGTGCCAGGCCACAGCATGCTGGAGAAAATCATTTGCACCAGCGTGAGCTGGGGAAAAAGCCATTTGTACTAGTGGAGAAAAACAAGGCGTTTGTTCCCAGGCATGCTGGGGAAATTGCTTTGCACTGGACCAGGCTGGGGAAATCACTCCCATCCTCCCACCATCACTGGACCAGAGTGCAGAGGATTCTGGGTGTCCTGGCCTGCGCCCTGTGGTGCAATGCACTGTGGATTGCCTCTGTGCAGGAGGGTAAGCGGCTCCTGTCTGTGCAACCCAGGAGCCAGCCCCCAGAGGACGGCAAGGTCCGTCCCCCCTCGCCCTGCAGCCCAGGCCCTGGAGCGCTCACCTCATAGTACTTGGGAGGGGCACTGTATCTGTAGTGATTCCTGCCGAGCTCGAAGGCCAGGTGTTCCAGCTTGTCCTCTTGGTCCAGCCGGGCCACGCTTTTCTCGATGAAGGACATCACCCTGGGATGGGGCAGAACCGACTGGGACGTCGCTGGATTGCCCTGCGCTGGGGCTGTTCCCTGCCAACATCCCACCCTCGAGCCTGCCAGACTGGCCCACCTCGCACTGGGAGAAACACCTTCCTGACCTGCTCACTGCCAGTGCCCTGATGCATGAAGATGCAGAGCCTGGAGTCCTGGAAGCTTCCACAGTGAGTTGTGGGTATTCAGCACCTCGGGAAAGTGAACCCCTGGCACCGGTCCAGCTTCCCAGAATTGCCCCAGCTCAATAACCATCTTTGGCAGGGAGTCCCCAGGATAAGTAGGACTGGGCTGTAGACATCAGGACCTTATTCTTTGGATAATACTAATATTGATCTAGCCAACTGACTAGATCCCCCTCCGATCGCCTCCAAGTCCCCCCTCCCCCTGTTCCTAGCCCCCGTCTCCTCTCCAACCCCTTCTAGCTTTCTTCCCATCATGCTCCCTATCCTATCCCATCCCAAGAGTGGGCCTGAATCCAGCCCCGAGCCTCCCGAAACGCAGTCTTCCCATCTCGGATCACTCCCGTTGATGTGGTTCAATTACTCTCTATTCCAAAGCCGGGGCTGGCGGGAGAGCCCCTCCGCCCTTTAGGGAGCAGCTTCATATCCCACTTGAGCCGGCACAGTGAGGGGAAATGTCGCTCCCCAGCCAGATCCAAGAATGGAACCCAGGAGTTCTGGTTCCTAGCCTCTCCCTGCTCTCCCCACTAGACCCCACTCCCCCCCTCCTGAGATCCAGGCGTGCATGCGGCTCCTGCGTGGCTCAGCCTTTGGCCTCTTGACCCAGGAGGCCGGGCACAGAGGTGAGATCCATCGCACGGTGCGGGGACCCACCTGAGGCCGTGGGCTTGCAGCTCCTTGCTCATCTTGAGCTGCTGCAGGTCCTCAATGTCCCGGAAGAGGAAGAAAGCATCTTTGCACTCAGGGTGGGTCTCGAATAGCCTGAGTGGGGGAGGGGAGACGGAGTTAGGGGATTGGGCGCTTGCTTGCCCTTTAACTTGGCCTTTTTGTGCTCCTGGGCTGCTGGGCAGTGCACCGGAGCGACCCCTAGTGGTGGTGGGAAAGTAACACTCTGCCACCTAGGTTCCCAGCCCACCCGGCACATTGTACTGGGGGCGGTTCACCGGCTTGCGCTGATGGTGCTGTGGGAAGCAACTTGACCTCGGCAGTGACCAGGAGAGAACCCAGGAGTCCTGGGCACTAAGCCGACCCTTCATTCTAGGGGCCCAGGGGTCGGTGGAAGTACCCGGCATAGCTCCGGCCCTTAGCTCAATTAATGTTGGTTTCTGGCAAAACAAAATGCAGCTGTACGTGCTTCATTTGCATCATTGCTCTGGGGCTGGGGGCTCAGTGTGCAGGCTGCCCCAGGGGGAGGGAACTACCCCAGCCCTCTGTCACCGCGGCAGCAGCTTGGGGTCAGGTGAGAGGTGCCTCTTCATGGCCGCTGCAGCTCCAGCAGGCAGAGCCAGGGGAAGGGTGCCTGTTCCACCTCGGGCAGGTAGAGGTTCGTCTGCTCCCTGCACTCCCCAGGCAGTGAGGAATGCAGCAGCCTGTGCACTTTCCCCTCACTCCCTAGTGAAGGGGAACAGACAGCAGTATTCCCATACAAATTGGGAGGAGGGAGGGATTCAGCAACCCCTGAAGGGTGCCTGGGGGGGTGGGAGGCTCAGGGCTGGGGCAGTCCCAGATAGGAGGTGCCCCCAGCCTGCCCCTTTCACCTGCCTGATGACACAATCCCATTCCAGGCACATCCCACTTTCCTGGCACAACCAATCCCTTATCTCCAACGCAGGACCAACCCCAACAAAATCATCTCAGCCAGGGCTTTGTCAAGCTGGGCCTTAAAAGCTTCTAAGGAAGGAGGCCAGCACCAGGTCCAATGGGGCCCTGATCTCGGTCACTGTGTGTCTGGACAGCGCCCGGCCCGAATGGCCCAGATCTTGGTCACCATGGGTCTGGGCAGTACCCGGCCTGACGGGGCTCTGATCTTGGTCACTGTGTGGCAGACCCCTTTTGTGCAAGAGCCCTTATTCCTCAAAAAATGAGGTTTACAGGCTGTTGCACAAACGTTTTTTTTTTTCCGACAAATGGCCCCGTCTACACAGGGCTTTTTATCGCAAAAACCTCTTCTGCAAAAAGGATCGGAAGAAGATATGCAAATGAGAGCGCTGTGAAAAGGATGTGTTAAGGCCTACCCTGAGTATGTCAAATGAGCACTAATTTAGTTGAAAGTGTAAAAGGAAGGCAGCATTGCCAAGATACAGGAGACATAAACAGGAACAAAAACAGAATTTGATTGGATGACCAACAATAACCCCACTTTTAGGGAAATAGACATAACAAAACCAGCAAAAGCAACAAAGTGCCGATAACCCCAAATAAGAAGCAGACGCAAGTCCAAAAAAGGCAGAATGAGTAATGTCAGCATAGCCAGGCGAGAGGAAAAATACCAAAGCAGGGTATGTAAGGTTGAACTAAACAGACCAAAATGGGACAGGTTGCGAATCTGAAAAAGCCAGGTCTGATCAACCAGGGCTCCCTCCCCGGCACTGAATCTCGCTGCAGCTCATAAGCTCCAAAAGGGGAACATCGGTCGTAAGTTGCAACGAAAAATCCGAAAGGAAAGACATAAAGAAAAGACTATCTCCTGAATCTAAACAATGCTTCTATCCATCTTAATGTAAGTATTATGTAGGTATGTCTGATAACTCCACAAACTGTTCAAAGGTAACTGTAGGATGGGTTATTATTCTCGTTTTATTTGTACTGTTTTTTCTATTCTTTATTTGTATGTTACACTGTCTTAAAAGAATTAAAGATAGTGAATTGATTTAAATGAAAAATTAATTATAAAAGTAAATAGAAATACATTTTTGGTTAACCCTAAAAGGAAGTATTCCTCTGTCTGTGGTTTCAAATCCCTTGAAGAACCAATCACCAGTTCCCGAAAAGCGCGAGATATGCAAATGAGCACTCCATTTGCACTTACTCTTCCGCAAAACACCCGGGCTATGCCTACACTGGTGGATAATTGTGCAAAAAGGGCCGTTCTTCTGGAAAGTGTCCACACTGCCCACCCATTCTTGTGCAAGAAGATTTACAGTACCGCGTGGTAAGAGAGGGCTTCTTGTGCAAGAGCTACGCTCTTTTTTAACAGCTGTAAGCCCTCTTGTGCAGGAGCTCTTGCACAAGGGGGCAGTGTGGCTGCCTGGCAGGGATTTCTTGTGCAAGAAAGCCCTATGGCTAAAATGGCCATCAGAGCTTTCTTGTGCAAGAGAGCGTCCACACGGCCATGGATGCTCTTGCACAAAAGCACAGCTCACACATGGCAGTGTGGATGTTTCTTGTGCAAGAAGCCGCCAGTGTAGACATAGCCTCACAGTGTAGACGTCAAGAGAATAAGCTAGGGACCTCCAGGGAAAAAAGACCTTCCTTGGCTTGGAGGTTTAGCTGAAATAAGACAGTTTTCGGGTGAGTTTGCACTAAGTTTGACTGTGTTAGAACAAGCTCCGCGTTTACTGTTTATTTTAAATTCGTAATTTACTTTGCTGTTTTCACTTGCAACTGCTGAAACCCGACTGTACTTAGTGAAACCATTTGGCTGTGTCTAGACTGGCAAGTTTTTCTGCAAAAGCATTTGTGGAAAAACTTGCCAGCTGTCTACACTGGCCGCTTGAATTTCCGCAAGAACACTGATGATCTCATGTAAGATTGTCAGCGTTCTTGCGGCAATACTAGGCTGTTCCCGTTCGGGCAAAAGCCCTCTTGTGCAAATGCTTTTGCGCAAGAGGGCCAGTGTAGACAACTCAGGACTGTTTTGCGCAAAAAAGCCCCGATTGCGAAAATGGTGATCGGGGCTTTCTTACGCAAAACCGCATCTAGATTGGCACGGACGCTTTTCTGCAAAAAGTGCTTTTGTGGAAAAGCGTCCGTGCCAATCTAGACGCTCTTTTCCGCAAATGCTTTTAATAGAAAACTTTTCCATTAAAAGCATTTGCAGAAAATCATGCAGGTCTAGACACAGCCCTTGTGTTTACTATCATCCCTGTGTGAATCATTGTTACCTGGGGGAGCAACCAGTGTGCCCTTCCATTCCCTGCTAAAGGGTGCTGCCTGAGTGGTTGTTTTGGGGTTCGGATCCCAGTTGGGGTTGGTTACCTGGATGCTGGGCCTGAAACTGCCTTCTCCTCAGACCTGAAGTGACTCAGTGTCTGCATTGCTCTTTGGGGGGAGGGGGAGGTCTCAACTCGGGGCCTTGGCTGGGGGAGACCAGACCTGGCCTGGCGGGACAGGGCGGAGAGAAGCCCCAGAGAGCAAGGTGGCGAGTGCAGTGGCTTTGTCAGCACCCGGGAAGCAGCCTCAAGGGGTCTCTGGTGACCCCCCCCACACACTCAGACGTGGCCTGTGGGTGCTACCATAACCCACTTAAGCCTAAAGCAAACACTGGCTAAGAAATCCCTTGAGGGACCCATTTGCCAAGCCCAAAGGGCACAAGGGTGCTGCTGGGCTAATGCTCCAAACGAGCGGCTCCGGGCAGCGCCGAGGGTGGGGGGCAAGGTGGCATGCTCTGGGCAGCGCTAAAAGTGGGGGGCAGGGGAGCATGCTCCGGGCAGCGCAGAAGGTGGGGGGCAGGGGGGCGTGCTCTGGGCAGTGCTGAAGGTGGGGGGAAGGGAGGTGTGCTCCGGACAGTGCTGAAAGTGCGGGGTAGGGGGGCGTGCTCTGGGCAGCACTGACGGTGGGGGGCAGGGGGACATGCTCCAGGCAGTGCTGAAGGTGGGGGGCAGGGGATGTGCTCTGGGCAGCGCTGAAGGTGGGGGGCAGGGGCACATGCTCGGGGCAGCGCTGAGGACTGCAGGGGGGTGCTGTGGGCTGGGGGGTGCTCTGAGTGGCTCTGACAGCTCGGGGGGAGGGGGAGCATGCTCCAGGCGGCTCTGAGGACTGGGGGAGGTGTTCCGGGTGATGCTGTGGACTGGGGGGTGCTCCCAGCAGCTCTGATGGCTCGGGGGGCTCCTAGCGGCTCTGAGGGCTGGGGGGCTCTGAGGGCTGGGGTGGGTGCCCCACCCTTTCCGCCCACTGCCCCACCCTTTCCGCCCAAGCCCCTGCCCATTGTGGGAGCGCGGAGCAGCCCCCCACTCACACATGCTTTGCCCAGGGCCCGCACAGGCTGTTGGCTCCCCTGCCCACAGCACAGCACCCCTAGTTTCATCTCCCCCCTCTTACCTTTCCCCAAGGACTTTCAGCCTGTCGCCCACCTCCTCCCGGAGCTCAGAGAGCTGGGCACATGCCGGATGCCGGGGGTGAGGGGCCTCTCCCCTCACGGTCAGCGCTGACCCCAGTGCCCCAGCATGGCCCCAGGGGCGCTGTGCTGCAGGGAGCGGGGGCGGGGGCTCCCCTGCCTGTCACAATGGCCCGTCCAGGTGTATCAATCAACCCTCCACACACGCGATACAGAACCCCGCGGGAGGCTGCGAGGTCGGGGGGGCGGTTCCAAGAGGGTTTATGGTTTTGGGAAATGGATTTGCTTTGCGTGGAACTGTCACCTCGCTCAGAGCAGCGGACTCCTGGGACCCCGCCCCAGCTGTGTCCTGGACGAACACCAGCAGGCCGGGCTCCCTGCCCCAGCTGTGCCCCAGCCTCATTCACTGAGTCTCAGGGCTCCTGGGTCCTCTCCCCAGCTGTGCACCCGACTCCCTGGGAGTCTCAAGGCTCCTGGGTCCTCTCCCCAGCTGTGCACCCGACTCCCTGGGAGTCTCAGGGCTCCGGGGTCCTCTCCCCAGCTGTGCGCCCGACTCCCTGGGAGTCTCAGGGCTCCGGGGTCCTCTCCCCAGCTGTGCACCCGACTCCCTGGGAGTCTCAGGGCTCCGGGGTCCTCTCCCCAGCTGTGCGCCCGACTCCCTGGGAGTCTCAGGGCTCTGGGGTCCTCTCCCCAGCTGTGCGCCCCACTCCCTGGGAGTCTCAGGGCTCCGGGGTCCTCTCCCCAGCTGTGCGCCCCACTCCCTGGGAGTCTCAGGGCTCCGGGGTCCTCTCCCCAGCTGTGCACCCGACTCCCTGGGAGTCTCAGGGCTCCGGGGTCCTCTCCCCAGCTGTGCACCCGACTCCCTGGGAGTCTCAAAGCTCCTGGGTCCTCTCCCCAGCTGTGCTCCCGACTCCCTGGGAGTCTCAGGGCTCCTGGGTCCTCTCCCCCGCTGTGCACCCGACTCCCTGGGAGTCTCAGGGCTCCTGGGTCCTCTCCCCCGCTGTGCACCCGACTCCCTGGGAGTCTCAGGGCTCCGGGGTCCTCTCCCCAGCTGTGCGCCCGACTCCCTGGGAGTCTCAGGGCTCCGGGGTCCTCTCCCCAGCTGTGCACCCGACTCCCTGGGAGTCTCAGGGCTCCTGGGTCCTCTTCCCAGCTGTGCGCCCGACTCCCTGGGAGTCTCAGGGCTCCGGGGTCCTCTCCCCAGCTGTGCCTAGACTGTGTGATTGTTGGTCAGCTTTTTGCTGCTCTGTGCCTCGGTTTCCCCCTCAGTAAAAGGAGGAGAGTGGCCTTGTCCTGGCACAGGTGAGATTTCCTGCTGCTGTTTGAGATGTTTGGGTTTAAGGCCCCGCAATTCCAGGCTCAGTCTAACGGGCTGTGGTTATGCCCACAGCAAGTTCGGCTAAAGGGAATCAGGCACTTCCCCCCGGGTTAGCTCCTGGGCCACTGCGACACAGGTCAAGTCCCTAAAACTGCAGAGAGGAGCTGGGTTAGAGGCGCCAGCTCTGCCTGTTCCAAAGCCCAGACTTGAAAATCCCCACTGGTCTCCAGCAGTAGAGGGGCATATGACACACAGTTTGGCCGATTCAGTCCAGCAGTGAGCAACACAGCCCTGATGCACTAGCCCCTGGCAGTTTAGTTGCAAGGGAAGCTGAGCCCAACTATGGATAGTGGGGGGACTTGGTGCTGGTTAATTAGGAGCCTTTATGCAAAGCAGCCGGAAGGCAGTGAGGAGGAAAAGCCGCAGGGTGAAAAACCACCCCTGCTGGGATCTACCTGAAGTGAGTGCTTTCCCGGACCAAGCCCTTTCTGCACTGTCACCTCGCGCAGAGCAGCGGACTCCTGGGACCCCACCCCAGCTGTGTCCTGGACGAACACCAGCAGGCCAGGCTCCCTGCCCCAGCTGTGCCCCAGCCTCATTCACTGAGTCTCAGGGCTCCGGGGTCCTCTCCCCAGCTGTGCGCCCCACTCCCTGGTTGACTGTGCCTTGGTTATTCATGCAGGAGTCTGGGGTGGGGTGCTACGATGGTGCAGAGCCAGTTGCTAAGAGAGAGCAGAAGGCGATTGTTGTGTTCGTCACAAGGGGCTGAAATCCTGCACTTGCTGAGTCTCCTGAGCCGCTGGCCAGTGAGACAATCCACTGGTTTACAGGCATGGAAACAACCAGCTGCAAACGTCACCAGGAAATGCCCCATGGAGGTGCTCCGACTTAACTGCATCCCCTTAACTCTGACCCCCGGGATGTGCATGTGGGTGGGGAGGCAGCGTGACCTCACAGACAGCACATTCACGTGGGATGTCGGACACCCAGGCACCAGTCCACTAGGTCCTGCTGGAGAGCCATGTGGTGCCCCTTTCAGATGCAGGGGGCAAGCCGGCCGGGGGCAGCAATTGCCTGCGCGTGAAGGATGCCCCTGCTAAGACTCCTCATTCTCCTGCAGAGCACTGGCTTTACAGTTCACCTGGGTCAGCTCTGCCTTGAACCCAGCCGCTCTGATGAGACTCAAACGTTTTGGTCCTCGCCGTTGTGAGCCGCGGGCAGAAACCGAGGGGCCCCCGAAGCAGGGAACCGGCAAAATGAGATCTGTCCGGACAGGCACCCGTGCTACAGAAGAAGGGAAAATCCCTGCCCATCTGCCCCAGGAGGAAAGTACCTTCTCTTTGGCTACATCTGCAAGGAAAGACCCATGATGGTCACAGGGTGGGAGCCCAGCTCCTGGGTTCCAGCCCCGCTCTGGGAGGGGTGTGGGGCCCAGTGGGTAGAGTCAGGGTTCACTAGCCATGTGGCACTGCCATGGACCAGCCCTGCCTGCCAGATGCATCCTGCCTCACGAAGGAACGTGGCAGAGCATTAGCCTGAGGCACAAGGCAACTGGCTTCTGTTCCTGGCTCTGCGGCTGATCTGCTGGGTGACTGCCCAATCGTGTCCCTGCTCCGTGCCTCAGTTTCCCCTCCCAACCAATGGCATTTCTGGGACTCTCGCTCACTGGATGTCTGCCCAGCACCTGGCACAGCAGGGTCCAGAGCTCGCCCTGGGTCTGCACAGCGCAATGCAGATCACTCCAAATGAATCAATAAGGGCCCAAAGGGGTGAGGAGACCCCCCCCCCCAGCTCTGACTGCGCCTTGGTTTCCCAGCCGGCCTAACAACCCTCATTAGGCAGCTGATGCCATCGGACAGGCTTGCTGTGTTTCCAAGTGATTTGCTGCTTCTCCTATTGGCTTAGCCAGGAGGCCGGCAGCCGGAAAACTGGAGTAAGTGCTGCCATATGGAACACGCCAGGGGCCCTGGTGCCACGGCAGAGGAGTCTCCCCCCACACTCTGCCACAGCCGGCCGGGGCCCCAGATACACAGCCAAGGGACAGGGGTTGAAGACCAGCTGGGCAGGGGAACGTTAAACCTGCCCCTCCCGGGAGATGAACATGGCCTGCGAGAGGCGGGTTTCTCTGCCCCGACTCCTCTGGGCCTCACTCACCTGCTCAGAGCCCTTCGGCTCTCTCGGCCACCTGAACCTCCCCATGGGGCGGAGGGGGGGGAAGGTTCCCCATCTGGTATGGGGCTAGCATATGGCCTTCAGCCTTGGGGCCCAGCCAGAGCACCCTGCACTGGGCTACTCCCAGAGCCCATAGGGGCAGATGGGGGCATGGCTGGTGGGTGCTGCGCTGGGGCTGTTCTCTGCTCCCCAGGGCCCATAGGGGGCAGATTGGGGTCATGGCTGGAGCTCCCTGCGCTGGGTATGTTCTCTGCCCCCCAGGGTCCATAGGGGGCAGATTGGGGTCATGGCTGGAGCTCCCTGCGCTGGGTCTGTTCTCTGCTCCCCAGGGCCCATAGGGGGCAGATTGGGGTCATGGCTGGAGCTCCCTGCACTGGGGCTGTTCTCTGCCCCCCAGGGCCCATAGGGGGCAGATCAGGAGTGGGGCCAGAGAGCATCCTGTGCTGTGCTACTGCTGTGAAAAGCTCAAAGGCTCAGAGCAAACAGAACACCAGGAGGGAGACCCCAGAATTCAGAACCCCCTTGAACATCTCGGGGTTCCAGCTGTGATTGGGGGTGCTCTGGAGCCCTTAGCGCTGGCGACGCTGTACAACTCGCTGTCTCCGGGGTCCGTTAAGGTGCGGGCGATGAGATGCATGGGCTGGGTGTGATGGCGAGTTGGGGTTCCTCCGATCTTGCAGCCCTGTAGCAGCAAGAACAGACTCCACCAGCCAGCAGAATAGAGGGGGTTTATTGCTGCTCCTGCATACAGCACAGCACAGATGTGATGGCTACATCTACACCGGCAAGATTTTGCACAAATACTTTTAACGCAAGAGTTTTTGCGTGAAAGTATTTGTGCAAGAGAGCGTCTACACTGGCATGTGCTTTTGCACAAGAGATGTGCTTTTGTGCAAGAGCATCCGTGCCAGTGTAGAAGCTCTCTTGCGCAAGAAAGCTCTGCTGGCCATTTTAGCCATCGGGCTTTCTTGTGCAAGAAATTCACGTTGCCTGTCTACACTGGCCTCTTGCACAAGAACAGTTGTGCAAAAGGGCTTATTCCTGAGCGGGAGCGTCATCGTACTTGTGCAAGAAGCCCTGATTTCTTACATTAGAACGTCAGTGTTCTTGCGCAAGAACTGGCGGCCAGTGTAGACAGGCAGCATGTTTTTACAAGAGTCTACAAGAGTAGACTCTAGACCCCTAGATTCCAGCCCCCTTCTTAGTCTGTTTCCTTCGTGGTTCCAGCCCAAGACTGCCTCTTCCCCAACACTCAATTCTTTTGCTCCATCTCTTCCCAGCCGGTTCGGTCACTGTCATGGGTCCCTCAAGATGCCCCCGCTCCGGGCAGTGCTTACAGACAGAGGCCAGTAGGGGTCACCCCAGCCTAAGCACAGCAGCCAGCAAGGTACTGACACTACATCACACCGGGGTCAGCGCCTGCCAGGTGTGCCCGCTCTGTGGAGGAATGGCCGCTTCCCCAGTGCTGAGTATCCAGCCGTCCCCTCAAGCCCCCAAAGCCTTCCAGCAGAAGCCTCTTGCGCAAAACCAGCTGCTAATTAATTATGCAAATGAAGCACCTAGTCCGCATTTCATTTGCATGAGCTGTTGCGGAAGAAGGCTGCAGTATAGACATAGCCCTGGTGTGCTCCCTGTCCCATAGAGCGGCACTTAGACCACTTGCAGCGAGCGATAAGAAAAAGGGAGCTCTACAGCCCAAACGGAGAGCCAGCTGGCTTATAGCGCAGGCTGTAGAGGCTCCTACACTGAGGTCCCAGGTTCAAATCTGTCTGGTGGGGATTACACAAGGCAGAAAACAATTTACCATTAAGAGCCAGACCCAAGACTTGTGCCACGGGGTGGTTTCCTTTGGCTTCCTGCTAAGGCTCAGTGTCTCATCTGGAAGGGTAGCACCATGGCCACATCCCCAGTAGCATAGGTGGGCAGCTCTCCAGGGGAGTCAACGGACCAGAACCCCAGCTGGTGTAATGGGCCACGCCGGAGTCAAAGGAGCAGTGCTGACTGACACCAGTGGAGGATCTGGGCCCCCCGGGGGGGCAGTTAGTGCCCCCTTTGATACCCCGATGTCAGTTCTGAACCCACTTGCATTTCATGCTCTGCTTAGCCAGGACTGGTTGGTTCTATTCCTAGCTCAGGAGGGGAATGGGGTCTAGTGGTTACAGCCAAAGGTGGGCAGGACTCCTGGGTTCTTGCTGAGCAGGGACGGGGGGTTAGGTAGCAAGGCTAGGCACCGGGATTATGTGGCTCTCTTTCCATGCTTATATAGAGCCCATGCTAGAAAGATGAAGCTTTATAAAGCCAAGCAGCACCCAGGAGAGTGCCCCATGGCTGTAGAGGGACGTACCGGCCAAGGCCAAGCCGGAGGATTTTCTTTGGGGTCAAAAACTGCGGAGGCTTCTTCCCCAGCAACGCACCCCAGAACGAGCGAGCCGGGAACGCTTGAGGACAGAGCCCAGGACAGGGACGCGGGATGCCAGGGAGCAGGCATGTGGGTGGCCGGCAGCCTCCACGCCCCGACGGCCACGGCGCCCGCGCCTTGGCTCACCTGATGAAGACGATGATGCCGACCCGTGCGATACTGTCATGCAGGATGCGCCAGGACTCCTGGATCCGCTCCTTCTGCGCACCCGCCGGCGGGAAGGGACCAGCCTCCAGCCCCTCGCCGCCGCACACCGGCCCCGCTTTCCACGCCGCTCGGTCCTTCTGCTCGGCCTCGGAGCTGCGTTTCCCCGGGGCGCTCCCCGAACCCGACAGAGCGCACCCCATCTCTCTTGAGGTGAGGGGACTCAAACCCACCTCCAGCAGGGCCGTCCTGGATCTTCCAAACCAGCTAGGCAGGGAGAGATGCAGCAAATGAGGAGCCTGCATCTGGGGTGAATGTATACCCTCCTCCCTCCCCTGGGAGAGAAGATGCAGAGGGGCTACCCGAGGGCAGAGCTTGCAGCGGGACACACAGACACTAGCGATCGCTATTTGAAGGGATGCAGCTCTGCAGGCTGACAGAGCCTGGGAGACAGCTGGCATAAATCAACTCCTTCCAAGTTGGCTGAGCCCCGGCTATTTCCACCCACCGAGGAGCCGGCCCTGCAACTCCAAATGCTCCCAGCCAACACACCCATGCCGGGAAGCCCTGATGTGGTCTAGCAGTGGCCCCCACCTACCTAGAGAGGCCCCCGGGCGACCAGGAGGAGGCTGCTGGAGATGGTGAAGGCGGCCAGCGAGGGTGTGTGTGTGTGTGTGTGTGTGTGTGTGTTTTTGGCGCTCCAACGTGCAGGTGGGTCGTCTTTGCACAGAGCTGAGCAGTGCAGCCATCCCAGGGTCCTAGACAGCACAGGCTCAGCTAACCAATGGGAGCATCAAGCCTCCTAGTCAATGCACATGTGAAGGGGGGGGGGCAGCTTTCAGAGGAGCTCCCCAGCCAGCCAGTCGCTGTTCTGGGCCTGTGCCGATAACACGCTCTCCGGACCTGAACCCAGCCCATTCTCTCGAGGACAATCCATGCGGCCAGCACCCCCCACTATAGATTCCGATACCCCTTGGGCCTCTTCCAGGGCATGGGGGGTGTCACCTTGCTGGTGTGGCTCAGAGACTGGCGGGGGATGTAGCCTATTAATCTGCCCCCTCCTCCAGTGCCAAGCAAGGTGCAAGTAAGCCACTTCTTCCAGGTTCCACCTGCTCTGGGCCCGTCTACACCCCCTGCCCTGCTGCCCAACCATAGGCCATCTGCACCCACCTCTCCCCATTACTGGTGATGGTGCTAGAGAGCAGAGAATTCTGGGTATTTTTAAAGGTTGTAGTAGCTGAACAACCCTGGGAAGCATTGTTGCTGTTTTACAGATGGGGAAACTGAGGCACAGCATGGGGGATGAGGGGCAAGGAAAACCTACCCAAAGCTCACCCAGCAGCAGCACCAGGAATAAAACCCAGGTGTCCTGCTTCCTCCTCCAGGGCCCTAGCCCCTGTACTGCACTTCCCCACTTACGGTTGGGGAAACTGAGGCACAGTGCTGTGACAGGGCTTGTCCAAGGTCCAACAGGGTGCTGAGACTGGGACCCAGGACTGCTGAATCCCAGCGTCTACCTCCCCTCCCCCACTAGACCGGTCTTTCTACCCCGCTTGCTTACCACATTGCATTCTGGGATGCCTGCCCCAGAGGGGGGCCCAGCTAAGGACTGGCAGGGATGTGGTCCCCTGGGGAGTCTCGGTCTGCTAACCAGCCTCCCCCAACACGGGCTCAGGAGAATTCCAGCAGGGCCTGGATTTCTTCAAACTTATCTCCTGCCATCTGCATCCGCTTCCCAAAGGTCGGCGCGCTCTCTGGCTGCCTCCTCCCCGCCTCGCACCCCCTCCCCTGCCTCGCTGCACACGCGCACGCCCAGGACTGGCCGGGCGGTGGGTTCTCGCACCCGGCCCCTTTCTCCAAAGGCAGGGGGACGAGGCGATTCCGTGCCCCGACGGGGGGGCTGAGGGGCTATTTGGATAGGGACCAGCCCAAGCAAGCGCGAGGCTCCGCAGCCAGAAGGGAGCCCTGCAGGTGTGAACACTGGGTTTTAAGCTCCCCACCCCCGCTGGAGGAATTACGGGGGGGGGGGGGGATCAGGCTTTGCTGGTGGGGGATGCAGCTCGGGGGGGATGGTGCACAGCGGCTAGGCAGCGGCTGGGCCCAGCACGTGGATTACAAAGCCAGGCGGGAAGGCAGAGCAGAGCGCACGGGGCCTGGGTCTGCCCGGCCTGAGGCGAGCTCCTTGCCAAACAGGAAGGGGGGAGATCCGGTCGGGGGCCTGGCTGTCCTCGCCAGCCACAGTCACCCCCCCCCCCCCCCCGGGCGTTCTGCCTGCCATGCCCACAGCCTCCAGCCGCTGGCCCCCTGCTCTGCCAGAGCCGGGGCAAAACCCAGGAGTCCCGACTGCCTGCCGGACCCGCCCCCCCCCAACTCTGCGGTGACACCACCCGCACCCCCACAACCCGCCAACTCTGCGGTGACACCACCCCCAGCCCCACAACCCCGCAACTCTGCGGTGACACCACCCGCACCCCCACAACCCGCCAACTCTGCGGTGACACCACCCCCAGCCCCACAACCCCGCAACTCTGCGGTGACACCACCCGCACCCCCACAACCCGCCCCCCCAACTCTGCTGTGACACCACCCCCAGCCCCACAACCCCCCAACTCTGCGGTGACACCACCCCCAGCCCCACAACCCGCCCCCCAACTCTGCTGTGACACCACCCCCAGCCCCACAACCCCCCAACTCTGCTGTGACACCACCCCCAGCCCCACAACCCACCCCCCCAACTC
Organism: Pelodiscus sinensis; assembly: GCF_052426305.1. NCBI lineage: Eukaryota > Metazoa > Chordata > Testudines > Trionychidae > Pelodiscus > Pelodiscus sinensis. The sequence goes on from NC_143069.1 coordinate 6,143,258, forward strand.
TGCTGTGACACCACCCCCAGCCCCACAACCCCCCAACTCTGCGGTGACACCACCCCCAGCCCCACAACCCGCCCCCCCAACTCTGCTGTGACACCACCCCCAGCCCCACAACCCCCCAACTCTGCGGTGACACCACCCCCAGCCCCACAACCCGCCCCCCCAACTCTGCTGTGACACCACCCCCACCCCCACAACCCCCCAACTCTGCGGTGACACCACCCCCAGCCCCACAACCCACCCCCCCAACTCTGCTGTGACACCACCCCCAGCCCCACAACCCGCCCCCCAACTCTGCTGTGACAACACCCCCACCCCCACAACCCGCCCCCCCCCAACTCTGCTGTGACACCACCCCCAGCCCCACAACCCCCCAACTCTGCGGTGACACCACCCCCAGCCCCACAACCCACCCCCCCCCAACTCTGCTCTGACACCACCCCCAGCCCCACAACCCGCCCCCCAACTCTGCTGTGACAACACCCCCACCCCCACAACCCGCCCCCCCAACTCTGCTGTGACACCACCCCCAGCCCCACAACCCCCCAACTCTGCTGTGACACCACCCCCAGCCCCACAACCCCCCCAACTCTGCTGTGACCCCACCCTCAGCCCCACAACCCCCCCAACTCTGCTGTGACACCACCCCAGCCCCACAACCCCCCCAACTCTGCTGTGACCCCACCCTCAGCCCCACAACCCCCGCAACTCTGCTGTGACACCACCCCCAGCCCCACAACCCCCCCAACTCTGCTGTGACACCACCCCCAGCCCCACAACCCCCCAACTCTGCTGTGACACCACCCCCAGCCCCACAACCACCCAACTCTGCTGTGACACCACCCCCAGCCCCACAACCACCCAACTCTGCTGTGACACCACCCTCAGCCCCGCAACCCCCCCAACTCTGCTGTGACACCACCCTCAGCCCCGCAACCCCCCCAACTCTGCTGTGACACCACCCCCAGCCCCACAACCCCCCCAACTCTGCTGTGACACCACCCTCAGCCCCGCAACCCCCCCAACTCTGCTGTGACACCACCCTCAGCCCCGCAACCCCCCCAACTCTGCTGTGACACCACCCCAGCCCCACAACCCGCCCCCCCAACTCTGCTGTGACACCACCCCCAGCCCCACAACCCCCCCAACTCTGCTGTGACCCCACCCTCAGCCCCACAACCCCCCCAACTCTGCTGTGACACCACCCCAGCCCCACAACCCCCCCAACTCTGCTGTGACCCCACCCTCAGCCCCACAACCCCCCCAACTCTGCTGTGACCCCACCCTCAGCCCCACAACCCCGCAACTCTGCTGTGACACCACCCCCAGCCCCACAACCCCCCCAACTCTGCTGTGACACCACCCCCAGCCCCACAACCACCCAACTCTGCTGTGACACCACCCCCAGCCCCACAACCACCCAACTCTGCTGTGACACCACCCTCAGCCCCGCAACCCCCCCAACTCTGCTGTGACACCACCCTCAGCCCCGCAACCCCCCCAACTCTGCTGTGACACCACCCCCAGCCCCACAACCCCCCCAACTCTGCTGTGACACCACCCCCAGCCCCACAACCCCCACAACTCTGCTGTGACACCACCCCCAGCCCCACAACCCACCCCCCCAACTCTGCTGTGACACCACCCTCAGCCCCGCAACCCCCCCAACTCTGCTGTGACACCACCCTCAGCCCCGCAACACCCCCAACTCTGCTGTGACACCACCCCAGCCCCACAACCCGCCCCCCCAACTCTGCTGTGACACCACCCCCAGCCCCACAACCCCCCCAACTCTGCTGTGACACCACCTCCAACCCCACAGCCAGGAACAGAGTCCAGGCGCCCTGGCTCCTTCATTCTCCTCCCTGGAGCCCAGTTGCCCCAGGCCCGCGGCCAATGGAGCCCCCTCTCCGCCCAGCTCCTTCCCAAGCCAGCCTGGGGCCGGGCCCAGGCGTGTGACGGGGGTTGCTGTGTGGGAATGGCCGGGTGCGTGGGGCTGTGGAACTGTTTCCAGCGTCTCGGGCCCATCTGGAGCCCGGAGCGTAGGCCAGGGTCGCCGGGGAGTCCGCCGGGCTGCAGCCGCTATGGGTTTGTTCGGCTTCATCATGTGCCAGGGCCCTGAGCGGCTTCGGTGTGGGGCAGGGAGAAGGGAGAAACTGGATAGAGGAGGGATTGGGGGGGAGCAGAAAAGGGAGTGGGTGGTGAGGGGGGAGCAGGAGAGGGGAGGATTTGGATGGGGCAGGGAGTGTGTGGTTGGGGGGGGACGAGTGGGAGGAGAGGACTGGATGGAGAGGGGAGGGTGTGTAGGGACAGGGCAGAAAAGGGAGGTTTGTGAGCCAAAGGGTGCAGAAGAGGGGAGGGAGGGGGCAGAAAAGGAACTAAGTTGTGAGGGAAGAGGGAGCAGGAGGGGGAAGGATCTGGAAAGGGAGGGGAGGGGAGGGTGGAGGGACAGTAAAGGGAGTGAGTTGCCAGGGGAGGGGGCAGGAGAGGGGAGGATCTGGATGGGGGTGGAGGGGCAGTAAAGGGAGTGAGTTGCCAGGGGAGGGGGCAGGAGAGGGGAGGATCTGGATGGGGGTGGAGGGGCAGTAAAGGGAGTGAGTTGCCAGGGGAGGGGGCAGGAGAGGGGAGGATCTGGATGGGGGTGGAGGGGCAGTAAAGGGAGTGAGTTGCCAGGGGAGGGGGCAGGAGAGGGGAGGATCTGGATGGGGGTGGAGGGGCAGTAAAGGGAGTGAGTTGCCAGGGGAGGGGGCAGGAGAGGGGAGGATCTGGATGGGGGTGGAGGGGCAGTAAAGGGAGTGAGTTGCCAGGGGAGGGGGCAGGAGAGGGGAGGATCTGGATGGGAGTGGAGGGGCAGTAAAGGGAGTGAGTTGCCAGGGGAGGGGGCAGGAGAGGGGAGGATCTGGATGGGGGTGGAGGGGCAGTAAAGGGAGTGATTTGCCAGGGGAGGGGGCAGGAGAGGGGAGGATCTGGATGGGGGTGGAGGGGCAGTAAAGGGAGTGAGTTGCCAGGGGAGGGGGCAGGAGAGGGGAGGATCTGGATGGGGGTGGAGGGGCAGTAAAGGGAGTGAGTTGCCAGGGGAGGGAGCAGGGGAGGGGAGGATCTGGATGGGGGTGGAGGGGCAGTAAAGGGAGTGAGTTGCCAGGGGAGGGGGCAGGAGAGGGGAGGATCTGGATGGGAGGTGGAGGGGCAGTAAAGGGAGTGGGTTGTGAGGGGAGGGGGCAGGAGAGGGGAGGATCTGGATGGGGGTGGAGGGGCAGTAAAGGGAGTGAGTTACCAGGGGAGGGGGCAGGAGAGGGGAGGATCTGGATGGGGGTGGAGGGGCAGTAAAGGGAGTGAGTTGCCAGGGGAGGGGGCAGGAGAGGGGAGGATCTGGATGGGGGTGGAGGGGCAGTAAAGGGAGTGAGTTGCCAGGGGAGGGGGCAGGAGAGGGGAGGATCTGGATGGGGGTGGAGGGGCAGTAAAGGGAGTGAGTTGCCAGGGGAGGGGGCAGGAGAGGGGAGGATCTGGATGGGGGTGGAGGGGCAGTAAAGGGAGTGAGTTGCCTGGGGAGGGGGCAGGAGAGGGGAGGATCTGGATGGGGATGGAGGGGCAGTAAAGGGAGTGAGTTGCCAGGGGAGGGGGCAGGAGAGGGGAGGATCTGGATGGGGGTGGAGGGGCAGTAAAGGGAGTGAGTTGTGAGGGGAGGGGGCAGGAGAGGGGAGGATCTGGATGGGGGTGGAGGGGCAGTAAAGGGAGTGAGTTGCCAGGGGAGGGGGCAGGAGAGGGGAGGATCTGGATGGGGGTGGAGGGGCAGTAAAGGGAGTGAGTTGCCAGGGGAGGGGGCAGGAGAGGGGAGGATCTGGATGGGGATGGAGGGACAGTAAAGGGAGTGAGTTGCCAGGGGAGGGGGCAGGAGAGGGGAGGATCTGGATGGGAGGTGGAGGGGCAGTAAAGGGAGTGAGTTGCCTGGGGAGGGGGCAGGAGAGGGGAGGATCTGGATGGGGATGGAGGGACAGTAAAGGGAGTGAGTTGCCAGGGGAGGGGGCAGGAGAGGGGAGGATCTGGATGGGGGTGGAGGGGCAGTAAAGGGAGTGAGTTGCCAGGGGAGGGGGCAGGAGAGGGGAGGATCTGGATGGGGGTGGAGGGGCAGTAAAGGGAGTGAGTTGCCAGGGGAGGGGGCAGGAGAGGGGAGGATCTGGATGGGAGGTGGAGGGGCAGTAAAGGGAGTGAGTTGCCAGGGGAGGGGGCAGGAGAGGGGAGGATCTGGATGGGGGTGGAGGGGCAGTAAAGGGAGTGAGTTGCCAGGGGAGGGGGCAGGAGAGGGGAGGATCTGGATGGGGGTGGAGAGGCAGTAAAGGGAGTGGGTTGTGAGAGGACGGGGCAGGAGAGGGGAGGATCTGGATGGGGGTGGAGGGGCAGTAAAGGGAGTGAGTTGCCAGGGGAGGGGGCAGGAGAGGGGAGGATCTGGATGGGGGTGGAGGGGCAGTAAAGGGAGTGGGTTGTGAGAGGACGGGGCAGGAGAGGGGAGGATCTGGATGGGGATGGAGGGGCAGTAAAGGGAGTGAGTTGCCAGGGGAGGGGGCAGGAGAGGGGAGGATCTGGATGGGGGTGGAGGGGCAGTAAAGGGAGTGAGTTGCCAGGGGAGGGGGCAGGAGAGGGGAGGATCTGGATGGGGGTGGAGGGGCAGTAAAGGGAGTGAGTTGCCAGGGGAGGGGGCAGGAGAGGGGAGGATCTGGATGGGGATGGAGGGACAGTAAAGGGAGTGAGTTGCCAGGGGAGGGGGCAGGAGAGGGGAGGATCTGGATGGGGGTGGAGGGGCAGTAAAGGGAGTGAGTTGCCAGGGGAGGGGGCAGGAGAGGGGAGGATCTGGATGGGGGTGGAGGGGCAGTAAAGGGAGTGAGTTGCCAGGGGAGGGGGCAGGAGAGGGGAGGATCTGGATGGGAGGTGGAGGGGCAGTAAAGGGAGTGAGTTGCCAGGGGAGGGGGCAGGAGAGGGGAGGATCTGGATGGGGGTGGAGGGGCAGTAAAGGGAGTGAGTTGCCAGGGGAGGGGGCAGGAGAGGGGAGGATCTGGATGGGGGTGGAGAGGCAGTAAAGGGAGTGGGTTGTGAGAGGACGGGGCAGGAGAGGGGAGGATCTGGATGGGGGTGGAGGGGCAGTAAAGGGAGTGAGTTGCCAGGGGAGGGGGCAGGAGAGGGGAGGATCTGGATGGGGGTGGAGGGGCAGTAAAGGGAGTGGGTTGTGAGAGGACGGGGCAGGAGAGGGGAGGATCTGGATGGGGATGGAGGGGCAGTAAAGGGAGTGAGTTGCCAGGGGAGGGGGCAGGAGAGGGGAGGATCTGGATGGGGGTGGAGGGGCAGTAAAGGGAGTGGGTTGTGAGAGGACGGGGCAGGAGAGGGGAGGATCTGGATGGGGGTGGAGGGGCAGTAAAGGGAGTGAGTTGCCAGGGGAGGGGGCAGGAGAGGGGAGGATCTGGATGGGGGTGGAGGGGCAGTAAAGGGAGTGAGTTGCCAGGGGAGGGGGCAGGAGAGGGGAGGATCTGGATGGGGATGGAGGGGCAGTAAAGGGAGTGAGTTGCCAGGGGAGGGGGCAGGAGAGGGGAGGATCTGGATGGGGGTGGAGGGGCAGTAAAGGGAGTGAGTTACCAGGGGAGGGGGCAGGAGAGGGGAGGATCTGGATGGGAGGTGGAGGGGCAGTAAAGGGAGTGAGTTACCAGGGGAGGGGGCAGGAGAGGGGAGGATCTGGATGGGGGTGGAGGGGCAGTAAAGGGAGTGAGTTGCCAGGGGAGGGGGCAGGAGAGGGGAGGATCTGGATGGGGGTGGAGGGGCAGTAAAGGGAGTGAGTTGCCTGGGGAGGGGGCAGGAGAGGGGAGGATCTGGATGGGGATGGAGGGGCAGTAAAGGGAGTGAGTTGCCAGGGGAGGGGGCAGGAGAGGGGAGGATCTGGATGGGGGTGGAGGGGCAGTAAAGGGAGTGAGTTGGCAGGGGAGGGGGCAGGAGAGGGGAGGATCTGGATGGGGGTGGAGGGGCAGTAAAGGGAGTGGGTTGTGAGAGGACGGGGCAGGAGAGGGGAGGATCTGGATGGGGGTGGAGGGGCAGTAAAGGGAGTGAGTTGCCAGGGGAGGGGGCAGGAGAGGGGAGGATCTGGATGGGGGTGGAGGGGCAGTAAAGGGAGTGAGTTGCCAGGGGAGGGGGCAGGAGAGGGGAGGATCTGGATGGGGGTGGAGGGGCAGTAAAGGGAGTGAGTTGCCAGGGGAGGGGGCAGGAGAGGGGAGGATCTGGATGGGAGGTGGAGGGGCAGTAAAGGGAGTGAGTTGCCAGGGGAGGGGGCAGGAGAGGGGAGGATCTGGATGGGGGTGGAGGGGCAGTAAAGGGAGTGAGTTGGCAGGGGAGGGGGCAGGAGAGGGGAGGATCTGGATGGGGGTGGAGGGGCAGTAAAGGGAGTGAGTTGGCAGGGGAGGGGGCAGGAGAGGGGAGGATCTGGATGGGGGTGGAGGGGCAGTAAAGGGAGTGGGTTGTGAGAGGACGGGGCAGGAGAGGGGAGGATCTGGATGGGGGTGGAGGGGCAGTAAAGGGAGTGAGTTGCCAGGGGAGGGGGCAGGAGAGGGGAGGATCTGGATGGGGGTGGAGGGGCAGTAAAGGGAGTGAGTTGCCAGGGGAGGGGGCAGGAGAGGGGAGGATCTGGATGGGGGTGGAGGGGCAGTAAAGGGAGTGAGTTGCCAGGGGAGGGGGCAGGAGAGGGGAGGATCTGGATGGGAGGTGGAGGGGCAGTAAAGGGAGTGAGTTGCCAGGGGAGGGGGCAGGAGAGGGGAGGATCTGGATGGGGGTGGAGGGGCAGTAAAGGGAGTGAGTTGCCAGGGGAGGGGGCAGGAGAGGGGAGGATCTGGATGGGGGTGGAGGGGCAGTAAAGGGAGTGGGTTGTGAGAGGACGGGGCAGGAGAGGGGAGGGTGCGGGGGCAGGGAGGGTATGTGTAGAGGGGGGTGTTGGGGATGGAAGAGGCGGGAGGAGGGGCCACTGGGGAGATGTTTGCTAAATGGCCCCTACTCAAGTCCCTTGTTGGGGTGAGTTTTCCCAGCACACACAGAAGGCAGCCCCTGGTCCCTGGGGTTTCTTGGGTTGGGACAGGGTTGCCCTTACTCTCACATGGAACCGAGGACACTTAAGGGGGTCTGGGAGCCAGGACTCCTAGGCTCTCTCCCTGGCTCTGGGAAGGAAGTGGGGTCTAGGGGTCAGAGCAAGGGTCTATCAGACCCAGGGGTTCTCCTTCTGGCTGCAGAAGGGAGAGTTATTTAGTGGGTTGAGCTGGGCTCCCTGTTAATCCCACTACTGCCACCAGCTCCTGGTGAGGCAGCCCCATTCGCCAGGGCCTTGGTTTCCCCCTCTGCGAAAACTCAGTTAACAAGCTGAGCTGGGGACTGCTAGTCCGGAGAGGGCCTGTTTGAGAAAGAATGAGCACAATGTCACTGAAAACGCTGCTGTTTATTGACTGAAGGCAGGTTTTTTCCTCTTCCAAAATTACCTTTAATTTAAAAAACAGAATTAAAAGAACAAACCCGTTCAAACAAACTGCACCTACGATACAGGGGCCGTAAACCAACCCGCCAGAGTGGTGAGACGATAGCAAGTCCTAACCAGTGCCAATGTATTTACAAGAGGGCAAACTTCGCACGAAGCCAGAGGAAATAAAAGCTTAGGCCTTAATTTCAAGGTGCTTGTGACAGCCGGTGTAATCAGTGACGTGGTCAGAAAATAAGGAAGGCTCTGGTGGAGCCAAGGGGACTGCTGGCCGGAAGGACAGCGTGAACTTTCATGCGTGGTCACACGAGGCTCTCCAGCAATAGGGCTGGAGACAGGAAACACTGCGGATTCGAGGGTCCATCTAACAAGGCCTGATCTGGCTTCCTTCTGCTCTAACCAGCAACTGGAACATGCTCCTTCCCCAAAGCTGGGGGGAAGAACCCATGAAACCTGCTCCCAGGTCCCTCTGCTCTACCCACTGGATACCACTCCCTGCCCAGAGTGTAGAGCAGAACCTAGGAGGCCAGGTTTGCTCTGACCACTAGGGATAGCTTCCCTGAGCTGGGAAAAGAGCTCAGGCACTCGAGCGCCTGCTGCTATGCTCTCACCACTTGGCCACACTCCACCGAGGGTATTGACGACATTGGAGGGAGGGGCTCAGAGGAGCACAGGAGTGCCTGGTTAGCTTGATCCCTGGATCTCTCCTCCCTCCACTCCCAGCCCTTGGCACGTGCCACTCACCCTCACCCTCACTCACACACACACACACACACACACACACACACTCCCATGCCCACTAGCCTCCTTTGTCAGCCCTGTCCCCACAGCTCCAGAGGACCCATTTGCTTAGGGCAGCTCCGACCACCCTGTCAAAGGAGGGCAGGCCAAGCTGAGTGGGATTTCACTGGAAACTAGGAGGCCCTAACCACTGAGCTTCACTCTCTCACACCAGGAACCCCTTGCACTCTGCTCGATCACTCACCTGCCAGCCCTGCGTTCTCGGGGAACCAAGGGGCCCTGTGTTCTCGGGGAACTAAATTACGGTAATCAGTTGCGGTTGCTGGCCCAGTGCTTGTAATCTGGTTGCAGTTCGACTGTTTGTTTGACCCCCTTGTGAGGTGCCCACCTAGAAATGAGTAACTGTCATTGGTAAGCTGCTTGCTTCTCTCTCCCCCTCCCTCAGGGGTGCTTTGGCTTCCCCCATTTCCTCTACAGAAAGGCTCCTCCTACCTAAGCTAGAGATCCCCAAACTCCTGTGGGGTTTGCTCACCACGCAGGTTCCCAGCAGAACGACTGTGATGTGAAAGGGGGACAGGGAGGTGCTGAACGTGGGGGCATAGGAGGGTGGCAGCTTAAAGTGCTGTTAAACTAGCCCACGAGTCCAAGAGCCCATGGGGGTCCCAGCTTGGCGCTGCCGGGCAACCAGCCTGCTGAGTCCAGGGACAGAGAAGGGGTCAGCTTGGGAGTACTGATCAACCGGCCCTCTCAGCTGTGCTGTGTCTGTGTCCGTCTGGTTCCAGGGCGGGCAGAACCCAGTGCTGGGGGACACAGCTCCTGCAGGAGAGCTCCGTCGGGAGGGAATTGGCAGCAGAAAGAATGCAGCTCCACATGAGAGCACAAGCAGAATTATTAACCCCCCCCCATAAGAACCCTAATAAACGAGCATCCCCTGAGTAACGGGCAAATCTCCGGAGCCACGAGGCCACAGCGAGCCTGGGGAGAAGCCAGCGTGTGAGTGCCGGCCTGGGTGTTCCTGCCTGGTTTGCACTTTTGCTGTTTTCCCAGTTGCGGGTGTGTGCGGAGGGTCACTGGGGGCAGAGGAAAAGCAGTCGGTTGATTCGCTGGATCACTGGCAACAGGCAGGAAACCACCCAGCAAAGAGCAGGGCTGAGGGCAGCAGGGAGGGAAGTCGAGTCAGGAGAGGAGTGAGGATGAGGCTGGAAAAAAAAATACCATGAGGGCCAGCTGTAAAGCAGATAGGGAGGGAGGGAAAGGAAGGGCCAATTCCTGAGTCACCATCTGCAGCAGGACAAGACCCCACAGGAAGCCTCTGGAGTTAGGACACTTCTGTGTTGGCAAACAGCTAGCAGCATGGGGGGGGGGGGGGGGGGTCTTGCTGCTACCGTAATACATCTAATAGCCACAAATACATACAGTACCTAGCACCATGGGCTGGGGACCATGCTTGGGCAGCTGAATGTCACTGGAATAGACCTACTAGCAATAGCACCTGGCTCAGTGGGGTCCTGGACTATGACTGGGCTCTTGAGGGCTACCATAATAGACCTAATAGCAATCAAAACATGCAGTGCGGGCATGGGGGGGAGGGGCGCTCCTGGTCCTACCCTAATCAGACAGTCGTCCTGCATTGGAGTGATTCATTTGACAATCCTGCTGAGGGAGCCAGACGTGCCAATTGCTACCAGAGAGGAGACAGACCTAATGTGTGTGTGTGGGGGGGAGGAGGATCTTATCCCCCATCTACCCTGTGGGGTTCTTACCCCTCGCTCTTGCAGCACCTGGCATGAGAGCTGGGATGCCGGGCTAGATGGGCCTCGGCTCAGCTCCAGTCAGGTGCCTCCTGGGACATCGGTCAGGTCACAGGTCCACAAATGAAGAGGAGCTACACGAACAAGCTAAGGGCTGGAGAGACTCAGTCGATTCCACTAACTGAAGAGAAAGCTAAGGAGTCAGGTGATGTCGGGCTGTAAATGCTGCACTAGGTTGGGTTAAATCCCCAGAGACAGGTGAGCAAACAGCTGCCCTTCCTTCAGCTTTCCTCCAGGCAACTGCAAACCACAGCCACTCGGGAAGTCTCAAGACTTCAGTGGAGGGGGAAGTTAACAGCAGTGTTCCCTGTAAGCTGGGCACCTGGGCGGCTGCCCAGGAGAGTCAAATGCTGCCCAGCTGATTAGCAGAGCGCTCCCGGCCAGTAGCATGTTTCTACTGGTGGTGCATATCTACACATATCTCAGTGCACAGAACAAAATTCATTCTGCATATGGATGAAAAAATTAGAGGGAACATTGGCTGGCAGAGGTTTTGTGGCAAAGGCCTTGGAGATACAACACAAGGAGAGAGACAGGCAGAAAGACAGACAGATACAGGATGTGTGCTGCCACAGGTAAGGAAGTGATCTCCTGCTTTTTGGGTCCACCTGTGTTCAGGACAAAAGAACCTTGTAAGCCCTGTAATGGACAAGAAGAGCACTGACCAGCCCCCGGTGACTAAGGTGGTAAACTCAGGTAGCTAGCAAGGGTGTTGTCTGGGGCCGGAAGAGCCAATTGAGATAGAGTGTTGAAATTGGAAATGGATATAGATTCCTTGCCCGCTTTCTTTGTGGGAGAGATACAGAATGATTCAAACCCAGGCAGGACTACCATGCCTCCAGGGAATTTGGGGCATTGAAGTGGACTGAACCAAGAAAAGATTGGGAGTAAGTAAAGGGAAAAAGTGAATCTAGCCACAATCAGGGTATTTTCTTTATTTTGTGGTGTGGTTTGAACTGCTCTGTATGAATCTATGCCTCCCCATTTACCATCTAAGCATTGTTCCCAGAGATTTTTCTGTTTTGTTTTTCTTAGTTGCTCTATAACATCTAGCAACTCAGTATGCTGTATCAAGTTTGTCTTTTGTTTTGTAATAAAATTCATTTTTTAAGGTGATTTGACTCGTGTCTGGGAAGGTACGAGAGATCTGTCTGTGTGTGTCTGCTTGCCTCAGACTGAATGGTCGGCTACTAGAGACTGCAGCTTGTTTTCCTCTTCTCCCCCCCCCCCCAAGCTCTTCTGTGGCAGCAGAGCTTGAGGTACCCTGGGGGTGGGTTCAAGTGTTTGCCCTTGGTTTTAGAAATAACAATCACTTGATGATGGCAGCCATTCCTCCCTCCCCTCAAATCTGTGTATTGTGATTCTAGGGGAGGTTTTAGTAACCAATGCCTGTAGCGGCAAGGTATATTTCAAGTCTTTGTGGGCCCCCACATTCTGCACTCAGGTTATGTCTACACTGCGCCTGTTTGTTGCAAGAAATATGCAAACGAGGCTAAGTGTAGAACAGTGCTGAGCCTAATTTGCATAATTAACAAGGCTCCATTTTTGCACAAGAGGCTTTTGTGCAAAAACCCCCTCTTGTGCAAAAGCCGTTCTTCCTCATTTTTTCAGGAAGAACAGCTCTCATGCAAGAGGGGAGTTTTGCGCAAAAAGGAGCTGCGTAGATGGCTTCTTTTTGCGCAAAAGCCTCTTGTGCAAACACGGAGCCTCATTAATTATGCAAATGAGGCTTGGCGATATTCCATGCTTTGCCTCATTTGCATATTTTTGCGCCAAACAGGCGCAGTGTAGACATAGCCTCAGAGTGCCAGAGTGGGGAACAGCCCTGACAAGCCACTACAGATAAACAAAATCACATCAAAGGTGCCTGGCTCTATTCTCAATTTCTCCTCCCAGCTGGAAGCAGGACTCCAGCTTTGACTAGCCACCTGGGTCACAAAGGGCAATTGAACCTACCTGCTAGCAGAGGGCTTTGTAACGGAGCAAAGGCAGGATAAGGCCTAGCAGCAGGGAGTCGAAGTGAGACACATTCCGACTGGAAAGAGAGAGGGGCAGTCTGGTGGGGGAAGGGACTAGACTTGAGAAAAGTTCCCCAAGAGACCAGTTAGATTCTCTCTCTCAGAATCTTTACATCAAGATGGGAGGCCTCTCTCAAAATTGGCCATGACATCTTGGACAGGCAGTCCAAAGCTAGCATGGCTCCCAGCAGTCAGAGGAGAAAATGGTGAATCTCCGATGGACGAGAACATGCCGGCGGTAAAGCTAAAAACCTTCAGTTTTTCCAATGGTGGACTGTGAAATAATTTGTAGAAACATGGAGCTAAATGGTTCCATCTGCAAGATTGGCTATTAAATACCAGAGTCTCTCTAACTACCCGCTGCTTCAATTTAAAATCTCCTTATGCAATCCAGCTTTAGAAATGAAGCAGAAAAACTCATTGCAAAGAAACCAGAAATAGCTGTACCACTTTCTACAGAGCCAATCTTTATTTCATTAGTCTCACTTTAGAGCCAGCTCGTTCCTGCGTTCCCCTTTTAGGGGATTGCATCCCCCCACCCCCATGATTTCCCCATGTTCTGTTCAAGGAAAACAAGCAAGGACACAAACGTTCCAAGTAGTTTACTCCAAATCTCAACCCAGGATTGGAAGGATTTGACCCTAGAAGTGCAATACTTAAGCAAACTTGTTTGAATTTGTCAGAGATCATCTGGAATGTCACAGCAACACAGCTCCAGGGAAAGCAGGGAAGAAGCTGGTGGTTTTGAGTAAGAGGTTTTATGGCTGTAGGAAGGGGTAAGAGAGAGTTCTGGAGCAATTTAGACCATTTGCCACTCTAGAAACTAAAAGCTGGAGATCAGGGGTATCACTCCTCTGGTGTCAATTCCCAGCTGGTTCAAACAGGCATTACGCCAGTGATTTCAATGTGGGTCTGATACCAATGCTTTTAAAAGTTACAGGGAGTCCCCACTATAAGTCGCCCCAGTATACATCCGTTCCACACGAAAGTCATTGACATGTGTAGGAACTGATGCGTTATAAGTCCTCCCATTCCCTGCTATAAGTCGTGCGAAACACTCCCCTCAATTTGCTTAAATGGAAGTTGGCCATGGGAAAAAAATTCCCAGCTTTAAGTTGTTTCGCTATAAGTCCAAGTTTTTTAGAACGTATCTTGGACTTATAGTGAGGACCCCCTGTATACCCAACTGGCCCACTGCCATTGGTCTCAGCGTAAGCTGTGCTTAGACCTTGCAGAGATGAATTTGCCTGCCCCAATTCCAGCACACTCGACACATGCGCTCACCACTCTGTGCAACCCTGGGACCAACTCTCAGGACTGGGCTGAGGACACCCCTGTGTTTTCCTCCTAGCAAAAGCAACTTCCACTTCCTACACATTTTAGGTTGTGAGGACTAAACTGCACCAGATCCAGCTCAGCAGAGCAGTCTATATTAGGTGAATTACAGTAGTACCTGGACAGAGGTACGCACCAAGTAAACAACACCCCTGCTCCAGAGCCCACAACTGAAACAATTATTCTCCCCATGGGGGAAACTGAGGCACGAGGCAGCTTAATTTACGTGACCAATCACACGCGGAGTTTGTAGCAGAAGTAGGAATCCAACCCTTGGCCAACAGATCTAGCACCACATAAGTCACAATGGTTTTAAGAGGTCTAGCCCTCCGAGTTGGACCCCATCCTGCTTCACTGGGACACACAGCAGGGGTGGCTGGACAGCACTGGGAGAAAGACTCCCCCGCTCCTGCAGCCCTTGCTCTGCTGGGCAGCTTCAGGGAGACTGGCTGGTGCAAGGACTTTGGGTTTCACGCTTGAAAGGAGCAGGAAAATGGGTGTGCATGTTCACACTGCCCCCTGCTGGCTGGGCATGCATGTACATGCTCTGTGCATCTCCACACACATCCTGCCAGCTGTGTGTGTCCATATTGCCCGCCTGGCTCTGTCCACACTGCCCCCTGCAGGTTGGGCATGCGTATACCTGCTCTGTGCATCTCCACTGGCTCTGTATGCCCATACAAGCCCTTCTCCCTCACTGGCTCTGTGTACCCATACTGCCTTTCCCCCACCCCCCTCTGGCTGTGTCCATACTGTTCCCTGCTAGTTAGACACATGACATCCCCCTGCTGGCTAACATGTGCATGTCTCTACAGTCCCAGGCATGCTTAAGGATGTGCACGTATCCACACGACCCCCTGCTGACTAGGCTTGTGTGTGTCTTTTGATTGGAAACAACCCCACAACCGCTGCCCCCTGCTGGCTGAGGGTGGGAAGGACGTGTGTATATACACTGCCCCCTGCTGGCTGAGGGTGGGAAGGACGTGTGTATATACACTGCCCCCTGCTGGCTGAGGGTGGGAAGGACGTGTGTATATACACTGCCCCCTGCTGGCTGAGGGTGGGAAGGACGTGTGTGTATATACACTGCCCCCTGCTGGCTGAGGGTGGGAAGGACGTGTGTGTATACACTGCCCCCTGCTGGCTGAGGGTGGAAAGGACGTGTGTATATACACTGCCCCCTGCTGGCTGAGGGTGGGAAGGACGTGTGTATATACACTGCCCCCTGCTGGCTGAGGGTGGGAAGGACGTGTGTATATACACTGCCCCCTGCTGGCTGAGGGTGGGAAAGACGTGAGTATATGCATTGCGCCTTGCTGGCCAGGGGTAGGAACACATGTGCCTGATCCTCTTTACAATCACCCATGCTGTTCACTTTGGGCCCCACTGAGGCCCAACCAGCTGAGGAAGGAGCCAGGCAGTGAAAACCACCAAAAGGCAGAGCGGAAAGCAGCCTGCCTCATAAAGGGCCTGGCAGGGCGGAGTGTGCTTTGTCCGGGGCACCAGAGCCACCTGGCAGGGACCCACACAGCCAGCTGGGGTGGCTTGGCTTTTACAGACAGAAGCCCCACAGATCCCTCCTGGCCTGGGGGGGCTAGAGACACTTGTTTAATTGCACAGACAGATCTCAAGTTCAGATGTCCCTAATTCACCCCCTGCGCCTCTTAACACCACCCAGGAGCATCCTCAACGGGCCAGACCCCAGCTGTGGATCCGATCCCATCCCTGCCTACCCCTGTGGGACAGTGACAATTTATCCCCCCCCCCCCGTACCATCCAATGCCAGAACCATATTACCATTGGTCCCCAGGTGCGCAGAGCTGTAAGCCCCACCCCCTCGGGCTGTCACGTTTTCTGCTGGGTCTCTAAGGTGCTGCTGTTAATCCGCCTGGCGCTGTGCAGCCCGGGCCCTGCCAGCAGTGGGTGGGTGAGGCTGACCTGAGCGTTGCTGAAGGAGGCGATCCGGCCGCTGCCCCCGATCTGGATGTTGACGGTGGTGGAGTAGCTGGCCCGATGGGGGCCCGTGTCCCGACCCAAGTCCGCTCTCACTTTGGGGCAATCCTCTGGCGAGCCCGGTGCCCCCGGGCCACCCTCCTGGCTGGCATACCTGGATCGCAAGTCGGGGACAGCTGGCCACTTGATGCCCTCCAGTTCATCAGGGCTGAGGATGGGGGAGTCACTAGGGGGCACTCCAGAGCAGCACCCCACCCTGTCGCCCTCCCCAGGGGACAGGGGGCTCTCAGGGTGCTCCTTTGCCCTCCTGCCTGGCTGAGGTAATGAGGCACAGGGGTGGGAGGTGGGCGGCAGAGGGGAGGAGCGGCGGGGGGCGAAAGGCTGGGCTGGGATGTGCACAGGGGTGAAGGAGTAAGGCCGTGGGGGGGCACAGCTGGCTACCCCTCCTGCAGGGCGCTGGCTGGAGGGAGGGGGAGAGCACACCCGTGGGCAGGCCGGCGCTGGAGACTGGACCCTAGAGCTGGGCTCTGAGGCAGAGAAGGGGGCTGGCTGCTTGGCCCTGGGGGCCGGACATGTCCCCAAGAGACGGTCAAAGGCCAGCAGCATGGCTGTGGGCTCCCTGGGCCAGCTGGCCTCGTGGCAAAAGGCTGGGGGACAGGGTGAGCTGGGAAAACCACGGGCAGCGGGACAGGTGCGGAGCGGGGAAGGGTCCCGCTGGCGGCTACAACGGACCCAGGTGTTGGTCTCCTCTTGGGGGAATGGAGCAGACTGGGGTGCTGGGGCTCTGGAGCCTACGGAGCCAGGAGGCAACCTCGGGATGGCTGAGCAGGGAGGCAGAGGCCTGGTGGGGGCGGGGGTGTCTGCCAGCGGAGGCTGGGTGCCAGAGGGCTCCAGGGGGGCACCATGTCTCTTGGCCAGGCTCTGGCTGATGCAGGAGGCGGCGAGGTACCTGGAGATGGCTGCGGCACTGGACGAGAGGCGCCGGTGTGCCGGGGAGGGCTGCAGGCGTAGCAGAGCCGGCACGGGGCTACGATCCAGGCCAGAGCTGGGCGGAGAAGTGGGAGCCGGCTGGGCCACGGAGGGGCCGGCCCGGGCAGCTGCATCCACGGGCAGCTTGGGGGATGGGTGTGCCACGCTCGTGGCCCGGGAAGGCAGCCGGGGACCACGGCACGGAGGGGCCGCTGGGGACAGGAAGCTGCTGTGGCGCAGAGATGGGGATCCTGCAGGAACAGAGGGAGCAGGCAGCGGCTTGCCATGCTCTGGTGCTGCCAGTGGACTGGCGCCCGGGCCGGGAGGCAGGGACACCTCTCCTGTCCCACAGCTGACGGGCCTTGACAGCCGCTGGGGGAGCTGCTCCTCGGTGCCCAGTGGCCAATCCCTGCCCAAACCCAGGGCCCGCTCCTCTGCCAGGATGGAGGGGCCCGCCCCCAGCAGGTCGGGCTCCGCGAACAGGCCGGCGCACACGCCAGAGGCGCCCGAGGGTGCAAGCTGCTGTTCTGCCCCGGGGCTGGAGGAGGCAACCGGGAGCGCCCCAGCATCCGCGGAAACCTCCCCAGCGACCATCTCGCCCTGTCGCCCGCAAGCCGCTGCCCCCTCCAGCCCAGCTCGGCAGCCTGGCACCGAGGGGCCCTGGGCCCCCTCAAAGTCCAAGGCTTCAAGCACCATGCCAGTTCCACTGGCAGCTTCGGCAGCAGGTGGGGGAGAGCGGCCCATGCTGGGACCAGCCCCAGCCAGGTCTCCTGGGGCTGGGGGGTCCTTGCTGAGCTTTGGGGGGCGCTCCCCTGGCGATTCCACCAGTGGGGGGGGAGGCGGAATAGCCGCTGGGGAGTCTGGGCTGGGGAGCTCCCGGTCGGTGGGTTCCGGATCCTCTGTGGAGAGCGAAGCCAGGGGCTGAGGAGCCAGCAAAGGCGGAGGCCGGTCACTGCGCAGATCCAGAGCATTGTCTCGGGCGGCAGCCACCAGTGGTACGTTCTCCTGGACGCAGTTCACGTGCAAGGGGGGCTCGCGGATGAGCACATGGCCGTAGATCCGGGGCTCGCCTGGGGGAGAGACGGGCAGAGGGGTCACCGGAGAGAGCAGCTCTTGGTTGGCCTAAGTCCCCTTTTCCTCTCCGGAGCTGTGTGGCCTAGTGGGTAGCGCGACAGCGTTCGCTTCAGGAGACCCCAGTTCTAGTCCTTGTATTGTGGCGGGGTGACCGGGGGCAAGCCCCGTGCCTCAGTTCCCCCCGTGAAAGGGGCACGCTGGGCCCCACGCCGTTGTGATGCAGACAAACAAGGGCTTTTTACTAGTCACTCGCCGGCTGCAGGGCTGAGCGCGTGGGCCCCCAGAGCCAGGGGGCAGGACCCAACAGGGCAGAGCCCGGGGTGAGACCACCCAGCCGGCGTGAACAGGCATTAGGAACCACAGAGGTCAAAGGAAGGGGGCTGAGTCCCCTTGCATGGGGCTATTACTCCAAGGAGAGCGCCCGCCACGCCCGCTGGGGGTCTGACCTTATAAACTGACCCGGAGCTGTTCCCTCCGCCTGTCGTGGGAGCAAGGCCTGGGGATGCTGCGGAATCCAAGCCTTTGTTCTGCCTTCCCTAGACATGCGGGAGCAGCAGCCCGCAAGGGTTACAACAGCCTCCCCCCTAAGAAAAATGCCAGCTCTCTTCGGACCCTCGCTGACCTGACTCCGTGTGCGCCCATGAGATGCTGCCTGCGAACAGCTGATGTGTGGCAGGCTGCAGGCGAGCTGGGACTGGAATGGGACATGGCCCCCTCACAGTCGCTAGGAGGTGCTGGCCTGAACCCAGCCTGTTGCTACTGGCCACCGGCCCCTGCAGGGAGAACCATCCTTGTGCTTAATCCCTGCAGATCTTAAAGTGCTTTACCCAGGAGGGGCAGTACCACTTCTCCCCTCTTCCTGTTAGGGAAACTGAGGCCCTGGACACAGCCCTGACCTGGCCAATGGCAGAGCAAGGACTAGGACACAGATCTCCCAGGGCCACCAGGAAACCTGCCTCTCAGACTGAGTCGCTCCTTGCCATCTCACCTGGCACCACCCCAGGGACCCCAAGGCCAAGCTTTTGTTTCATCTCCCACCCTTTGGAGTGTGGAGAAAAGCGCCGGAGGCTGCCAGAAGCCAGACTCAGTTGCTGCGAGAGAAGGGGGGCCTGCTTTCTAGTCCATTTAGAGGGTCGGTGTTGACTCTGGACCCTAATGACAACACTTTCCCTTGCCAGCACTGGGCGCTTGTGAGTGGCCAGGAGCTTTGACAGAGAAACAACCAGTTAATGTCGGCAGAGCTCAGGGGAAGCAGCTCTCCCCTCCCACCACTCTGGAGGCTCAGAAATGTCCCAGTGGCAGCCTCAGGCGTCACTCGTCAGCATACTAGTCCCATCCAGTGGGACACCTGGCTAGAATCCAAGGATGAAATAGGCTACGGAGGCAAGGGGAAGGTAGGTGGGTGTGGTACCCCTTAGGGTCACCCACAGAGCAGACCAGGGACATACACTAGTGCAAATATCTACCCAGCCGAAGCCGGGGACAAGGCCTCCAGTCTCTCTCCACTCCCTCCATCACTCCCCCAAGCCTGCTCTTGGCCTGCAAACCCTTCTCCAGCTGCCTCCACCGCTCCTTCCAGATGTCCCCCCCCAGCACAGCTTTGCTCAGGCTTCGAACTCCCATCTCTCTGGGCGGCTCAGGGACCCCGCTCCACCTGCTATTTAGCTCGGGGCTGGCATGGTGGCTCTGGCGCACCATTCAGCCTGCTGCGGGGTCCAGGCTACGGATGCTGAATTGCATTTCATCAACTAATCGACGGCATTTCCATTGACTAGTCGCTAAGCAGGAGCTAACCCCACCGGCAGGCTCTTAATCCATTTAAAAGGCTGAAGTGCAGCAGGGGAGACCAGGCGCGAGCTGGGACAGCTGATTCTTGGCTCACGCCTGATCCCCCTGCTGCGCTTCCACTTTGTAAATGGATCAAGTCCCTGCCAGCTCCTAAGAAATGTAAAAGGCAGAAGTGCAGCGTCTGGCACAGGGCGTGAGCCAGGAATCAGGAATTCCTGGCCTGCGCCCGGACCCGCACTATGCCCCTGCCCCCTGCGGAGACGGTGCTCGGGGGGAATCGGCTTTTTAGAGACTAGTCGAGTCGCTACTTGACTATGCGATAAGCTCGACTAGTCGCTGACATCCCCAGTCCAAGCACCCAGGGACAGAAGCCAGGCATCCAGATACACAGAGTGAGGGGGCAGGGAAGGCCAGTGGCCAGGGAACGGGGACAAGAAGTCAGTGCCTGGATCCTGCCCCGATCTGGACTGTTAGCCCACTGCCCTGGCATCCAGCAGGCTGATTCAGGAGGGGGGATGGGTCACGGAGCTGTTCCTCTCCAGGGGGCAGGTTTGATCCAGCCATGGGGGGTGAGCTGGCTGGCTCAGGGGGTGGGGAATGGCACAGGGGCAATGGGGGAGGTAGAGCCATGCACACCGCCTGGCATGAGATGGGGTTTTCTGACCCCTGGAGCTGCTCCAGCCATGCCACAGCAGGGGCCCCTACCCACCCAGCCAGAGGCCCTGGAACTCACAGCGAGGGAGGAGGGGTCCTGGCATCTCCTCCCACACGCTTTCCAGGGCGCCCGTCCTGCTGTTTGCCGGGCGGCGCGGCCCGTCCTGCACCCTCCGGGGCATCTTGGCCCGGCCAATCTTCTCGCTGTACATCCGCGCCAGGGCCTGCACCTTGCTCAGGATCCGCTCCGAGTTCTCCAGCACGCAGGGGGCGCTATCCTCATACAGCCCCGGCGGGGGGGTGTAGCCGGCAGGCGGGGCCGTGTCAGCACGAGGGACCCCATTGCTGTGGGGAGGCCGGGGCACGGTGGCCAGATCCGACTCCTCCACGATTCGCAGGGGCTCCAGGAACGGTGCAGGCTCACGGACGGCGGGCCGCCCTTTGCTGCCCCACTTCCTGCGGGGGGCACCAGCTCCCAGGGCATCCACGACCCCCCGCTCTTTCTCCCGCCAGGCCTGCCGGATCTCCGCGCATGACTTGTACTCTGGCTCCTGACTGGCGGGGGGCGGAGCAGCAGGGCTGGCGGGCTGGCCCCTCCCCTTCTCCTCCTCCTGGTTGGCGCCAGCGCCACTATCTTGGTGAATGAGTTGACCTTCCTCCTTCCCAGCATCCTCTGTGCTGGTGCCTTGGAAGGCTGGATTGATAGGCTCGTCCTGCCCCTTCCCAGCATCCTCTGGGTTGGCACCAGGTTGAGTGCTATGGTCGATGGATTGACCCTGCCCCTTCCCAGCATCCTCTTGGTCGGTACCAAGTTGAGTGCCTTGGTCAAAGATCTGGCCCTGCCCCTTCCCAGCATCCTCTTGGTTGGTGTCATGAACGCCTGGGTTGATAGACTGGCCTTGTCCCTTCCCAGCATCCTCTTGGCTGGCGCCAAGTTGCGTGCCTTGGTCAAAGATCTCGCTCTGCCCCAGCTCGGAATCATATTGGTCAAGAACCTGGCCCCACCTCCTCCGAGCATCCTCCTGGCGGGCAGGCCGGGCCTTGGCCCACCGAGCCTTGCCTCCCTCATTGTCCATGGCGGTGCCCTCCTGCTGGGGGAGGCGGCTGAGGTGGAGCACGGATTCCCGCACCACGCCAGCTGGGACGGAGAGGGCACCCTCGCGAGCTGGGGGGTCTGGGGCAGCCTCGCCCGCCTCATAGTAGCCCTTGATCTTCTCGATCAGCAGCCGGTCGTCGCGGGTCAGTGTGGAATCCCACGTGGTCCCACCCGCTGGGCTGCAGGGGCGTGGGCCCAGCCCCACCGACCCAGCCCTGCACGGGGGGCACGCCCCTTTGGCAGTAGCGGGCTGCCCGCTGGATGCCTCACGCCCTGCACGGAGCACATTACTCCATGCCAGGACCTGCGGCTGGCAGTCAGCCTCCTCTGCACCCGGGTCTTCGAGGGGACAGAGAGGGGAAAGGCCCAGCTCCTCTGATTCACTGCTGGGGGGCCGACACAGGGCAGGGGGTTGCATTATTCTGAGGCTGCCACAGGAGGGCTCTTCTGACCCAGCTGCGTCTCCCTCTGGAACCTCACTTCCCTCCGCCAGTTCTTCCGGCCTGGCTGGGTTCAGGGGCAGATCCTGGGGATCAAAGCAGACAACAGCAGCATTAGAGCCGGGCTTGGGGGGGATGTCCCAACAAAGGATTTTTCCATCAGAAAACGCCAACTCGCCGACACCGGACCAGGTGGTGGGGAATGGAGGAATTTCTCCCCTCCAGGGACACCTGGGGTATGTCTAGACTGCAACCCTGTCGGCAGAGGGATGCAGATTAGGCAGGTCGATATTGCAAATAAGGCAGGGATTTAAATATCCTGTGCCTAATTTGCATAAAAATGGCCGCTGCGTTTGATGACTCAGCGTTTTGCCGACTCGGCACTTTGTCGTCAAAAAGCGGCAGTCTAGAGGGGGATCTGTCGAGAACGAAAGCGTTTTTCGACAGATCCCTTATGCCTCCTGCAAGGAGGTTTACAGGATCTGTCGAAAAAGGCTTTCTTTCTCGACAGCTCCCCCTCTAGACTGCCGCTTTTTGCCGACAAACTGATGAGTCAGCAAAATGCAGCAGCCATTTTTATGCAAATTAGGCATGGCATATTTAAATCCCTGCCTCATTTGCAATGTCGACCTGCCTAATCTGCATCCCTCTGCCGACAGGGCTGCAGTCTAGACATACCCCTGGGGAAAAACTTGTTATAGTTTATACATGAAAAAATCCAGCTGATCGGTTCAAACCGGCTCTTCACTGAGAAAGTGAAGCTCAGTGCCAAGGCAGGAGAGCGAGACAAATAAATAACAACCCAGATAAGCAGCTCTCCCGAAATGGGTGAGTCCTTGCGCGTGCTCTTTGTGTACGTGCAACAAAGGGCTACCTGGCTGGGCAGCTCTTGACAAAACCGCCCCAAACGGTGACAGCGCTTCCGGAGAGCAAACGCATCGAAAGCAAAATGAAACGTTTCCATCAAGCAGAACGGAAACCCGTTTCCGACTGGGGACACTCGTAGGGGGTTTGATTCCGTGCCTCCCTTCGGGAAGGGGAACTGTTTGGATTTCTCGAACGTGTTGACAAGATGAGCTGTTTCCTATCCGGGTCTAGCAAGGGCTCTGCAGCCAGCTGTCGCAATCATTGAGGTTTAACTTAATCATCACGGGGCTCCCGGAACCATGCGCTTCCGGAGAATCCCAGCCACGACTCATAGACCAAAATGAAGTTTCTGGTTGCCCAGAAAAGGGTGAAAAACATGCAGCAGAAAAACCCTTTGACCTCAGGATTTCTCAGCAAAACTCGCGCTGGGCTGATGGCTGATGGTTCTGCGCCGGCAGAGCCGGGGTAGAATTTTCACAAGCCCTGACGCAGTTTCAGATCTCAAGTCCCATTGAGGGACGGGGGTAGACTCAGACTCTGAAAGGCCCGGCTGCCTGGCTGCTTTTGAATATGGGGGTTTTGCTCTTAAGTCAGGTGCTTTCGGCAGTGTTCCAGGTAGGCACATAAAAGACTGGCTCCCACCCCCCCCCTCCTGCTCTACCCACTAGACCCTACTCCCTTCCAGGAACCCAGGAGTCCTGGCTCCCAGCCCAGTGCCCCATCCACTAGCCAATGTCACCTCCTTCTCTCCCACTGTGCCCCTGCTCCGCATGTACCTGCTCTGGCTGAGGAGCTGGGCTGCCAGGGCGCTGCACCTCGGCTGTGCCCAGATCCCTGCTCAGCCCCCTCTGGCTGAGCAGCTCCAGGATCTCTTCGGTGATGGACAGCGGCTCCGGGGCCAGGCAGAACGGGGGCGACTCAGCCTCCTCGCCGGGGTCAGACTCCTCAGCCTCCGCCATGCTGGAGGCCAGAGTGCAGGCGCTGCCCGAGGACACCATGGGCGGTGGGGTGGGGAACAGCTCCCCCTCACTGCCCGCGTGCTGCAAAAGGAACAAGGGTGGTCGCCACACCATGAACCCCCCAAGTCCTCCCTCCACACAGGCTCCCCAGACCGGGCACGGGCTAGGGAGGAAGGAGCACCTGTTTTAACCCCCCCGCCCCAGAGCTGGGGAGAGAACCCAGGAGTCCAGGCTCCCAGCATCCCCCCCCCCCCCAACCTCTAAACCTCCCTTCCTTCCCAGAGCTGGGGAGAGAACCCAGGAGCCCCGGCTCCCAGCCTCCCGCTGGCCACACTCCAACACACCTAGCAACTCCCTGCCCCCAGACCAAGGTCCCTTCCTTCCCAGAGCTGGGGAGAGAACCCAGGAGCCCCGGCTCCCAGCCTCCCCCCGGCCACACTCCAACCACTAAATCTCCCTTCCTTCCCAGAGCTGGGGAGAGAACCCAGGAGCCCCGGCTCCCAGCCTCCCTCCCCCTCTACTCTAACCACTAAACCTCCCTTCCTTCCCACAGCTGGGGAGAGAACCCAGGAGTCCCGGCTCCCAGCATCCCTCCCCCCTACTCTAACCACTAAACCTCCCTTCCTTCCCACAGCTGGGGAGAGAACCCAGGAGTCCCGGCTCCCAGCATCCCCCCCCCCCCACTCTAACCACTAAACCTCCCTTCCTTCCCACAGCTGGGGAGAGAACCCAGGAGTCCCGGCTCCCAGCATCCCCCCCCCCCACTCTAACCACTAAACCTCCCTTCCTTCCCACAGCTGGGGAGAGAACCCTGGAGTCCTGATTCTGACTCTCCCCCCCAACCACTAGACCCCACTCCCCTCTCAGAGGAAAGTCCTAGCTCTAGTACCCCCGTCCCCTCCCCGAGCTGGGAGCACAACGCACACCTAGCAACTCCCTGCCCCCAGTCCAAGGCCCATTAGGCAGCAACAAAATGCCAACTGGGGAAGGGAAAGCCCAGAACACGCTGGCCTCTTACCTTCAATTTGGGGGTGGCTGGGAGCCCCCGACAGCGACCTTAGCACGGAAGGAGAAAGACAAACCCAGCATTAGACACCTGAGCAGCTGGCCCCAATCTCAACCAGCACAGACCCAACGGGCCAGCCCCACCTGGGCCGGAGCACCTGCCACTTAGGAACACAGAATTTTCCAACTGGATCCGATGGGCCCATCTGCCCCGGCATCCTGCCTGCACCAGAGGAAAGGGCAAGACGCTCTGGGAAGGCTGAGATCCCAAACTCAGGACTGGACAAGGCAGCCCTATGGGCACCGCAACCGGCTGGGATGCAAGGGGGCTAGAGGGTCAGGATTGAGGGGTACCAGGAGGCTGTGGGAGACCCCCGGCCTGGCAGTGAATGGAAACCGACGGGGGAGGGGCAGGTACGTACCATTTTGCACTCCCATCTGGCTCAGCTCAGTGCCTGGCTCTGGGGGCAAAGGAGGAAGCGTTAGCTGAAGCCCCCGGGAGGAAAAGGCTGTTTGGGTTCCACCCTGCCAGGGAGGACTGAGGCTTCTTAGCTTGCCCAGGGTGCTCCCCTGTAATCACCCACCCCAGCAGGCAGAATGAGAGCCAGGGAAACTGAGGCAAAAAGAGGGGAAGAGACTTGTACAACATCACACAGGGCGTCTTTGGCAGGGAACCCAGGAGTCCTGATCCTGTTGTTTTCTGCTCTAACCACTAGGCCCCATTCCCCTCCCAAAGATGGGACAAGAAGCCAGGTGTCCTGGCTCCCAGCTCCCCTGCTCTCACCACTAGATCCTGCTCCCCCCCCCCCCAGAGCTGGGAGCCAGGACTCCTGGGTTCTCTCCAGTGGCTAGAGCAGCAGGGCTGGGTTCTCTCCCCAGATCAATCCTTGCCCAGAGCCCACTGTCGGAAAAGCCCCGTTTGTGCCAGTCAGGAGGTGCCCCCTCACCCCTGCCCCCGCAGCAACAGGGGGGCACACTCCTCTCCTGCCCTCACATGCTGGCTGCAGGGCACTCACCGGACTTCCTGCGGCCACGGCGGGACTGGGGGGTGCTGTCCAGCTGCAGGACCGGGCAGCTTTTGCCAGCTCTCTCTGGGCTGCATATGAATTCAGGCGGCTCTGAAATGGCACAGGAGAGTGTGGGTGGGGGAGGAATCCTGCCCCGGCTGGGGAGGGGGCAAACGAGCCGCCGTAGGAGGATCAGGTTCTCCCACACTCTGATTAGACCCTGATCCGGTCCCTGGCTCCCACCCACTGGCGTTACCCCCTCGGCAGCAGGGACCCAAACGGACGCCCCGGCTCGGCTCGGCTCAGCCGGCCTGGCGTGTGGCTGGGACCCCCATCTCCCACTGCAGGAGCTGCTGCACCCCGCTTTCCCTGGGTCCTGGGTACCTGACTGCCGCCTGCCACGGTAGTAGCCCCTGGCATCATCCATCCGTGGAGAGGGGGCTGGAGTCTTCAGGGGCTCCGGGATGCAGTGGATCTCCGGGGAGCCTGGGACAGATGAGGGGTTGAAGTCTGCCCCCCAGACACTGCCGATGCTACAGACCGCAGCAAACCGGGCAGTTGGCGGGCCCAATGTTCTACATACATCCTGGGCAGCCCCCACCCCACCGTCCACCCAGCCCCTCCCTCTTCCATTTCCTCCCCCCCCCCCCCCCCCCAGGCCTCTCACTCAGCAAAGGCCACCAGAGATTGGGGGCTAGGAGTCAGGACCCCGGGTTCTATCCCCAGCTCTGGGTGGGCAGTGCAGGCTAGCAGTGAGAGCAGGGGGGGCTGGGTGCAGAGCTGCTCACTTACTTTGGAAATTGTTTTCCAGCAGCACTTGCTTGGCCTGTAACAAAAGGAAAAGGGTGTTACACCCCTGGCTGCAGTGCACGGCGCCCCCTGCAGGGCTAAGAGAGACGCTTAACGTCCAGGGGCCATTATACCCCTGGCTGCAGCTCACAGCGCCCCCTGCAGGACTCAGAGAGACACATAACGTCCAGGGGCCATTACACCCCTGGCTGCAGCTCAGAGCGCCCCCTGCAGGGCTAAGAGAGACACATAATGTCCAGGGGCCATTACACCCCTGGCTGCAGCTCAGAGCGCCCCCTGCAGGGCTAAGAGAGACACATAACGTCCAGGGGCCATTACACCCCTGGTTGTAGCGCACAGCACCCCCTGCAGGGCTAAGAAAGGCGCACACCCTCCAGGGGCCATAACACCCCTAGCTGCAGCGCACGGCGCCCCCTGCAGGGCTAAGAGAGACACATAACGTCCAGGGGCCATTACACCCTGGCTGCAGCGCACGGCGCCCCCTGCAGGGCTAAGAGAAACACATAACGTCCAGGGGCCATTACACCCTGGCTGCAGCTCACAGCGCCCCCTGCAGGGCTAAGAGAAACATATAACGTCCAGGGGCCATTACACCCCTGGCTGCAGCGCACGGCGCCCCCTGCAGGGCTAAGAGAGACACATAACATCCAGGGGCCATTACACCCTGGCTGCAGCTCACAGTGCCCCCTGCAGGGCTAAGAGGGGAGCACAGCCTGCAAGGCCCCACCCCTCATTGGCTTCTGGGAGGGGCGCTAACACCAGCTGAGGGAGGCTGCCAGAGCCAGTGGCTCCATTCAGAACAGGAGCGAGGCCCCACAGAGACCCCTTCGCAGCGCCCTTCCCCTGCTCACCTTCTGAGGGATAGACGCGGGGTGGTTCTCAACAATCAGGCGCTTCAGGTAATGGATCCACAGCCGCTTCTCCTCCTGGTTCCTGGCCTGCAGAGGGGACAGGGAAGTAACACCCACAGCTGAGATGCAGCCACCTCTGGGGTGGGGCGCAGGAGCTGATGATACAAGGGCTTCTCGCCCAGCGCGGAGATGCACAGGGAGTGAGGAAGGTGCCGAGAGGAAACCAATCTGGCTTTTAGCCAGAGGATCTTTAGCAGCTGCAACTAGGCAGGATCTCAGCTGTGTCTGTCCAGCAAAAGGAAAATGCGCCCGAACTCAACCCTGGGGCAGTGGGGAGAACACCCCCTCCTGAGCCGCCCGCCCTACTCCCTGCAGTCTAGCAAGGGGGTTGCACTATGAGGGCAGAGACCCTCCCCCCACAACACAGCGCCCCCGTGCCGCACTGGGGTCAACACTCACTGCAATTGCAGAGTCCCCCTAACCCCACTGCACAGCACCCCCCAGCGCCACCGCTTGGACGCCAGCAGTCGGAGGGGAGTGGACACATCAGCCCTTTGCCTGCCGCCCCTTGGGGGGTTCTCGCTTGGCCCCCTCCCGCACCCTGGCGGCTGTGCTCACCTGCACCACGTGCTGCTGCTTGGGGATGGTGAGGTCCGAGATCCTAAAGCTGAGCGGGTCCTTGGTGCTCTCCGACAGGGCCAGGTTACAGCACTGCAGGGGAGGGAGAGCATGGTGTGGCCCTTCCCCCTCTGGCTGCTGGCCCCTCCGGGGGCCCCGAGTGCCCTGGAAGGAGCTGGGGAGAACCGGTGGGGAGGGGGACTGCCCAGGGACAGGGTGCCCCTCGATGGGGGCCACAGCCCCCATGGGTGGAGGGCGAAAGCTGGCAAAGGGGAAGACAGGCCCCCCCGTAGTGGATTGGGGTGCCCCTCCCCTGCCTACCTCCCCCCAAGGATAAGACGCCCACCTCAAGTGCAGGGCATGGGGGTGTCCCCCTCCCATTGGACTGGGGCACCCCTCCCCATGACTCACCCCCTCCCCATAGGGAGCCCCCTTCCTCACCTGCCCCACCGAGAAGAGAGTGAGCCCTGTCCATACTCCCCACGGAACAGGGGCCGTCCCTCCACCTACTCACCTCCCAATAGGCAGGGAGCCCCCTTCCACCTGCCTGGCCCCCTGGGATGGGACTGCCCCTCCGCCCAATGAATAGGTAGCCCCCCCGCCGAGAAGGGCCCCCCCTTACGAAGATGTGGCTCTTGTAGGCGAAGGCCGGCCCGCGGCGCTTGGCAACCAGGAGCATCTTGCTGAAGAGGAAGAAGGCGCGTTCCCGCCGCACCCGCTGCACCCGGAACTGCCCCTCCAGCACCAGCTCCCCGAAGGCCTGGAGCTCCGGCCCCATCCAGCCCTCCAGCAGCCCCTGCAGCTCCTGGGGGAACATGGCTGCAGATCAGACTCCGCACGGGTCAGGATGAGGAAGGGGAAGGGGGCCCACCTAGGGGGCAGAAGCCAGCTGAGAGCTGGGGGGGGGGCAGGACTGGGAGGGGGGCTCTCCGTTTCTCCTAGTGAGGGAAGGGGCTTAGGCAGGCAGGTGGGGGCCCAGCCAAGAAAGGGCAAGGAGATGGGGAAGACCAGTTGGGGTTGGCCAAGGGGGTCTCACCTGGGGACCTGGCCTAGAGGGGTACAGCTTGGGGCTTGTCTTTGGGTCCCCATCTGGGGTCTGATGGGGGGAGACCTAGTGAGGGGTACGAGGTCCCACCTGGGGCCAGCACAGAGGCCTGGGAGGGATGGAAGGGGCCCTTTGTGCAGAGGGTTGGCTGGGGGGCAGCACAGTGACCCCCCCTCACCTGCAGCCGGGCAGCGTGCTCCTGCTTGCGCTTCATGTCGTTGATGTACCAGGCCACAGCCGTCATGGTGATGGTGGCTTCCTCCACAGCCTCATAGCCCGCGCTGCTCCGCTCACAGTGCCGGGTCAGCTCCTGGGGGCAGCAGGCAGAGGCCCGTCCAAGCACCCACCAGATCCCCCCGTGGGCAGGGGCCACGGCAACTGGTGGACCTGGGGCAGATGCCAGCCAGAGAGAGCCCGAGCTGGTCCCTCAGCTGCCTCTGGGGGGAGCTCCCAGTCTCACCCAGCAGGGGGCGCTGTGGGGAGCGGAGCGGGAACACTGCCTGTGGGGGGAGCTCCCAGTCTCACCCAGCAGGGGGCGCTGTGGGGAGCGGAGCGGGAACACTGCCTCTGGGGGGAGCTCCCAGTCTCGCCCAGCAGGGGGCACTGTGGGGAGCGGAGCGGGAACACTGCCTCTGGGGGGAGCTCCCAGTCTCACCCAGCAGGGGGCACTGTGGGGAGCAGAGCGGGAACATTGCCTGTGGGGGGAGCTCCCAGTCTCGCCCAGGAGGGAGCGCTGTGGGGAGCGGAGCGGGAACACTGCCTGTGGGGGGAGCTCCCAGTCTCGCCCAGCAGAGGGCGCTGTGGGGTGGGGGCGGGGCGGGAATGCTGGCTGTGGGGGGAGCTCCGAGTCTCACCCAGCAGGGGGCGCTGTGGGGGGCGGGGCAGGAATGCTGGCTGTGGGGGGAGCTCCGAGTCTCATCCAGCAGGGGGCGCTGTGGGGGGCGGGGCAGGAATGCTGGCTGTGGGGGGAGCTCCCAGTCTCGCCCAGCTGGGGGTGCTGTGGGGGGCGGGGCGGGAACGTTGGCTGTGGGGGGAGCTCCCAGTCTCGCCCAGCACTGGGCATAGTGGAGAGTGGGGCAGGAACACTGCCTGTGGGGGGAACACTGTGGGGGGCGGGGCGGGAACACTACTTGTGGGGGGAGCTCCCAACTGGGTGTGGGGGCCTCTGCTCCCTAGCTTTGCCTGTCTCACCCCCACCCATTAGTCATCCCTCCCCAGAGCCCTCTGCAGCGAGCCGGCACAGGGCCCCGGCCCGGCGACAGCAACACCCACCTGCAGCAGGAGATGGTACTTGAGGATCCTCTGGACGGGCTTGAGCAGGTAGGTCTCCAAGGGCAGGGAGTGGGACAGCGTGGCCTGGCGCTCCCGGAAGAACCCCGCCAGCACCTGGTTCTCCATGCACTCCCGCAGCACCGCCACCGAGCTGGGGGCACACGGGCAGGCTAGCCAGGCGCCGGCGCCACGGACCAGAGGCGGCGAGCCAGGGGGATGGTGTTTGTCTGCCCCTGCACAGGGCAAAGGGGGCGCCACCCTCCCCAGTCTGACTCCTAGCACCCTGCCCTTTTCCCGCAGCAGGGCTGGGGACAAATGCTCAGGTCATGCCCCTCTCCCGCCTCCCCCAGGCTGCTCCGTGCCCCGTCCCTCCCCACCCCTGGGCTGGGGGCCCCTACTCACTTGGGGTAGTTCATGCAGTACAGGGTGTAGATGTCAAATTCCTCGCTCTGCAAGAGAAGACGGGCCATCAGGGGAGGGGACGGCGCCGGGAGGAGGACCCTGAGGGCTGGGACAGAAGCTTGGAGGTGCCAGCCAGGGAGGATGCTCAGGTGCAGAGCGGGAGGACGGTCCCACAGCCCCTCTCCCAAAGCACAGGGCTCTCCCGGCAGCAAGATGCTGCTGATGGACGGGGGATGGGGGCCTGTTTATACAAGGAGCCCTCACTTGGCTCCGAGATGCAGCCACCTCTGGTGTGTGGCGCTCCTGGCCTGGACGGCTGTCCTGCCTGGCTGCTTCACTTCGCCCGACTCCTTCCCACTCCACCCCTCCACCTTCCCACTCGAGCTTCCAGACACCAGAATGGCCCCCTCTGCCCTGGCTGCCCCCCCTCCCCAGCAGACCAGCCCCTTCCCCAGCCCCCGCTCCAATATCCCTACCCCTCTCTCCATCTAACCACCCATTCTACCCCAGCCATGATCCAACCAACTACCATACCCCCCATCCACCCCACCCACCGTCCAACCACCCAGCCTACCCCTACTCACTATCCAACCACTCACCTTACCCCTACCCACCATCTACCTCTACCCACTATCCCACTATCCACCCAACTTCACCCTATTCCTACCCACCATCCAACCATCCACCCTACCCCAGCCATGATCCAACCAACTACCATACCCCCCATCCACCCCACCTACCGTCCAACCACCCAGCCTACCCCTACCCATTATCCAACCACTCACCTTACCCCTACCCACCATTTACCTCTACCCACTATCCCACTATCCACCCAACTTCACCCTATTCCTACCCACCATCCAACCATCCACCCTACCCCAGCCATGATCCAACCAACTACCATACCCCCCATCCACCCCACCCACCGCCCAACCACCCACCCAACCCCTATCCTCCATATCTCACCCTCCATTCCTCCACCCTATCCATATCCCTACCCCTCTTCCCACCACCCTAGCCCTACCCTTCAACCCTCCACTCTATCCCTATGCCCCAGCCACGCCTGAGGGAGAGGTGCCCAGTTCTCTTGGCAGAGGGGTGCAGAAGATCCAGGCTGGGCCTGGCCCTGGCCCACTCCCACCCTCAGCTGGCTTCTGCAGCCAGCAATGAACAGGGGCTGTGCAGCGCACACCTGGACACGCCAGGGGGCAGGAGAGGCAGGGGGCCGCAGCTGGCTGCTGGCGGGGGTGGGGGCAGCACAGGAGACCCTTACCCGCTGCACGAAGCACTCGGCGATGGCATGGGCGCTGCTGCTGCTCTCCAGCTCTTCCAGCAGCTCGCTGCACAAGAGGGAGAAACAGGGAGGGGATGAAGCGGCTGCCATGTGGGGCACTCAATTCAAAGGCTGTTTCTGGGGGGGGGGAGGAATCTCTGTCCTCAGGAGACCCCCCCCACACACACTCAGAAGCTGCATGCTCAGACTCCACATTTGCATAAAGTTTGCATAATTGTCCTCCAAGCTGACACTGGCTGGATTCGAACCCGCACAAAGCGCCGAGGTCAAGCCCCCGGACTGTGCACGTTCCCTTCCTTTCAGCGCAAGTGGGACGTCGTGGGGACGGTATTCACTGCTGTAGTCCCTCGCTTTTGTGTTCCCTTGGCTTGCGTTGCGGTGCCGTGTGTGATTTTTCTGTCCTGTGCTTCTCTGTCTTGACTGGGGGGGGTCACGTTACTGGATTTTAAGGGGAGCAGCCAGATCACTGCTGCATCCATAGGGGGGTGTTTGCCCCAAAAGTCTGTACAAAAGGGGTCATGTGAGCTGTTGAATGAAAGCTCATGTTCTGCTGGTTCTGTATCTGCTATTCATGTACTTGTAGGATATCTGTATGTGGAGTTATAAACATGTATTCTGTATGGATGCTGGAAAACTGTCAAGGAATGCTCGGCCAATGGCTACGCTAATTAGCAAGGGGACAACAAGTCTCTAGGTGCCAATACACACCTCAGGAACGTGACTGATACCTGCAAACCAGCATGGGACGCAGGGATAGGTTGTCTGACCATGTGACCTGCAGTAACCTGCTCCGGCGAAGAAGATGCCAGGGGAGGTATATAAGGGCCATGTGGCACCCTCCATCTGGTCTTCAGCTCAGCTCTTGATCCCAGAGGCAGCCTTGCAGGGAACCACGAGCCAGAAAGAACTGTGGACCCATCCTGACACAGGATGTACACCAAAGACTTTTAGGCCAACAGTTATCACATCTCTGCTAGAGCCTGTATTGAGAACTGGGAGATTCGATGCATGTAATGTACTATCCTTTAACAACCTTACTCTCATGCTTTTCGTTCTTTTAGTAATAAGCCTTTAGATTCTAGATTCTAAAGGATTGGCTCGGCGTGATCTTCTGGGTAAGATCCAGAGGGTATATTGACCTGGGAACTGTGGCTGGTTTCCTGGGACCAAAAGAACCCGGCCGGGGTAGGTGAGATTGGGCTCTATAACCCCTCACCTGTGTTAGGCCTGGGGCTGATTGGGGCACAGGGAGAGCTGGGGTATCAGAGGGGTTTTGCGCATGAGGCTTCTGGCTGGCCAGGTTGGCAGCTGGAGCGCTCGGTGTGACTGGTCTGTGGCCTATTTGGGAAGGTCCGCGGTCTGGGGCTGTAAGGAGCCCCGAGTTTGAGCACTTTGCCCTGAGTGGATGCGCTCAGCCGTGCTCAGACCCGGCCCGGTCCGTCACAGGGGGTGCAGTGCCCAGCGGGGGGTGGGACCTTTGGGGGAGAACTTCAGGAATGGCCCGGACTGGCCTGTCCCCTGACCCGAGGGGGAAGATGCAACCAGTGATCACCAGATAACACCTGGGGCCCGGGAAGCAGGAGAAAGGAGGGGGCGGGTCTGCCTAGACGGCTGGGACCAGTTGCTGGGTGTGTTAGTTGTCGGCTGCTTTAGGGAGGGGGGAGTCCAGCTTGGGCCCCCCATCCCAAGATGGACTGTACTGGATGGTGCTGGTTCCTGTAACAACCAGTCTGTGCTACGCTGTGTCCCCAGCAATGAATGAACCTTCTGTGGCACCTGCCGGCTGACAGTCCCGTCTGGCTGCGGAGGGGGGCGCAGGGCCCAGTGACTCACCCACGCTCCGTTACAACAAGCAACACAGCAAGCATTTCTGCTGCAAATGTAGCCCACACACCTAGGGTGTGGGGCAGTGTCCCAGGGAGTGGCACTTAGGCCACTTACAGCGAGAGATAAAAATGAGTGAGCACTACAGCCTAAGCGGAGAGGCAGCAGACTTTTAGCTCAAGCAGTAGAGGCTCCTGCACTGGGCTCCAGAGGTCCTAGGTTCAAATCCACCCAGTGGCACTTATACAAAGGCCCAGCTTCCACCTGCCACCAGAACCAAAGGAGAACCCCTGCTAGCAGTATAGGGGCCATGACACACAGAGGCACCGCAGTGCTGATTGCAGCCAGTAGAGGGCAGTGACACTCACATGCTTAGTGGCCTGACCAACCCTCTCCCCAGTGCCTTAAGCGGTTGGGGGTGAAATGCAACAGCAGGTGGTTTCTTTGGATTCATGTCAGCACAAGGCTGCAGGAGAAATGTGCCGGGGTCTTGCTCTCGCCTCTCCCGAGCACCCCCGCTGGGCAACTGAGACCATCAGCCTCAGTTCCCACCTGGGGGGAAGTGCTGGGCTAGAATCCGCAGCGGTGGCGAAGGACAGTCCTGTCCTCTGCGTCCCACGCCAACCCCAGCGCCTGCTCTGCCCGGGCTGGGCCCCACCTCAATGTTACCCCCAGGGGGTGTTCCGACAGAGCCGGGACCCCCCCTCCCACCTCTTGCATGGCCCTGCCAGGAAACTCAACCCCAGCTCCAGGAACCAGCTGGGCTGCAGAGGAGAAACCCAGAGGCCAAGCACATGGCAGGAGGTGGGGGCTTCTCACGGGTCCAACCTTGCCCGGCCAAACACTGAAAGTCAGGCGAGAGGTAAACCCATCCCCTCCTTCCACTTACTGGGTTCGGCACTCCTCCCTTACAACCAGGCCCCTGCACGCAGCCCCTCTAAGCCTGACTGGAACTGACGGGCCGTGGCTTCCACAGCCCGGACTCCTGCTCCCAACCACTAGGCCCCACTCCCCTTCCACCCCCTTTCACTGCACCCCCATTCCACTCTCGTGCCAAATCCCCCCACCCCGACTAGCAAAACTCCCCAAGAAACCCAGGCTGCCTCCCCCAGTAAGATGTGTCGCGGGGGGAGGCTGGCATGGGAGTGGCTCCCGCCCCCTTCGTGCTCCTGAGCCCCGGCTCAGCGTGCGGCTCCTTCCCGTAGAGGGTTAAGGGCCCCGGCGGCCGGCCCACGCAGCCTCTGCCGCAACGCTTAAACAGACACAGATGAGAGTTCGTGCTCGACAGGAAACAACCCCCGCTCCCCCTTCCCTTCCCCTCCCCCACCCTGAGACTATAGCTGGGGGGAGGGTGGCCCAGAGCCAGCTCTGGCTGAAACCAAATGCTCCACATAAACCAAGCACCGGGCCCCTAGCTGCTTTGTTTGCTGCCCTGCCACGAAACTGTTGGGGTATCTAGAGTTGGGAGGGGGGGGGGGATTCGGAGTCAGGACTTCTCAGTTTTCTCTCTCCCGTCTCGGTGGAGAGAAGTGTCTAATGGTTAGAGTGAGGGAGGCTGGGAATAGACAGGGCAGCTGGGTTCTGCTCCCAGCTCCAGGCGGCGGAGTGATGCCTAGTGGTTGGATCTCAGCGGGGTTCCTCTTTAACCCCATTGTTACAGAAAGGGGAAACTGAGGCATGCCTGGCTGGATGGCTGAGTCACGACATCTCAAAGGATCCTGAAAAACTGGCACTGGAGTGATCATCTAGCCACTTGGATTTCGTCCCTGCCTACGATTCTCAAACTGGTAATTTTTAACTCACTGGCCGTTTTGCTAAAAAAACTGCTGTAAGAATTATATTGGGACAGGTTTCTAATCTGTGCCACCTAGGAAGACAGGTTACATGATACAACTGGTTCCTTCTGGCCTTGCAATCTACGAATCCATGAACAAGCCACCTCCCACACTCTGGGACTCAGTTTCCCCTCCCCACCTTTTGTCTAGGAACTCTAGGGGAGCAGGGACTGTCACTTGCTCTGCGTGTGAGCAGCACCTGGCACAATACATAAGTCAACATGTATGGAGTCTTCGATGCCAGTTTTTCAGGATCCTTTAAGATGTTGTGACTCAGCCATCCAGCCAGACATGCCTCAGTTTCCCCTTTCTGGAACAACTTTATTTTTATGATGCAGTTGGATTTGATTTTTAGATTGCATTAAAATATTAGAAATCTCAAACCATCATTCAGGACAACCCAAACACGTGAAATACACCCTATGAAGACACAGCTTGAATTTACTGCTGCAATAGCAGCTAAAAGCCAAAGCACAATACAGCGACGCCGTCACGTCAATATTAATCATTTTTTTGTTGAAACAAAATATTTCAACTTTTTTCC